>NC_063366.1:13947658-14047451 GCF_021869965.1 Rhincodon typus
TGATTTACAGCATCCGCAGTTCTTTTGGTTTTTATGCTAATACATTTTATTTGAAATCAGACAATGCGAATTTATACTACCAATATTTTTGCAGCAAATAGGATATTCAGTGCCCCTTCGGTGCTTGCACCACACAATTGCTCCAATAATACTTAGAAACTGCAGAGCATCGTATAGAAGCTTTGTTTTTTTTTCCAAGGAGGAGGGGTCATTTACTAGGGGACACAGGTTCAAGGTGCGGTTGGTGGGGTGGTCGGGGGTAGTGGTGGAAGTTTGAAAGAGATGTTCGGGGTAAGTTTTTCGTACAAAGGGTAGTGAATGTCTGGAACGTGCTGCCAGAGGAGGTGGTGGAAGCAGCCACAATTGCAGCATTCAAGAAATACCTAGACGAATACATGAATAGGAAGGGAATAGAGGGATATGATTCCTGTAAGTGAAGACAGTTTTCGCATGGAAGGGCAAAATGTGTTGGCACAGGCTTGGATGGCTGCCGGGCCTGTTCCGGTACTGTATTGTTCTGCAGTCTTTGGTCTAGAACATGCGTGCTTGAATTTACCCTGTTTATTGCCTGTAGGTTTGATTACCATCCAATCCTACAGAACCGGGTCACCGCTTGCACCCTCATGGGAGTCCCTGCAAAAAGTTATTTCTTTTAGGAATCACTGTGTAGAGTGCTCTTTAAAACAATTTGAAATGTTCTTTGAACTGTCGCATGAGTGGGAAAAAATGGTTAAACCACAGAATTGCCCGATTCTACTTGTCATGATAACATGTGAAGAAAAGAACTAGGAGCAGGTATAGGCAATTCAGCCCTCCGAACCTGTTCTGCATTTAAAATACTAATCATACTTAGTTTTGTCACGACCTGACCCCACTTTCCTGCCCTCTTTTCACGAGTCTTCAAATAATTATTGATTTAAATGTGCCTACCTCCTCCTTTAAAAATACCTCTATTGTACTCTGGAGCAATGAATTCCAATAGATTCTCGAACCTTTGAGAAAGGTAATTCATCTTCACCTGTTTTAAATCTGGTAACTCTTCTTCAAAACTATGTGCCATTTTAGATTATCCCATTGAGGAAACATCCTCTCTGCTTCCATTTTGTCAATCCCGTATAGTATTTTACATACCCCAGTACGATCTCATGTCATTCTTAGAATTTCCAGAGAGTATGGGCTCAAACTGCTCAATTTCCGTTGATTAGAGAAACGTCTAATCTCTAGAATCAATTTACTGAACTTACTCTGAACTGTTTCCAATGTAAGTACAACCCTCCTGAATTAAGGGTGCAAATTGCATGTAATATTGCAGCTGTGGTCTGACTAATGTCTCTAAATTTATAATTCAGTTTAAAATAATCCGTACAGCCTTGTTTCATTCACAAGAAAATACCTATTTCCTTTCATCAAACTATTTCTAAGCGTTTGCAGAACGTAGACAACTTTAATTTCTTATCTGTATCTGTATGAATTGTTAGAGTCGTACAGTCCAACAGAACTAAAGCAGATCCTTTGGTCCAACTTTTCCTGCCGACCAGGTCTCTCAAACTAAACTCCCAAACTAAAGTAGCTCCATTTGTCTACATTTGGTCCATAACTCTCTAATCCTTTCTCATTCTGGTCCAAATGTATAGTGTTAATTATTTTTTCCCTTTTTAAAAAGCTCGCATTCGCAAATATACAAAGACAGAAAATGCATAACTATTGAGCCGCCTAAAGAAAATTGCAAAATTATAATGAACAGAATTCGATAGCAGTAGTTTGAACAACAAAATTCCTTGAATTACTTTATGTTGTTTCTTTCTGATTCTTTGCTGAAATGATGAGGTTGTGATTACATGCATCCTTAGTCATTCATTCACTGGTTGAGAATTCAAAATTTTAATGTCTTTGGAAGTGGCTTTCCCTTTTCGTTTCAACGTGGGATTTGCAGAGAGGTAGGTGTATGAAGAATGGATTACTTTATCCACACACAAAAAAGGAGAGAAATATATATATTTTAGTTTATCAGCTGTGCTGGGGAAGAAAAGAATATAAAGACGTGTTGCTTGCAAGAGAGGGAGAGCAGACAACATTCATCTTTTTTTCACATCTAGATATGGAGCAGAAAGTTGACTCGGGAAAGAAAACTCCCATAATGCATTGTGTGCAATGTTTGTTAAATATCCTTAGGTACTTTGATTTATTGCAATCAATGGAATGAATAAAAACGAACCTATTCAAAAAGGATCTGATATGATGTCATCCGGAGTGCATTATTGTTATGAGTGAAGATTACACCAGTTTTAAATATTATGGCTTGAAACTCTGATAGGATTATTGCATTCCCATTGAGACAGAATTGAATCATACTTTTGGTTTCGTGTCCTGCTAGAGTGCAAACAAAATATCTACGAATTTAATGGTTAACTCATTATGCAACATTCGTGCCACACAAATGTCAGGCAATGAACGTCTCCAGTTAGAGAGATTCTGAGCACTGACCATTGATATTTACTGGTGTTAACATGAATGAATACACCACAATTAACGTCTTGAGTGTTACCATTGACCAGAAGCTTAACTGGACACGCCATATAAAAAAATATCAAAAGCTAGGAATGCTGCACCGAGTAACCCAGTTCCCAAATTCCGAAAATCTCAGAATCACCTCCAAGGTAAAAGTCAGAAGTATGATGGAATGCTCTCCATTTTTCTGGAAGGGTGGGCTCCCACAACACTCAAGAAGTTTGACACCAACCAAAACAAAGCAGCCTACTTGCTTGGCACCACATCCACAATCATGCACACCTTCTATCACCATTGCCCACAAGCAACAATGTCAACGATCTATGGGATGGACTGCAGAAATTCACACAAAATCCTTCGGCAGCACCTTACCAATTCACAATCACTTCCATCTTGCAAGGCAAAGAGAGCAGATGAATTGGAACACCACCACCTGAAAATTTCCCTAAAGACAATCAGCATCCTCACATGGAAATATAATCGCTGTTTCCTCACCCTTGTTGGTTTGTAATTCTGGAATTCTGCCTGTAAGAGCATTGTGAGACTACATAGAACACATGGACTGGAGCGGTTCAAAAACGTGTCACATTACCACCTTCTCAAGGGCAATTAGCTATGGACAATAAATGCTGGCCATGTGTCATGAGTGAATTTAAAAACGTGATCAAGATTTTAAAAAGAAATTTCATCTTGCTTTGCATAAAATCTACATTAGCTTTTTAACTCATTATACAATTGCCATTGACATCGTTTCTCTCACCTATATCCTACTACATAGATCGTTATGACTATGTTTGCAGTGTTGAATTCATTTGAATTCAGACAGTGTCAAAATATCACCAAAAACTGACTTTTCTTCTGTCCCTACTGGAACTTCTGTGAAGTTCCTAGCATACAATGCTAAAGCGTATCACATGAACATAAATGATAGTCATTTCTACTGTGGCGCCAACACTATTTTGTGTCCATTGACTCGACTTGCCATTCCCTTTGTCCGCCTTCAGCTGGAAGAGCAAATACATTTCCAAATAACAGTTGCATTACTTTGAATAATAAGTTTCACATAACCGATTCTAAATCACTCCATAACTATTCCGTGCAATTTCTCTTTCATTGCTTAAGCTTCTAATGCAAGAGAAGGGATAATCTTTACCCATCTTCTCTGATCAACAAATGCAATTTGCCTTCAAAATTTATTTTCTCTTTCTCCTGTGAAATAGATTGAATCTTTAAATGTGTCACACAAATGTTATAATTTGCAGTTGCTGATTTAGTATGGTTCTCTGCATTTTATTTCGATACTCATTATGATCGGTGCAATATTGGCAATAAAATAAAACAGGTGATCGTCGATCAGCTGTTCTCAAACATGCAGTCTGGTTTGCTCAGATGAGATGTTGATGCTGTTTTCATCGACTTTCACAAGACATTCAACACATGACCAAGCAAGAGAATTATTTGGAGGGGTTTTGACAATATAATGAAAGTTTTCACGAGCAACAAGGATAAGAAATTTGTTGAGAGATAAGAAATAGAGATATACTTATCAGAGTGGAGGAACGTTTCATTGGAATTTCTCAGGAGTTGGTGTTGGGACTTTTGCCTGTCCTGATATATATTAATGGTATAAGATGTTGTTGTGGAAGGGGGACTTCCAAAGATTTCAGGTGAGACAAAACTAAGGCGAATTGTATAGTGTGAGGAGAACAAGGTAGAACTCCAGATGGGCAAAAACATGTCTGCAGAGAGGGTACATAAGTGGGAGATGAGTTTAAATACAGCAATTTCTCAGGTAATGTGTTTTTGTAGAAAGAGCATTCAAAGATAAAATAAAATACGGGGTACAAATCAAAATAGGTACATAGGGGCATATGGGTTTAAGTGCACAGTTCCTTTAAAGCGACAGATAGAGACACAGCATTAAGAATAGCATGTTGTATCCCCTGATTTATTAGAATACAAGAGAAAGAAACTGCTGTTAAACTTGAGTAAGACATTTATTAGACCTCAGGTAAAGTATTGTATACAGTGTAGACCAGCACATTTTAGCAAAAATGTGATAGGATTGGATAGAATGCAGAAGTGGTTCAAAAGACTGGCCCCACATCTGGGGAGCTTCAGTTATAATGATTAAATGAGGACATTAGAGCTCTTATCCATGAGGAAAATAGGTGTAAAGGGAAGTCAGGTAGCGGTTTTGAAAGGGACCAATTTGTGGAAACATTTCCCACACCTTTCTGGACACAGGATTAATCCCAGGGAAACTGAAGGATTGCAAGCTGGAAGTCACAATACAGGATAAGGCAAATATACACTTACGGAGAGAGAGAGAGAGAGCGAGAGATAGATAGAGAGGGAGGGAGAGAGAGAGAGACTTACAGGACTGTGAAATGGGCTTTGTCAAGGGCTACTGTCACTCATGGATATCTATCATACAAACAGGGCAGTGATGTAGATATTGTGTATTTGGCAGGTTGGCTGACAAATTAGAAATATTTGGGATTGATGAATCCTTGACATTTGATTACAAGTTGGCTAAAAGATGGGGAACGGAGGTTACGTATAGATGAGCACTTCTCAAGTTGGAGACGAATTGAAAGTAGTTTTCCCCAGGGATCAGTATTGGAAAAATTGCTTATTTTGATTTACACAAGAATTTGGAAATGGGTATTGAAGGCAAAAACTCTAGATTTGCACATCAAACTATACTAAGGACAATAATGAATTGTGGGAATGAAACTGCTCGACTTCAGAGGGGCATTGGCAAGTTGTCCAAATGGGTAGACACTAGCAGATGAATTTCAATGCAGCGAAATGTGTGGTAATGGATTTCTTCAGAAGAAACATGGAGAGGCAATACAAGATCAATCTCACAACATTGAGATAAGTACAGTAACAACAGGACCGTGGGATTCATGTGCCTACTTCTCTCAAGTGGCTCGGGAAATTGAAACATTTGTTAAAAATCTTACAGGATACTTGTTTTTATAAATAGAGGTATAGGCCACAGAAGCAAGGAAGTAGTGATACATCTTTACAAGTCATCGGTAAGACCATATTTAGAGCGCTGTGTTCAGTTCTGGTTAACTTACTAAATGTAGCATGCTGAAGTCATGGACATAGTTCAAAGGAAATTTACCAGAATGATACCAGGAAAGAGGAAGTTAGATGCAAGGAAAGATGAGAAACTTTTGATTTATTCGCCTTCGATTAAAGAAGATTAAGAGATTATCTCGTTGAGGTGTTCAAAATTATGAACAGTTCTGACAGTGTAAAAAAGGACATTCGGTTTCAATTAGTTGGGATGGAAGACACAATTTCAAGATTGTCAGCAAGAGGACTAGAAAGATAAATGTGAGGTATTGCGTCTTGGTACGAAAAAAGTGTAGGATTATACAATCAATGGTAGGGCCTTGGATAGTGTTGGAGAACAGAGGGACCTAGGTTGCAAGGTACATAATTCTTTGAAGTTTTCGTCACATATAGACAAGGTGGTTAAAAAGGCATTTGACACGCTTGACTTAATTGTTCATTTCTTTGAGTGTAGAAGTTAAGAAGTAATTTTGAAGTCATGTTGGTGAGGCCTCTTCTGGAATACTGTGTCCAGTTCTGGTCACCCACTTATATGTTGGATATTATTAAGCTGGAGAGGGTACAGAAGAGATTTACTGAAGATGTTGCTGGATGTGGAAGTTTTGTGTTATAAAGAAAGTCTGGGTAAGCTGCAACTTTTTTTCTCTGGAGCGTAGGGGGTTGAGAGGTGCTCTTATGCAAATTTATAAAATAATGAGACTTAAAGATAAAATTAATGCTCGTCATATTTTCACTACGATGGGACATTTCAAGACCGGGAAACTTTTTAAAGTAAGAGGAGAGAGATTTTAATAATAAGGAGCCATTTCTTTTTACACAGAGGGTGGTTTGCCTATGGAGTGAACTCCCTGAGGAAGTAATGGATGCGAGTACAATTACAATTACAATGTTTAAAAGACATTTGGATAAGTGCATAACAAGGAAAAATTGGAGGGATATGGGTCAGGAGCAGGCAGGTGGTACTAATTTAACGTGGGGTTACTTTTTTGAGTTGGACAGAATGGTCTATTTCCATGCTGAAAAACTCTATGACTCTAAGTGAGTCAAAGAGAAACTTTTTCATAGATAGTTGTTAGAATTTGTAATGCATTGCCTGGGAGAGTGATGAAACTGAATATATGTTAAACAATGATAAATTTCGAGAGCTACAGCGATGGGGATGATGAAGGGAACTAGCCGGGTAGCTCTTTTGGGAACCGGTAGAGACACAAAGGATAGAATGACCTCCTTCTGTGCTGTAAAATTCTATGATACTATGTAAATGATGAGTAGGTTTTATAGAGTAGAAAGGTAGAAACTGCTCCCATACATGAACGAAATAGAAACAGAGTACATACATTTATAGTTATCTGCAAAAGATGTAAAGCTGAAATGAGGACAACCTTTTCTGTTGGCGAGTACATCAGGTACAGAATGCACAAACTGGAAACGTGGTGGAGAAAGGTTCAGTTGAGACTGTCAAGAGAGGATGGGATGATTACTCGGATAAAAATAATGTGCAAGTGCATGGAAAAAAAGGAGATTATACGAGGTATGGTACTCATTTAGCAAGACTGCACAGGCACTATGGGCTATAATTCAATTATCTTAAATCAATCATCTCTTGGCATTATCTGTACATTCACTTAATGGTGAGGCAATGGTCTCGTGGTATCATTGCTGGGCTATCCATCCAGAAATGCAAGTAACAGTTTGGGGACCTGGTTAGAGTACCTCCATACAAGGTGGTGATAGAATTTGAAATCAAATAAAAAAAAAGACTGTGATTTCAAAAAATCTGATGACAATGAAACTGTTGTCCAAACCTATGGAAGGGGAAGGGGAATGCTAAGCATAAGTTTCTTTAACGTCCCTTAGGAACGAAAGTGCTTTCCTTACCTGATATGACCTACATGTGTCGTCAGACCCATAGGAACATGGTTGACTCGTAAAGACCTTTGGGTAATGAAGAATGGAAAATAAATACAGGCCCAGCCAGCGACATCAACATCACAAGAATCGAGTCATTGTGGCCTAGAGATGTACAGCGTGGAAAGAGGCCGGTCTTCTTCTCGTCAATGCCGACCAGGTATTCTGAATTAATCTACTCTCATTTGCCAGCATTGGGTTCACATCCCTCTAAAACTTCCTGTTCATGTACCCATCCAGATGCCTTTTAAATGTCGTCATTGATTCCGCTTCCATCACTTCCTTCGGGAACTCATTCCATGCACGCACCACCCTCTGCGTGAAAATGTTGCCCCAAAGTCCCTTTCAGGTCTTTGCCCCTCACCTTAAACCTATACCATCGATAATGCCATACACACTACCTTGGGGAAAAGACCATGGCTATTCATACTATCTATGCCTCTCATGATTTTATAAACCTCTATAAGGCCAACCCTCAGTCTCCTACAGTCCAGGGAAAATAGAGCCAGTCTATTCAGTCTCTCTCTTTATCTTAAACGTGCTAAAACTGGCAACATCCTTGTAAATCGTTTCTGAAACTATTCAAGTTTCACAACATTTTTCCTATAGCAGGGAGACCAGAATTGAAAGGAGTATGCCAAAACTGGCTTAACCAATGTCCTGTACAGCCACAACATGACCTCTCAACCCTAAACTCAATGCAGTGAATAATAAAGGCAACCATATCATAGCTTTCTTCACTGCCTTGTCTACTTGCGACTCCACTTTCAAGGAACTAAGAAGCTGCATTACAAGATCTCTTTGTTTAGCAACACTCCCCAGAACCTTACCATTAAGTGTGTAAGTCCTGACTTGATTTGTCTTTCCAAATGCAGCATCTCACATTTATCTAAATTAAATTCATCTGTATCTCCTCAGCCGATTGTCCCATATTATCAAGGTCCTATAGTGCTTTGATGTAAGCTTCTTCACTGACCGTTTTTTTTTAAAGCTTTCAGCTTTACAAAACAAAAACAAGAATACATGTTAATCATGGGTGAACTGATGCAATATCAAATACATTAATATGGAGCATAGAACATATATTCACACACGTTGACACAAGCTGCATCAGACAATGTACTATTCAATTTGTCCGTCCTTATATTTAAAAGCATGCGGGTGGAAGAAAATGAAATTCGACACTAACTTGTACTTTCACGAAGCTTCTCAAGTTCTACAAAAAAAATGTTATGACGTCTTCTTGAGCACAGTCTTTGTTGTAAAGTCTAACAATAATATTTATTATAATTACGTTAAATAATGACAATATACGTATAATTGGCAAAAATAAAAAAAAAAGCCACTGATCGAAAAGGAAAGTTTAAAAAAAATTGTAAATAGAGCATTGTTTTAACCTGTTTGGAGTTCATTCAATCTTTCACCTGTGAAGATGCATTAACAAGTTCTGAAGCTGCCAGGACAAACATAGAGCCGAAATTCATATTATCGAGAATTAGAAAAGGATTACATTGATCATCGATTATTCTGTAAATTCAGAATATGTATATATGTATATTCTTCTTTCCAATTGCCCGCCTATGCACCAACAACGATTTCCATAACATTTCTTGTTCAGTCATCAACATACTCAAAGTCCAAGCCTACTCAGTGGTCTGTCAAAAATAAATGCAAAGTTTGTTAACCAGTTGAAAGAATTCCTTCCTTATTATGACAATTTAAAAGTAAAAATCCGTAATTTGTAAACTGTTCGTTTCAAAGGGTCACACTTTATTTCACCATCTATCCAATCGAGTTCTTCAGAATCTGCTATATGCTAATAAAGGCGTATCTCTTTCGTGTGATGTCGAACACATGAATTCTCCACCAGTTCATACTTTGTTTTATTTATTAACACAGTCGCTTCATCACTGGGTGTCAATCCAGTGATCCCTCCCTGAAATTATGGAAATTCAACGTATTAAGGGCCCCTTAAAATACGCAGAGCTCTGGGTAATGTTGGAACATAACCTATTTTGCTGCAGAAATACTTCCCTAATTGTATGCTCCAACCGTCTCGCAATACATACCAATTATCAAATTGCCTTCCTTACTAATTGCTTCATCAGCATGAAATTTCTATTTTTTGTAATCATGCAAAATACCACTGAAGTCTCACTATTGTATGAAAGTCTGCAGTCTCTCTTCAATTAAATAAGATGCAAATTTTATTGTTCTGGCAAAAGTGCAAATGCTCACTTGTGGAATACTGTTATGCTGAGACTGTTTAATTTAGGCTGAGTAGTAATGAGTTAAAATAATACATGACTAAGAACACGAAGTAGCGAAACCTTAGCTTTATGAAACAATACATATTACTGTAACTGCAACCTGCCTTTCCCTAGTCTGAGAAGTCACGTTGGATAGATAGCAAAAAACTAGGGCTTGCAACATCTGTACACTCTTATATTTACTGCATTCCACTTCAATTAATGCATATCTGGTTGCCTAAGTAATGACCTAGCCTGGTTAAAACACAGCAAAATTGCTTTTTTTTTAACTTGTTTGTACCACTATAAATTCTGCTTCTTTTTTGTGCTTGATGGAGTCTTCGGACCTGACCTTTTGTCAGCGTTGACTCTCCATGATGTCACGAATAAAATCTCTTTGCCTCGAAGTCTGGGCCTTTGGTGTGTGATTTAATCTAATCTCTTCAACGTCACTTATAAGAATTTTCCCTCCGAGGATAACTTCCTTTCCAACTTGTGAATATGTCGTAATCAAATAGAATGCTCATACAAAGGTGCAAGCAAGATTCAAGAATATCAGACCTGTTAGGCAATTACAGAAGTTGCGGCTCCTCCTTTGCTATCTTCTGGCCGCCATATTTTCCTAACTGAAGTTACCACATTCTTCTATGAGAAATGATGTAGTCTGAAGTGACTTGATAAATGGTTGTGACTGCACCAAATTATTGACACAGTGCACTCTCTGAAAAGTGAGTCTCACTCAGTAAATTGGAGATTTCAAAAGATGTAAATACAAAAGGAATTTTTCTGCTACGGGACATAACAATCACTTTGCTGTCAATTATTATCTTTGATTTGTTGTTCCCATAAAATTCTAGTTGAAATCAATACCAGACTTTCTGCACATGTTATTTCCTTGGAACGCAGACATGATTTACATCATGCTATACCTACATTCTCATTATTCTTGATTTTAGGGCTTTTTCAAGTGTGACAATATCCTTCATAAAGGATGCCAACATATATCTTTGAGATTCACTATGATTTGAATAATGATATTTTTAACAAGAGGAAAATGAATTCGTCATCTCATTTTACACATATTTGACGTTCATCCTCCATTTCCTGAAACAAGGGAAATCTGTGCATAATAAGCCAATAATTTGACATGAAAAACATATGCATGTTTTTGCTACCTTTCTCTAATGGGAGTATAGGTTAGAAGTATAATGATAATACTATAATAATTATTAATATTATTAATATTAATATATATTACTATATTATTGATATGCATATAATTAATATATAATTAATATATAACTAATACTATTATTATTTACTTGATCTGCAAGAATAGCCATGATAAAAGTGAACAGATTTCTTTTTAACCCGCCGTTCTCTATTTATCCTCTTCAATACTGAATTGTTTTATTTATAATGCTGAAAGTCAGCTCCCTATTGTTTATTTTCCCTGACAATATTACCACATATACTTGTTGGCGTGAAACCTGGTGTCAACACTAATTTATTGAAGCTGTCAGTTTTCACAATAAGTATCTCCGTCTAGCGAATAATTTAGAAATGGCCTTGATCGTACTAATGCATATTTACATTTTTGCAGCAGCAGCGGGGGCAGTGAGAGCGAGGACCAGGGGGCTGCCGGGAAGGTAAGTTAATCCTTTAAAAACTTACCTCGTGAATAGGCGGAGTGCACGCTGAGCAAGAGCGGACACGGGACGGCTGAGTAAGTGAGGTAATATATTTGGGGGGTTGTTTTACGCGAAACATTACTTAGGTAGTGTCTCCCACCCATCCTCCTCTTCTAACCAAAAAAAAAAGGTTCTGAGCGCCGATTTGGTAAGGTTACCAGTTTTTTTTTTTTTGGTCTGTTTGGGAATTCAGAACAGTGGGAATGGATGTTAGGGCAGTTGCATACTCCTCCTGTAGAATGTGGGAGGTAAGGGTCACCACTAGTGTCCCCACTGACTTCATCTGCGGGAAGTGCACCCAACTCCAGCTCCTCGGAAACCGCGTTAGGGAACTGGAGCTGGAGCTGGATGAACTTTGGATCATTCGGGAGGCTGAGGGGGTAATTGAGAGGAGTTACAGGGAGGTAGTCACACCTCAGGTACAGGAAAAGGGTAGATGGGTTACAGTCAGGGGACGGAAAGGGAACAGGCAGACAGTGCAGGGATCCCCTGTGGCCATTCCCCTCAATAAGAAGTATACCATTTTGGATACTGTTGATGGGGACGACTTACCAGGGGTAAGCCATGGGGTACAGGTCTCTGGCACAGAGTCTGTCCCTGTTGCTCAGAAGGGAAGGGGGGAAAGGAGGAGAGCATTAGACATTGGGAACTCCATAGTTAGGGGGACAGATAGGAGATTCTGTGGGAACGAGAGAGACTCGCGGTTGGTGTGTTGCCTCCCAGGTGCCAGGGTCCGTGATGTCTCAGATCGTGTTTTCGGGATCCTTAAGGGGAAGGGGGAGCAGCCCCAAGTCATGGTCCACATAGGCACCAACGACATAGGTAGGAAAAGGGATGGGGATGTAAGGCAGAAATTCAAGGAGCTAGGGTGGAAGCTTAGATCTAGAACAAACAGAGTTGTTATCTCTGGTTTGTTACCCGTGCCACATGCTAGCGAGGCGAGGAATAGGGAGAGAGAGCAGTTGAACACGTGGCTACAGGGATGGTGCAGGAGGGAGGGATTCAGATACCTGGATAATTGGGGCTCATTCTGGGGTAAGTGGGACCTCGACAAACGGGATGGTCTACACGTGAACCAGAGGGGTACCAATACCCTGCGGGTGGGGGTGGAGGGATTGCTAATGCTCTTCGGGAGGGTTTAAACTAATTCAGCAGAGGGATGGGAACGTGAATTGTCGCTCCAGTGTACAGGAGGTTGAGAGTAGTGAGGTCATGAATAACGTTTCAAGGTCGCAAGAGTGTACGGGCAGGCAGGAATGTGGTTTGAAGTGTGTCTACTTCAACGCCAGGAGCATCCAGAATAAGGTGGGTGAACTTGCAGCATGGGTTGGTACCTGGGACTTCGATGTTGTGGCTAGTTTGGAGACATGGATAGAGCAGGGACAGGAATGGCTGTTGCAAGTTCCGGGATTTAGATGTTTTAGCAAGATCAGGGAAGGTGGTAAAAAAGGGGGAGGTGTGGCATTGTTAGCCAAGGACAGTATTACGGTGGCAGAAAGGATGTTTGATGAGGACTCGTCTACTGAGGTAGTATGGGCTGAGGTTAGAAACAGGAAAGGAGAGGTCACCCTGTTGGGAGTTTTCTATAGCCCTCCGAAAAGTTCCAGAGATGTAGAGGAAAGGATTGCAAAGATGATTCTGGATAGGAGCGAAAGTAACAGGGTAGTTGTTATGGGGAACTTTAACTTTCCAAATATTGACTGGAAACGCTATAGTTCGAGTACTTTAGATGGGTCAGGTTTTGTCCAATGTGTGCAGGAGGGTTTCCTGACACAGTACGTAGATAGGCCAACAAGAGGCGAGGCCACGTTGGATTTGGTACTGGGTAATGAACCAGGCCATGTGTTAAATTTGGAGGTAGGTGAGCACTTTTGTGATAGTGACCACAATTCAGTTATGTTTACTTTAGCGATGGAAAGGGTTAGGTATATACCGCAGGGCAAGAGTTATAGCTGGGGGAAAGGCAATTATGAGGCGATTGGGCAAGATTTAGGATGCATAGGATGGGGAAGGAAACTGCAGGGGCTGGGCACAATTGAAATGTGGAGCTTGTTCAAGGAACAGCTACTGCATCTCCTTGATAAGTATGTACTTGTCAGGCAGGGAGGAAGTGGTTGAGCGAGGGAACCGTGGTTTACTAAAGAAGTTGAATCTCTTGTCAAGAGGAAGAAGGAGGCTTATGTAAAGATGAGGCGTGAAGGCTCAGTTAGGACGCTTGAGAGTTACAAGTTAGCCAGGAAGGACCTAAAGAGAGAGCTAAGAAGAGCCAGGAGGGGACATGAGAAGTCTTTGGCAGGTAGGGTCACGGAAAGCCCTAAAGCTTTCTATAGGTATGTCAGGAATAAAAGAATGACTACAGTAAGATTAGGGCCAGTCAAGGACAGTAGTGGGAAGTTGTGCGTGGAGTCCGAAGAGATAGGAGAGGCGCTAAATGAATATTTTTCGTCGGTATTCACATAGGAAAAAGACAATGTTGTCGAGGAGAATACTGAGATACAGGCTATTAGACTAGACGGGATTGAGGTTCATAAGGAGGAGGTGTTAGCAATTCTGGAAGGTGTGAAAATAGATAAGTCCCCTGGGCCGGATGGGATTTATCCTAGGATTCTCTGGGAAGCTAGAGAGGAGATTGCAGAGCCTTTGGCTTTGATCTTTATGTCGTCATTGTCTTCAGGAATAGTGCCAGAAGACTAGAGGATAGCAAATGTTGTCCCCTTGTTCAAGAAGGGGAGTAGAGACAACCCTGGTAATTATAGACCAGTGAGCCTTACTTCAGTTGTGGCTAAAGTGTTGGAAAGGATTATAAGAGATAGGATTTATAATCATCTAGAAAGGAATAATTTTATTAGGGATAGTCAACACGGTTTTGTGAAGCGTCGGTCGTGCCTCACAAACCTTATTGAGTTCTTTGAGAAGGTGACCAAACAGGTGGATGAGGGTAAAGCGGTTGATGTGGTGTATATGGATTTCAGTAAAGCGTTTGATAAGGTTCCCCACTGTAGGCTATTGCAGAAAATACGGAGGCATGGAATTGAGGGTGATTTAGCGGTTTGGATCAGAAATTGGCTATCTGTAAGGAGACAGAGGGTGATGGTTGATGGGAAATGTTCACCTTGGGGTTCAGTTACTAGTGGTGTACCGCAAGGATCTGTTTTGGGGCCACTGCTGTTTGTCATTTTTATAAATGACCTGGATGAGGGCGTCGAAAGATGGGTTAGTAAATTTGCGGATGACGCTAAAGTCAGTGGAGTTGTGGATAGTGCGGAAGGATGTTGCAGGTTACAGAGGGACATAGATAAGCTGCGGAGCTGGGCTGAGGGGTGGCAAATGGAGTTTAATGCGGAAAAGTGTGAGGTGATTCACTTTGGAAGGAGTACCAGGAATACAGAGTACTGGGCTAATGGTAAGATTCTTGGTAGTGTGGATGAGCAGAGAGATCTCGGTGTCCATGTGCATAGATCCCTGAAAGTTGCCACTCAGGTTGATAGGCTTGTTAAGAAGGCGTACGGTGTGTTGGGTTTTATTGGTCGAGGGATTGAGTTTCGGAGCCATGAGGTCATGTTGCAGCTATACAAAACTCTGGTGCGGCCACACTTGGAGTATTGCGTAGAGTTGTGGTCGCCGCATTATAGGAAGGATGTGGAAGCATCGGAAAGGGTGCAGAGGAGATTTACGAGGATATTGCCTGGTATGGAGGGAAGGTCTTATGAGGAAAGGCTGAGGGACTTGAGGCTGTTTTCGTTAGAGAGAAGAAGGTTAAGAGGTGACTTAATGGAGACATAGAAGATGTTCAGAGGATTAGATAGGGTGGACAGTGAAAGCCTTTTTCCTTGGATGGTGATAGCTCGCACGAGGGGACATAGCTTTAAATTGAGGGGTGATAGATATAGGACAGATGTCAGAGGTAGGTTCTTTACTCAGAGAGTAGTAAGGGCGTGGAATTCCCTGCCTGCAACAGTAGTAGACTCGCCAACTTTAAGGGCATTTAAATGGTCAATAGATCAACATATGGATGATAATGGAATAGTTTAGGTTAGATGGGCATCAGATTGGTTTCACAGGTCGGCGCAACATCGAGGGTCGAAGGGCCTGTACTGCGCTGTAATGTTCTATGTTCTATGTTCTATGTTCTACAAGACGGGTTCTTATTGCCCATGAATGGATGGAAACATCATGAGGTAAAACGAAAGTAATAATAATTCTCCTGATTGGCCACACATCAAGAAATCGGACAAAATGATACTATTTATTTCATGAAACTGTACCTAAGACAAGATAATTTCTTGAAAATTTGTAATTTTTGGCAAATTAACTTAGAGAGGACCTTCCTTTCGTGATCTAATTTGAATTAAAGTGACGATATAAATGACGCATGGAATTGCTCATGAAACTTGCTGATTTCTTTCTTATTTTAGCGGATTAGTTATTAGTCATGCAAATTATTTTGTTGAGAATGTACAATGTCACTCACTATTACTTTTGCACTTTTCATTGAGTTCTGAAAATATAATAATCCATGAACATCTATGAGATACATATGAAATGCGTTTCGAGTTCAACTAGTAATGTCATGATGTCAAAGAGAACTTCAGTGTGTCTCATAATAATTCATTGGACAGTAAAAAAAACTCAAACTTGTGGAATTCTAATGGGAAATATGCACTAACATATTTGTTTCACAGGATTACCTGATTCTTTTTGACGTAACTTTTGTTCTGGCACAAAAAAGTTTTGAAAATATCCTTAGACTTATGTTTTACATTTCGATTATATGCATATCACAGTCACCTCTCAGGAATATTTTATCAAAGCAATTGGATACAAATCATCTTTTTTTTTTGAAAAAAACATTCAATTGGCCTGAAGCTGTTTTTTAGTCTGGTTAGCAGATGTTACCCGGAGCAACCGTAGAGGAGAGACATTTTCTTCTATGACTGACTTTTTGAAATATTATTGTTCTGTGGGTATATTTAGGATTGGTAACAATCAGTGATAATATTAAACATTAAGTTTTTGTATATTTTTAATAAATCATTGAACATACCCACATTGGAACAAACGTAAGCACATTGAATCTGCTCTTCCATTCAACATTAATATGCCTGATCGATACCTTAATGTTTTCTTCCGCCCTGTCCACAAAATTGTGAATGTCATTGGTAATCAGATTTCTATAAATCTCTAACTTAACAATACGGACAACCTGAGCTTCTATAGTACTTTTACAACCTTTTGTGTAAAAAAAAGTACTCGTCTAGAACTAAGTTCCATCCCACTTCTTTAAAAAATGTGCCCATGCTTCTAAATTCTCCATCTAAGGAAAACATCTTACTTATGTTTACATTGCCTGACCCTTAAAGTATTTTGCAAATTTTAATTAAATAAACACTCATTCTTCAAAACTATGAAGAATGTAGTCACAATTAGCTCAAACTATCATGATTGTAAAGCCCTCTTCATCCCGAGAAACTTCCAGGACATTTAGAGACACGGATTAATATGTGTTCCACTGCATATTCTTATCATACACGAAATGTTAATCTTAAATTAAATGTCGTTTAATAGGGCACGGGGATCATTGAGACGAAAATCTTTTTTACTCAACCTTTACTTTCCATTCACTAGTGAGCTGAATAGGCGCTATCAGATAGATTTCACATATTTTTGATAATTCCCTTTTACCTAGGTTGTGGGCATCAATGGCACCACGACTATTTGTTGTCAACCTCTCGTTGCCATTTAGCTGGTCGGCTGCTTAGGCTATTTTGGAGCTCAGCTCGGAGTTAACTGTATTGATGTTGATATGATCGTTCATATAGGCTGAACTAAGGAAGCAGATTTCCTTCAGGAAGAAGCAAAAAAACCTTTGTGAATCGCATGAGTGCCTACATCAGTACTAATGTAGTCACTATTGCAATAGCTGTTTATAACTTCAATTATTATTGAAATCAAATTTCTTATCTGATACTGTAGGATTCAAACTTATGACTCAAGTCGAGAGAAGTACCATCTCAAAAGCCTCCTTGGCAATCTTAAATGTTTGAAGGTAATTATTTTTGATCTCCCATCAGACAGCAATTGCAGTTATAAAAAAAAGTTAAGCACTTTCAAGAATGGGATGAAATTTCTCCGACATCAAAAATTTTGGAGCACAGTCCAAACAGTTCCATTATGTACTTAGTCAAACTTCTTTGCGTAAAGGGAAGTATTCATAGCTTTGGTCTGGACATTTTTCTTGTATTTGGCTGCATAAAAGAGGAAGTTATCATGTTTTGTGTTTGTATGGAAATTGTAAAGGCTCATTGAGCTGACACTAAGATATGAGTTTTGGAGAAGTTTGCAATATTTGAAAAGACGTTTGCTTTCTATGTAATGCTGTAAAAAAAACCTGATTCACCTTTCTCAACGCCCACATTGCTCATTGCATGATCGATAATTTATTTCCTTCTGGCTAGGCTACTTTAAAAAATCTTGAATATTTTATAACACCTACACTGGACTAATTTGTCATAATCAAAACGCCAGTCTCCTTGCAAACATTTGCAGAAAGATACATTCGCGCCTCAACCTGCATCGTAATGGTTTCTCCTTTGTTTTGTTCTCAAGTATTTCGATGGCTACAGCACTGCAATTTTACTCTTCCTCCCAGGACTAGAGTTAGATGCACAAGAAAGGTCATCAAACACTGCAACTGCTTGATAATGATATAACTCCTATGAGTGGGAAATTAATAATCATATTCCAAACCTGGGCTGTAATCTCCCATACTATTCATTATCTACCTCATAGTGATTACCAAGCTGCGAAAAAAAAGTTGCAATTTTTGTGAGAAAATTATAAGGTAGTGAAAGAAACTCTTTAAACTCAGTTGTCTTTCTTATAAAGCAAAGATGACTATGTGTTCATGATTTGCAGTAAAAGGAATAATTCATTTTAGGCTCCCACTTCAGAGCAGATAAATAAGCTGCTCTTGACCTATTTAGTCAGAAAACTAGAGACTAGTCTTTACTTGACAAAACAACATTCATAACCTCTCACATATGTCGAAGGTTAAAATTTCGCCTGTATTCTTCAATTGCTTTACATTTGCAGTTATCTTTCATAAATGACAGCCATCGATCTTTCAAGATGTATGCACGAATATATTATTGCAATCTCAGATATTAATTTATATCATATATAGTATTATCTCCATCTCTTTAGTCCTTAAATCCAGATTTCATCCCTTCATCATTCGACATCACTAATTACTTCCATCCTTTTGGGTGAACATTAAAAATAATCATGAAGCAGATTTGTTTATCTTATTTCATTTTCTATGGCAGAGTAATATTGAATGGTGAAGCATTCTAGACGAGATTAATGTCCATTCCTTCTCTGCATGGTACAGTAATATACTTCTGGTTATTGAATCATGGCGAACTGTGCTTTAAACAATTAAATATAACAAAGTTAATAAATAAGTTCAGGAAAAAAAAGAAAAAAAAAAGATTTATAAGGATATTTCCAGGGTTGGAGGGTTTAAGCTACATGGAGAAGCTGAATAGAATGGGACTATTTTTCCTGGAGCGTCGGAGGCTGAGAGGTGATCTTATAGAAGTCTATAAAATTATGAGGGCCATGCATAGTGTGAGATGGAGGAGTCCAAAACTAGAGTGCATAGGTTTAAGATGAGAGGAGAATAATTTAAAAGAATTCTAAAGAGCAACGTTTTGATGCAAAGGATGTTGCATGAATGGAATATGCTGACCAGAGGAAGTGGTGGAGGCTGGTGCCATCACAACATTTCAAAGGCATCTGGACGGGAATATGAATAAGAAGGATATAGATGTATATGGGCCAAATGATGGCAAATGGGGTTAGATTAATTTAGGATATCTGGTCGGCATGGACGAGTTGAACTTAAGGGCCTGTTTCGATGCTCTACAGGTCTATGACTCTAGGACTCTATGACTCTATTTGTGTTCGACTTTCAGTTTTAGTTAGGCATTGTAAAGATGAAAAATGTTTCATGGAACCTAAAACATGCTCTGCCCATGAAGGCACACTGTAAGGTTTCTTTTCAGGGCTAATTAAACTCCCTGGTGAAACCGTCATATCTGCCCAGTTTCAGATGTCTGAGTATTGCAATAATTGCTTAACTACATTAACTGGAGAAATTGAAGTACCAATTATTTCAAATTTTTGGATTGCATTTATTAATATAGTTCATAATAAATGCATGATATAAGGGCTATGAATTAATTTCGAATATATATTGGAAACATTTTAAATATCTCTGTCAAGTCTTCTGAAAGTATATGGTGGGAGACAATGTTTAGCTTACAAAGGTCAAAGATGTTTCGAAAAAAAAAACTATAATCTAGGATCTCAACATATTGTTCATTGTGAGTTTTCCTCCCGCAAAAGATCCAATGAAGAATAATACTTGAACAGTCTCACCTGCATTGTTTAGAGCAACTTCCAATGATTTAATTTCTGTGAACGAAATAGTATGCTTGTGAACATTATTCCCTGACTTAATTTTGTTCATTTTGCAGGATGAAGCCTCTACTTTTATTGCTGTTTCGTTGCTGACATGCCCTTTAATTTTGCATTAAATTATTCGAATGGAGGGACACGTGTAACAAGTCACAAAATTGTTTCTATTTCAGTTAACTTAGCAACTAACATTGATATCGCTGGTGCATGAAAAATTGATTAAAATTGATTGCAATTTGAATTCATAATATTGTTCTAGGCTCTTTTGGGATCGGAGCGATGAGACTGACTAAATTGTGGCGTTAGGGTAATGAGCAGGGAAAAACGCATTCAAATTCTCGAATAGTCTAACCAAACACCATCCGTTTGGTTGTCATTTTGTCAGTGGCAGTAAAAATACAAAATCAGCTGTCATGAGGTCGTAATACCGAACTATATAAGCCTGCAATTAATTCAAAGTTTCAGCTATAATTTCTAGATTTCCAGAGTCATAATTCTAAGCATCGTTGAATCACGCTGCTAAAAATCTCCTTAATTTTGTGTAATTAATGGTCCATGGAGAGCAGCTCAGGAAATGACCACGTTTGTCATCATTTTACATCGATATCATACCCATCCGACTCCAGTCCTTCAAACTGCACATAACGACAGCCTGGTTATGTGATTGCAATATTTTATTCCGAGAGAACTTTTCTTTTGCATGCCAATCGCCATCTCATTATCCAGAATTAACTTAATCAATAATATGAATAGCTTTGGAGTGGAAGAACTTGATGCCTATGCTGGCAGCTTTGCATTAGTTGGAATTTGGCTGAAGCGAAAATAAAACATTTTACGGTTATAACTGTTTATGGCATCTTGTACAGCAGAAAATCTGATTGCTTCTCAAGTGCAAAGAATCTAATATTATTAGCATAAAACCCACCACATTTCTGTATATAGATTAATACTGTTAGTTATGTCAATGTGCCTGTTCAAGAATGAAATATATTACTCATCAAATAGCTTGGCTGTCCATCAAATGCTTTTCGAAAGAATCTGCAGCACTCATGATCATTGCAAATCATCCATACTACCCAGTAAAAACGCCATAACAACAGTTGCTCATTTTGTCTGTGTTCAATAACGTCTTCTCACTTGTTTTTATCATTTTTTTGCGGTATCATCTACTGTGTGCACCTTGTTTTGTAAAACAGCAATAAAAGAAAACAGAAGTTGTTCATCAGTTGATGCCATAATGTTAGTGATACAAGCTATTCATCAAAACATATGTTTGCTTCAGATTGACCGTTTTAAGAGTAGGGAGAAAGGGGAGATAAAATTACAAAAATTGCGCTAGTTCATGAGCTGATGTTTCTTTTTGCATTTATAGATCCAGAGGTTCAGCTAATTCCGTGTTGACAGTTTGGCAAAAGTTAAACATGATGCACTTTAGACACATTTAAATTCAAGTACCATTACAGAGATGGGTTAGCTGCCTCGTGGCCACACGAGGAGCTTGAAAAGTTCATCAAATTTACTAACACCTTTCACCCCAATCTCAAATGCTTCTGGACCATCTCCGATAACTCTCTTCCCTTCCTGGACCTCTCTGTCTCCATCTCTGGTAACTGTCAAAAACACTAATTCAAACCCATCGACTCCCATAGATACCTGGACTACACCTCCTCTCAACCACCCATCTGCAAGAAAGCAAACCTTTCCTCCCAATTCTTCCCCCGCCACCGCATCCGCTCGCAAGATGGAGCCTACAACTCCCAGACACCCCAGAGGTCCTCCAATTTCAATGACTGCAATATCCCCCTTCGGTGAACAAAAATACCCTCAATCACATCTCTTTTATTTCCTGCACCTCTATCCTCAAAATCCCTCCCACCAAAAAAAAGTGCCTTGGCCCTCACATATCACCCTACCAACCTCCATATTCAGGATACACCCTCTGCCACTTCTGTGACCTTCAATCTAACCCCACCACCAAAGAGATATTTGCCTCCCCGCCCCATATACCTTTTGTAGATACTGCTCCTGCACAACTCCCTCTTGTGCTCTACACTCCCCATAAAGCCTAGCACATTCGGCACCATTACCTGAAATCACAGGAGGTGCTAAACCTGGCCATACACTTCCCCTCTCACTTTCATCCAATGCCCAAAACAAACATCCCATATCCCGAAAGGGTTTCACCTGTATATCCTCCAACCTGATCGACTGTATCCGTTGCTCCTGATGAGGCCTCCTCTACATCGGTGAAACCAAGCGCAGACTCAGGGACTGATTCGTGGAGCATCTGTGCTCTGTACACATTAATCAACAGTACCTCCATGTCGCTAACTATTTTAACTCCCCCTCTAACTTCCTTGATGATATGTCCATTTTGGGCCTCCTCCAGTGTCACAGTGACGCCACACATAAACTGGAAGAGCAACACCTCCTATTCGACTTCGGGCGCCTGCAGCCCGATGGCCTGACCATAGAATTCACCAGTTTGAAAAATTCCCCAGGCTCGGACTCATCCCACGTCCAACCCTCCCAATCATCCCCGCCGCCTTGACCAGAAACAACCTGTCCATCTTCTTCCCCACCCAACAGCCCCATCCTTGCCACTGTTCAAAGCATACTACACCCTATCTGCATCCACCTATCACCATCTCACATCAACTGCCTCAGCCCCACCAATCCTCCCTCTTGCCTCCTTGACCTGACATAACCTGTCCATTCTCTTCCCCACCCAACCTCCCGACCGTTCCCACTGAACAATCTCCACTACCCCCTATCTGGATCCACCTATCACTATCTTGCCTACCTTCCATCAGTCCCAAATCTCCTCCCTCTATTTATTTCCAAGCTCCCTTCACCCCCTACACCACTGGGGCGAATAGAATTGCACCTAAATGTCAAAAATGCCGCATTCAAAGTAAGCTATGCCAAAAAACAAACATCGACTTATTTATAGATTCTATTTGTCTAATATTATTGTCCTTCACGCCATGCCATGCATTCAGAACATAGTAGTGATGCGAGAAAGTGCATTTGTCCCAATTAAGCAGAGGTGCCAGTGTTGGACTGAGGCAGACAAGGTCAGAAGTCAGACTACACCAGGTTATAGTCCAAAAGGTTAATACGAAATCGTATGCTTTCCAAACGTTGCCCCTTCGCCAGGTGGCATGGCAAAATGAAACAGTAGCGGTCTCTTAAGCCTCAATGCTCTATTCTAATCATCCATCTGAATGTGCAGTTGCAAAGATAGTGATGGATGCAGATTTACTTTTGTACTTATATGCTATCATTAGAGATATACTTAGTGTAATTATCCCAATCAAAATATTACGTGTCCTCATCACTGATAACATTCCAGATCTGATTGAGATATTGAGTAACCTCTTTGGATAAAGCATCATTTCTACCACCATGCAGCTATTTCTCCAGTTCCATTTTGAACTTGCAAAGCTTCAATGCTGTGTGATGTCATTCATGGTCCAGAAAGCATATAAATTAGGTAGCAAAATTTAGCTTCTCAATTATACTGTAGTAGCGAGACTGTAGTCATGAAGTTTATGAAGTTTTTTTTTTCTCCTCAGAACTGATGGTTATCAGCTTCGACAACTGTGCCTTATTTTGGATATTTTGGAGTATCTGGTCCATTGAACAATCATATAAAACAGTGATCGACAGGCCGAATATAACTTTTCAGGTGCACGAAGCTTGCATTCAAATCGGGGGAATAATTCTGTGGATAAATGTTTTGTTTTCACTTTAGATGGCACAATTGATATTTAGAATTTCCATATTTGTAGCAATGTGTTCTAACACAGCAGGATGGGAGTTTGGTCTCGTAGAATAAATTTTAAGAAAATGGACAAGAAGGGAAAAGGTTTACATGATAAATACACTTCATTGAAAATAAAGTAAAATAAACTCCATTAAGCATAAGAACCATTTAACATCTGTGGTACTGTCATCCTGATCTCTCTTGAGTTAGACTCCAGTCTGTAAAGATTGCGTCATTTTAGTTACTTTATTTTTTGATTGTGGACTGAAACGCTGAAATGACTGATGGTTGAAGGATCGATGCATTTATTAAAAATAAATAAACTGCACACACTGTAAGTGATGCTTATACTGCGATGTTTGGATGAAATGAATAGAAGGTTTGCTGACAACTTGGAGCCAAGGGTATGTACAATTTGAGATTTGGTCATGGCAACAAGAAAATATTGATCTGTGGACTGCTGACCAGCTATCAACGACCTTCTGTGTCTACACCTATGTCAGTAGCTCCCAGGATGTTGAATAGTTTGGACGTGAGTATTTGTTCAGAGAGATGCCAAGTCTAAGAGTAAGAACTGTGCTTTTTATCTTCAATAGTAATCAATCACTTAAAATCAAGAAAGGCTGTGCATTTTCGTTCAGCATTTATTGTAAGCTTTTAATCTTAACCAGGAAAGCAAAACTTTCCAGTGTTAACAAACCACATTTTTGCTTCTAGAAGAGATTGCAATTGTCAGAGAAATGAAAATGCAGGAGCAGCAAGTTCTAAAAAAAAAATAGAATGGACCAACGCAGGTAAACTACTGATAACTACCTCTCTTTTTGTCCTGTGAATGGCTGCATGCACAGTATATGTGTATGGATATTACACAAGAGAGTGAGTTTGAATGATTCGACCCATTTACTAATTCCTCAGAAATGCTTATCTGCTGCTTGAACATCGATTTCTTTTTAAAAAATCATTCTTGTTAAGTAAATAAAATTTGTCTGTGATTTCTGGCAGCTTCGCTCTAAGAGACGTGTAGCTTGGGAATGTTTTATAAAGAGGAAACAAAGAACTATGACAATTGTGGGCAGAGCGGGGATTGAGTTTCAACATGCTACTCTAATGAGGCTTAGCAAGTCACACATTAAAATTCATCCTTCTATTTCCTTTTTGAGTTCAGAAATGTTGTACTCTTTAGCTGAAGTGGCTAATTTGTACAGTATAGAGCTTAATAGCAAAAAGAAGTACACACCCAGTCATTACTTCTTAAGAGGTGAACTGATGTCTTGGATCGGGCATTAATAATATTTAGAAACTTCATGTTAGGTAGATAGATTTGTTCGGTGGAACTACTTCGAATTACATTTAAAGTGTCAGAAACATCAAAACTACTGATTAGCTGGTTATTGTCCAAAGTTTTTGTATAGCAGCAGGCTGAAAAACTGTAGTTTATATGGCCCCCAAACTATTAGACGTAGCTCAAATGCACTTGATCGTTTTCTAATCGCTTATAAAGCATTGCAGTTATGAATACAACAAATAAAAGTGTGAACTTTGGAGGAAAGTGAACAATAAGTTTTGTTTAATTTTCAAACCAGCATCAAGTAAATAGAAATTAATCAATTTGAACAGTACTACTGATGTGTGATCATTCATTTCAAGATATTCTGCAAGTAATTTACGCTTCAAGTGTAGATGATTAGCAGCTTTTTCATTGTTTGATATGCGTGAAGCAATTTAGACAAAAATATGTGATTAAAATCAATGGCCTCACCGTCTGCCTTTGATTCAAGACTTTTCTCTGTGAAGAGAAATTCGTTCGTTACATGAGGAATAACAATGTTACTTGCAATTTTACTTAATGTTCGAAGCATTAATTAAACTTAGACTGTTGCTGAAATAAATTTGTGTCGTTGCATTAAATGCTTCTTAACAATTTTATTTCTCCAAGATAATTATAGACAGTGAACGTGCTTGTTGTTAATACGATATTGTTATTATGTATTTTAGTAACAAGAGGTTTTAGCAATCATGTTCATTATCTACCGATTGTGAATAAAACAATTAAAACATTTTCTACAATAACGCTGTTAACATTATGGAGATTAATAAAGTTAGAATGAGTGTAACAAGTTAACTCGTGGAATATGCCAAATTGTATTAGCTCGTTTGACAGTCGTTTGAAATTTGCCCACTCTCGATGCATTAGTTGACATAAGCACTAGTTGGTTTTCCATGTGCTGCTTCCACAACTGACGGGGACCACTACCTTTCCCTGATGGAGAGGCACGTGCCCTCTGGCAATCCTTTAACCACTGATGTTCGGAGCCTCTTGATACTTGTAGGCACATCTAGGGAGGCAAGCTTGAATGGAGGTATCACAAGAGACAGTTTAAAAGGGTCTCGTTAGCAGCAGAGGCGAAAGATATCCATAGGCCTTAAAAGCTGCGAACACAGAAGAAGGCTTCTGAGGAAATTACGTCTCCATCATTCTTGATCAATTTGAATTTATGTCAAACGACCTATCAAAATGGTGCCAATATTTGCTTCCCAGGGTAACCAGATTAAATGCTGTCGTGCACAGACTCCTACACCGTTCGGTTTGTAATGTCATTTGGTGATGGAGGGTTGGGATCATAATTAGGTTGTGCAAATAGACGGATCTACTAATGAATCTGAACTCATACAACAGATAACTGAGAGTGTTTGGACACCTGTTTTGAGGCATAAATGTTACATCGGGACATTGGTTGGAAAATAGTAACTCATTGTGAGTAGTCCTATTTATGACATCTTGCATTCAGCAAATACGATGTGGATATAGGCAATGTAATTAAAAGTCTGTCAAATTAGTGGAGACCCACTTCCTGGGGGGCAATATAGTTGTGAATGAAGAAGCACAACTCTAATTATTTCAATACTTGATGAACAGTTGCCCGTGACCTCAAGGAATGACTGTCCCAGAAGAATGAATACAATAGTGTAATGTCAATAATGAAGATTCCATATTGATATCACCATTTTCATTGAGAACTGATTCTTTCGACTGGAGCAGCTTAAAGACCAAGAAGAGGAATAGACGTTCGATTGGAAAGGAGGGATTAATTAGACCCTCTGCATACAGATTGTTTTGTCATCCAGAGAAATATCTTGGAAGAACTGTAAGGTCATTTCGTCGATGAAATAAGAAAATGACATTTCACCTACAGCTCAAATGTATTCGACATCTCAGCAGTACCAATATTTTTGCAGTGACCCTTAAGTTCTATTGAGTCAGTACCTGAATGAATCATTTTACTCATGATTACAGCCATATTACCATGTCAAAAGGAGAAAATCTGGGAAATTTCAATGTGAGGGCTGATCATGTTTTCCATTTTGGAGACGGATCTCAAAAATACAGATAGGTAAAATGAGAAGAAAATGTGTCATTCTACTAATCACATCTGCACAGCACAAATTGAATATAATTAATAACTTCTATCGGAATAATAACTACAAGTCGCAGGCTGGCATCCTCAATGAAGGTAATTATATTTCTGGATTAAATCGTTTACTGATTCAAAGGTCTGAATGCTCTCAAGGATTGATATATGCTTGATGGGTCACTTGTATGGAGTCATAGAGCTGTACAGCATGGACGCAGACCCTTTGGCCCAATTCACCCATGCCAACCAGACACCCTAAATTAATATAGCTCCATTTTCCAGCATTTTGTACGAATCTCTCTAAATGCTTCATAGTCATATACCTATACAGAAGTCTTTTAAATGCTGAAATGGCAACAGCCACCATCACTTCCTCTGGAAGTGCATTCCGTACACGCACCACCCTCTGTGTGAAAAAGTTATCCCTTCTGCCGCTTTTAAACCTTTCCCCGTCACCTTAAATGTATGCACTCTAGTTTTTGACTCCGTTACTCTGGCTATTCACCTTTTCTATGATCTTCATGACTTTTATAAACTTCTATAAGGTCACCCCTTAGCCTTTGATGCTCTCGGGAAAATAGCCCCAGCCTGTTCAGCCTCTCCCTATAGCTCAAACCCTCCAACTCTGGCAATATCCCTGTAAATTGTTTCTGAACCCTTTCAAGTTTCACACCACCTTTCCTATGGCAGGGAGACCAGAATGTTCGATTGAAAATGAATAAACCTGGACTGAAGACATCGCAAGACCACAAAAACCCAAATCGAATAAGTTTAAAGTCTCTATAAAATTCTGACTGAACAGGTGATACAATTTGCTGCTCACTACCATTCTGCAAGCAGTTCAACCACCATCTCAATATGCAAACCGTTATATTAAATAATCCTTTTTGTTCCATAAGTCCTGCATCTTGACAATTGATCTTGAACATCACCGGGACTGTCTCAACGAAAATAATACTGAAAAGTTGTTATCTTGAAACAACAACAACAACAACAATAACAAAGTAAAAAACCTTCCTTAGATGAACAAAATTACAAAATGACAAAAATAAGGAAAAATTATTTGTTGAAGGTCAAGGCTGATAAGGAAAGACAGATAAAAAAACACGCTAAAGTGTTTGAAAGAGAGCAGTCCAATAGTATTTAAATGGTCATGGTTTGTGTTGGAGTTGCCCACTGCTGAAAAGAATTGTTACTTGAGACAGCACTTACAATGATCAGAATAGCAGTCTTCATACTAATGTCAACCAGATAAGATAATGAAGTGCCTTATAGCAATCCTACTCGAAGGAGAAAACTCGTCACTTTGTAAAGTGTAGAAGGAAAGTCTGTTCCCACCATAATCAAATGCTTTTTAAGTCATTGCCGTTACATATTATACATGAGGTATACTGAAATTTTAAATGCAACTAACAAACAAACAATGAATTTAGACAAATGTCTGTAGATAGTAGAGAGAAGTCCCATTCCAGCACAGCGGGAATTGAAGGACGAATACAGGGACTAAATGAAGTAGAACCAAAGGTATAAAAACCAAGGACTGAATAGTGTATCACAAAGAGTATAAAAAAAACTTCGTAAAAGGATATCAGAAAACTGATAGCATAGTGAGGAGGCATTTCCAAAGCGTTTCTTAGTCGTTATGACCTCGGGAAAACAAACACAGCTTCACAAGCTGACAAGCAGCACCCAACCAGAATGATACAGCTTTCAAATATCTGCATAGGTGCATAAAAGGGGAGTGGAAGCGCTAATATCAATGTTACATGTAATCATCGTTACGTAGAATGTATAAATATTTGGTACTTTATTGGCATAGGAGGAGTGTCTTGAAGTCTGTCTCCAGTGACCTCTTCCAAGTTGCGTGTTAAGGAGCTTTGAATAAAGATCGATTTCATTCGCTGAACACATAAATACGACTTCTCATTAAAATATCTCTCCAGCAACATTTATTCTTCAAGCCATCAGACAATCGATGACAGAAAGCATAACTGTCAAATCCATTTCCTTCTCAAGATGAGTTCCCTCTTTTTAGTTTTGCGAACATGACTGCTTCTCTGTTATTTTTCTCAATTTTGGTTTGGAATTGAATTTTGAACTTTTTTTTAATATTAGCTGTGAAAGTAAAGCCAGATATTTCCTGTTGAGAACTGGTGTGGAAAGATAATGCAGGATACTTACGACTTTAACAATTGTATAGATAGAATTGTGCCAAAAAGTCAATATGCTCAGGGACCGGCAGCTGGTTGATTGTTGAATTGGAAAATCGAGGAGGATCCCTGTTGGGCATTGAAGCGCTGAAACAAAAAGGTGAGTCAGCGCTGATTGTGTTTTGGGCAGGGGACAGTTTTAGTCGCTTCTCGACTTCTTTACTTGTTTTTCTTTATGCTGTCTCTCTCCAGGCTGCCTCCAGTTAGCGGCTTGTTGGAAGTTAACGACAAAGGAATCCTGGTCAGTAATAAACAAAAGGCTCCGGAGATCTCTGGATGCTGTTTGCATTGACCAGTGACTGCAGGATTTAAGCAAAATATATAGTCTATTCGTATGCTATGCAACCGATTGTCCAAAGATTTATTGATTGCCTAGTCTTCTTCGTTGACATGGTTATGAAATTGGAAATTTGCAAATATTTTGTTTTCCTTTTCAAGTTATCCATTAACTGCATCTGTCTGAATGTCTGTAAGCCCATGTATGAGTTGGGTTTTACGATCAAAAGCTTAGATCTTTACATAAATTAAATTGCTGTGTAGGTTCTCTGCAGTCTGCTAAACATACTTTCTCAATGATATATTATTAATGTTTGTTTAAGCTGGAAATACGGTGTTCAAGATTTGTTATTTTTAAAGTCTAGATAGGAAAATTTGAGCAATTTTGAGTATCATTGAATGTTTTGAATTCACTTGGTTGCGAGTCCAGTGATGGTGAATCTGATTTTGTTTTGCCTACTATCCCAATGTAGGAGAATAAACGATATAAATGTCACTAGCCAAAACAGGAAATGACATTTTTCAAGAGATTTCCAATCGTGAATCCAACGTGAGGAATCCAGACTATTCCGTAGGTCCCTTTGATAGAAACAATACATAAAAGGTAACCGATAACAGTGATAAAAACAACAATAAATAAATAGATGGAAGGCAGCAACAGATGTGGCCTTGATTGTATTCAAACATTTTCCCTCCGCCATAAGGTCAGAAGAGGGGTAGCTTGCTAATGACTCCACAATGTTCAGCACTATTCGTGATAGTTCAAATACTGAAGTAAGCCATGTTCGAATCCAACAAGAACTGGATGATATCCAAGTTCAGGCTGAAAAGTGGCACGTAATATTTTCACCAGGAAAATTCCAGGCTGTGATCATCACCAATAACATACAATCGAACCACCGGCCCATGACATTCAATGGCTTTCCTATCAGGGAAACGTCACTATTAACGTTTCTGGTGTTACCAATGGCCAAAGCTCTAATGGACATGCCACATAAATCCTGCAACTACAAGAGCAGGTCAGAGGCTAAGAACGTTGCATTCTGACTGCCCGAATCCTGCCCATCATCTACAAGGCACAAGATAGGAGTGCAATGGAGTATAGCCCTCTTAACTGGATTGTTGCAGCTCCAACAATACTCAAGAAGCTTGGCTTCATCCAGGACACGGCAGCCTGCTTGATTGGCTCTACATCCACAGGGTTTCATTCCTTCCACTACCAACGCTCAATAGCAACAGTGTTACCGAACTACAAGATGCACTCCTGAAATACATCACCGATCTTCAGATAGTATGTTCCAAACCCATGACTATTTCCATCTTGCAGGGCGAGGGCAGCCGATACTTGCGAAAACCATCACCTGGAAATTCCACTTGAAGCCACTCAGCATTCTGACTTGGTAATACATCACCGTTCCTCACTGTAGCTGGGCAAAAACTCTGGAATTCCCCCCATAATATCATTGATGATCAAGTTCAGCAGGTGGACTGCAGAAATTCAAGAAGGCAGAACACCACCACTTTCTCAAGAGTAACTAGAGATGGTGGTCACCAACGATTTTTACATTCCATGAATGAATATATATATTCGAAGCGGGTGATTACTCCAGGCTTGGGAATAAAAAGAACAGAACACACCAAGACGCTTAATCAATGCAAATACAGAGAGAAAGAGAGAGAGAGAGAGAGAAACTTGTGAACGAAAATAGGCCAAGTTGTAACAGCTATTGAAATCTCTTCCTCGACGATACAACTATACAGGAAGATAAATTATAATATTCTTCAACTTTATTGCCTATATCATGTGGTTGAGGAAATCTTCCTGGACATGTTGTGGCTTTATCAACTCTATTAGAAGTTTTGAGTGATGTTTGATGTTTGGCAGCAAATCTAGAAAAAAAAACAGAAGGCGCTGATTGTTCCATTAATCATCCTGAACAAGTGCTCTTAATAAGTAAATCTCGATTTGCAAGTTCAAGACTTTATGGCTGCTGGAAATGATCTGAGTGCTGATGGTAATATCTAAATATAATTGCAAATCAAAGGACATCTAATGTCAGATGTGATCCAGCAATTTTACAGCATTCATTGTGCATTTACAATGACACTATAAAACAATGTATCATTATATTTCATTTCATAATATGGCTAGGTTTTGCTAGTGAAGAACTAAATTTATATACACATATATTCGCCATTTCTGGTTGTCTAGTGTTTAGGATTTGGCGCTTTCACCACCACGGCCCGGGTTCGATTGCCAGTCAGTGAATCAATGGGCAGCACGGTGGCTCAGTGGTTGGCACTGCTGCCTTACAGCACCAGAGACCCAGGTTCAATTCCACCATTGGGCGACTCTCTGTGTAGAGCTTGCACATTCTACCCGTGTCTGCCTGGGTTTCCTCTACATTCCAAAGATGTGCAGTCTAGGTGGATTGGCCGTGCTAAATTGCCTGCAATGTTCAGGGATGTGTAGATTTGGTGTATTATAGGCGAATGAGTCTGGGCAGGATGCTCTGAGGGTTGGTGTGTACTTGTTGGACCAAAGGGCCTGTTTCCACACTGTGGGGATTCTATGAATATCTATATATGGACAGAGACCAAGCCCCCACTACAGATATGTTTGACGTTTTGCTTGTATCAAGTCTAACAGAGTCATTTTACTTACCTGGCATACGATTTTAAATTATTTGTTAGTTCAAAATTTAACATTTTCAAGATTGTTTTGCAAATGTTTCGTAATTGCCGAATCACATCTTAGAGCAGAAAGTTAACTGGAGTTTTGCAAATGTGGTCTGATGGAGAACAACTGTTAAGAGTGTCAGGAAGAGACTTGCGTTTGATACTGTCGGCCAATTATTCCTCATCTGACTGAACGAAAAAAAAGAAAGAGATAAGTTAAAATCGCGATGCATCAGCACAGGCTTGCAAAACCCAAATAAAATGGATTATATTTATGAGCTGGACTTTCTTTTTATTTCAAATCTCCTTTCAGATTAGGAAATCTATATTACTCTATTGTTTTCTACACGGCTATCTCGTGGCTAATCCATGTTGACTTGTAGATCAAGCAGCACCTTCCTTCCCAGTAGTGTATGCTGTTATGCTTGGTTAAAAAGGTGATAGTTTTGCTTTTGTTTTGATGAGTTCAAGAAAAAAGGTTTTAGAAAGTCATAGAGTCGTGGAATCAGATAGCACGAAAACAGAGCCTTTTGTCAAATTGAGTAATATCAAATGACACTACAAAATGACAGTAACATATTTCTTTACCTAAACTTGCCGTAATTACTTTTAGATCTGAGGAGAAAGACATAACATATTGTATTACTGCTTCCCACTTCTTGAATTTTGACAGTACAAAATGTACAGTTTAAAACAGTCACATCTATGAATTTAAGAAAACATTTCAAGTCAATAGTTAATTATGAACTTATTTCACATTGACACTTGGCACTGTTAATAATTTTTCATCATGCATGCAATGTCCACTGCGAAATTGAAGGAAGGAATGTGGAATTCGTATCCCACTGATTCTTTCAGAAGAATTGCATAAAATTATTACAACCACCTTTTTTATATACATAAAAGAGAAAACAAAATCAATGCGCGCTCATGATTGAAAACTTTGTTAAGACCTTGAGAAGTATAATTATCAGCATTGTCCTGCTTATGGAAATGACTTGTAAATATGAGGAGAGATTATTTTCTCGAATTAATTTGTGCGATGTAGGGGTCAAGTGCAGTATTGCCCTGGAGAAACAATTACCGAGCTACAACGCCACAGCCTTCCGTGGGTAATGACTCCCATAGTGATGATTGGAAGGAGATTACAGAATGTTTGCTCAGAGATGTAAAAGGATGGTAATATCATTCCACATCTGGATGGAGTGTGCCTTGAAGGGGAAATCAAAGTTGTGGAGTTTCCACGACTCAGTTAACCCATCGTTCTTTTTGGTAGAACTTGGCAGCTTGAAAGGTGGTTTAGGAAGTAATTTGGGGAGTTACTGTCGTTCGTTATGTTTTAGAATGAACATATTGCTTCCATTGACATTGATGTTGATGGAAGATAATGTTGGAAGGTGGCAGCTAAGTTATCAATCAAGGTATCTACTTTCTTCAAAATGGTGAGTATAATTGGACGAGCGAGCGCCTATCCAGACAATGACAGATTAGAATCATAGAATCCCTAAACGTGGAAACCGTACAGTCCACACCAACCCTCCAAAGAGCATTCCACCCAGAGCCACCGCAGCGCTGTACTCCCGCATTTTCAATGGCTAATTCACCTACCCTGCATAGCTTTGGACCGTGGGATGTAATTGGAACACCCAGAGAAAACCCACGCAGAAACAAGGAGAATGTGCAAATTCCACACTAAAGGTCGTCTGATGATGGGATCGAGCCCAGGTCCCTGGCACTGCGAGGCACCAGGGCTAACCACGAGACCATTATTTGTCTGATCTATTTATTCATCAGTCTTTGGTGAAAAAGGAGGCGCTTAACTCGACAAAGCATCCTTAGCCTCTGACTTGACATCTGGTTTCAGCTTCTGTATTGCTGATCCAGTTCAGCTACTAGCCAATGATGCACATTAGTATGTTGTTGGTGGCTGAGGAATAATTGCTGTATCATTGAATGTCAATAGTTGATGGTTAAGTTGTCCCTTGTTGGAGATAGACCTTTGTCGATACCTCTGCAGCATAAATGATACTTGCCATTAATCAGCTCACAAAAGAGAATGTTGGTTAAGGACAGATGCCTGTGATATTTGAGACTTCAGGAGTAGTTCGAGAGAGCTTCTCCACTTTGAAAATATAGTTGAAGAGGGATGAAAATATTTCAACCATAGTTTTTGCTCTCATGGGACAACCTCACTTATGAACCAGCACAGAAGGAATTGTGCAGTGCTTCCTCCGCCTGTTAGTTATTTCATTTTCACTGTTGCACTGGCAAGACTGTGTTTTTAGGTCTCTTTCGTTTTTTGGAGAAATCTCACTGCTATATCTATTGCATACTCTTTTCCTAGTGGCATGCAGACAATTCTGTATCGTAGAGTCACCAGACTGAATACATTAATTTTTGTGTGAATGCTGCATTTGATGACATGGGCTCCATTACACTTCCTTGAGTCTGGATTTATCTCCTCATATGATGGTAGTAGCATGGTTGGGGATTGCCCGCATCATGAGGATATAGTTTGAGTTTGAACACAGTTTGTTGCTGTTGGTAACTATGGTAACTCGTCGATTCCCAGTTTCGAGTTGCTTGCAATTCCTATTAATTCTATTCATTTTCCATTCCATTTGGCGTGATCATCATGCAATACCATAAGGTGGGGTACATTATTGACGTAATTGCTTCTAAAATTATAGCGAGGTTGTCATTTCTCCTAATTATGTCATGGACAACTATATCCATCACATGTAGATTGTTGAGAATTCATTGATGCAGCTTTTCCCCTTTCTTACATTCTCTCAGCATTTACAAAAATCAAAGAGTAACAGTTCTGTCCTTTAATACTCTGTCAGCTTGGTCAGCCATGGTGTCACACAGGCACCATTGCTGATTGACATTTATGCCAGTCAGGCAGACTTCATTCTATGTCGTTGTTATCCTCAGTAGTTCCTCTCAACTTGGGCTCAACGTGAACAATTTCTGATTCATCAACGGGGAATCGTTTTGGGGTGTGGGTGGCATTAAGTGGTGATCACTGGGATCTTCTCTTGCCCATGTTTGAGGTGAGGGATTGAGAATTCATGAGCTGTAAAGTAAAAACGAAGTCTCCCAGTGAAGTTTTCCTCCCAAATTACGAAGTACCCTCCCAACACTTCTAGTGGCCTATCCTACTGAAGTAACAAGGCACATCCAGGGATGATGTCTCTGGGATATTATAGCGTAACTTAATAATTTCAATGTGTCTGTATATGTTGGGCCTTTGTGCGACAAATCTTTCATACACTTTGCCCATCATTCCAAAATCCACCAAATGTGAGTAACAAATCTTTTCAGGATGGAAGTAATATATTGCTACTGTCAAATCCAGTGTGTAGTTTGATGCTGGAAGTTCCATCATTTCCTTTCATTTTTATGTTTTATGTTGTTGCATTACAGGAAGGCAGTGTAGGTTGTTTCCACTATAAGGCATTATAAGGCAAATACATTTCCTAATATCTGGCATCAATTTGGACCAGAGCAAGTAAAGATGGCAGAGTATCAGAAATCAGATTTTATTTCTTGTTTTGGTGACAATTGAAATACTTAAGGATCTCCAGTTGGATTAAAACTTAATTCCAGATGTTTTTAAATTTACTTCAAATGTCATCATCTTATATTGTAGCAATGTCGACAAATATTAGGATTCTTGGATTCTTGACTATTGACAATACAACTATTCCATAAGTTGACTGAAGTCATCAGCTTAACTTTGATGCTCATCTCCAATTGTGCGAAACATTTTTTCATGTAATCGGTTCTCCTTTTTAATTATTGTGTTTCTCAAAATACAGCATTACAAAAAGTGAAAATGACGACGTCCGCAATAAACATCTTTATTTTGCTTATTTAACTCATCAGTGTTATAGAACTTTGTAAAATAAATATAATTTGGATTACATATTTATCTCTCAAGCGTCTTGGTAAAAATCATTCGTTACTGCTCTTGGATTCGTGACACATGCTATTTTTTCCACTCAACAATTTAGAAGTATCTTGAATTATTATTGTGTAGATGAATTGATCAAATTGATTTTTTTGTCACATTCCCTTTTAGTTGTAAGCCAGTGAAGACCAGAATATACAAGGCACAGGCATCCGTGGCAATGCAACTAATTAGTTTATCAATAAGCATAAATCTCAAACAGCAATGCCATATGCATGTGAATGTTAACATTTTAAAGGCATTGTCAAATCAAAATTGCAATTCATGTTTCAGCAAACAATGGATTAAACTCACTGGAAGTCTTCAATATTTTATAATAGAACATGTTTGGTTATATGAAATTACTTTCTACTAAATGACACTGCTGACTCTCCTGTTTATAAATGATTGCACTTTTTATTTTCAGTTCTAATTAATGCGAAGATGATATTTCTCAAAGTGATTGACATCTATAGACCATGAGCTATTTCAAAGTACTTCACCTCTCAATTGCATAATTGTTTCCACTGAAATAAAAAAGGTGTAATCAGGTCAGAAAATAAGAAATATTGGTTGTCTAATCATGCGTAAGGATAAATTAGATTGTTGAATGAATACTTATTTTGCAATTATTTTGCTTTTGCTTTTAGACTACCGCTGCATGAACACACCTTAACATATATGCAAAAGAAATTTTCCATTTTCATATAAAATACATTAGCCATTACGCGTGACCAGTTTTGTACCCAAACATAAATTTATTTTACACGTTGAATTTTTCATTTTATTTCCATATGGCAACTGCAATCACGGATCATGATTGGTGGTAATTTCAAATTGCATGGAAACAAAACACGGCAGGCTAGTATCATACTCGGGCACAAAGAGCCTAATGCGATTCATTATAAGCTGCTTTAAAAATGTAACATCAAACCACTATTTCATGTAGACAACCGAATGTAAACATATTTTTGTTTGACCCTTTCCTGTGGCCAATATTTTTTATTCTATCGTGGCATCCACTGTTCTTGTTATTCATCATAGATGAAATTCATTTCAATTGATTAATGACCTATGCAAACTGAGTAACTTTTCCGCCCCACAAAGGATTCCTGACAGATTAGCACGTTAAATTTGTTCAAAATATGTGTATTTCCAATGTCATCTAATGATCATGTTCTTCCGGGTTATTTTCCCTCGTACCTACTCCGCTTCCGGTTGCGCAAATAATTCCTAATTATAAGCACATGAAGGACCTGGAAGTAATAGATGTGAAGTCTTGTATGTATATGATTAATTTTAAGTACCGAAAAAATTCAATGCTTGTTATGGTGGGATGGCGTATATTCAGAGGCGAGGGTGGTCATGGAATGCTGTGAGAAGGTAACGCTTGCATGGAATGAGCAAAAGCACCAGCCACATTGAAAAAAAAACGCATATTTTGATTTATGAAGAAGGGTCTAGGCCCGAAACGTCAGCCTTCCTGCTCCTCTGATGTGCTTGGCCTGCTGTGTTTATCCAGCTCTACACCTTGTTATCTCAGATTCTCCAGCATCTTCAGTTCCGACTATCTCTGCATATTTTGATTACTCACCACCAACATTGTAATCCCTCCGTGGCATCCTAATTTATGAACTTTTGATCGATAGATAGCAACAACCGCTCTGCTGGCATTTATGTTTGTTGATTTATTTGAATTACTTCAGTGTGGATAATCAGATTTGGAACACGTTTAGCAACAAGAATACATAGGTCGAACTATTTTGAATAAGAAATGAACAATGAGCACTATGATACTTTACTAAGTTTAGCTGGCTGATTTCCATCGTCTGTAAGAGAGTGAAACAGATGTTACCTGATATCATAGAAACGACAGTATGTGCAACATATTCAATACCTTCCATGAATTTATTTCCAAGGAATAGCCACGGCAATTTTGTCTTTATAAGCAGTACTGATTGTGACAAATTTTGACACTTCTTCCTTTTAGACCCTGGCATGTTGCTGATTCGTGACATGGCTTGCAAACCAAAAGCAAACTGGATGCATTGTGTATGATAGGCCTTCTCCTGATTATTTCATTCCAGGTTTTCAAAATATATCACAGTAGCTTTGCCAACATAAGAAAATGGATCAGTTTAAGTAGCAGAACTTAGATTGCCTTCGCTTTTGGGAAACAAAAATAATCGTTAGGAAATGAAATGAATCATTTCAATGCAGATAGAATAACATCTATCCACAGCCTCCAGCTGTGTCTGCTGAAAAAGAAATGAAAAGTGTCGTCAAAGAGGTCAGCCATCTCATACATATCCTTCAATACTACGTTATCATTTTTACTTTCTGAAACATTAGCCATTGCTTATTTACCCTCATGCCTTTTAAAGAAATTACACAATTTCTGGTAACCACCTCACACCTCATAAATTTGTTGCTTACTTTGATGAAACTCAAGACCTTAGTTTTGGTTCGGGTCAATTCATATTCAATCCCAATTAAGAATTATTCGGTATTGAATTTGTTTTTTTTTAATGTAGGGCCATTTGAAAGATTATGGAATAGCTGCTTCATTGATCAGAACCAACTTTCGGATGGCTTTTTCTCCTGTTGGTACGTGCTTGAAAAATAGAGTAACCATTTACAGAAGCAGTAATTGACCCAACTGAATTATCTCTGTTACCTTTTTTAAACAATGGGACAACATAGATATTCTCCAGGCCCCTGGGATCTAACCTCTGGACAAAGAGGGTGCAAAGATATCAATGCTCCAGCAGTTTTGTCTCTGAATATTCTGGGATACAGCCCATCAGGACCCGTGGACTTGTCTATCTTAGTACTTTTCAAGACTCACAACACGTTTTCCTTTTAAACAGTAACTCGACTTAGAAATTTGACACTTACTTCCCTGAGATCATCCTCCACCATTCCTTCTCTTTGGTGAATACCAATGAAAAGCTTGCAGGTAAGACCTCACCTCTGGCTCCACACAGACATTCCCTCCTTTGCCCTTGCGTGGGCCAACCCTAAACTTGGCTACACTCTTGCTTTTTATATATGTATAAATGCCTTTGGATTCTCCTTAATCCTGTTTGCTAATGACTGTACAAGACCCCCTTTTAGGCATTTTCATTCCTTGCTTAAGTTCCTTCCTACTATCCTAACATACATCAAGGGCTTTGTCAAATCCCATCCACCGAGACCTTACATATGCTTCCTTTTCCTTTTTGAACAAGATCATAACATCCCTGGTTATTAAAGGTCCACGTAACTTGCCGTACTCATCCTTTATTCTCGCAAGAACATGAATTTCCTGAAACCTAATCTACTGCCATTTGAATATTTCCACATGCCTAATGTGGATTTACCTTCAAAAGCCGCCTCCAATCAACACTGTCGAGTTCCTTTCTAATTTTGTTGTATTTCACCTTCCCCCAGTTTAACACATTTTCTCGAGGATTGCTGTTATCCTTAGTGATCAGTAACTTTAAACTCACGGTATTATGATGCACCCCTCCCCCCACTGAAAATTCACTCACTGGGCCTGGCTCATTTCCCAAAACTAGGTGCAGTATAATTCCTTCCCTGGTTGAACTGATTGCATACTGTGCCAAGAAACCCTCCTGAATGATCCATGCAAATTGTACCCCATCCAAACGCCTAACATGAAATGAGTCTCAGCCAATATAGGAGCAGTTAAAATCACCCACGACAACTACCCCACTGTTTTTACGCCTTCCTAAAATCTGTCTACATATTCTCGCCTCCATCTTGCGCTGGTTGTTAGGAGACCTGTAGTAAAGCTACAGCATAATCATTTCACCTTTGCTTTTCTTGTATTTTACTCACAGAGACTCTGCATGAATCCTCTGATGTATCCTCCCGCAGTAGAACTGAGATGCTCTTGTACCAGTATTGCAACTCCCCCAACGCTTTTGAATCCATTTCTATCACAACTGTAACATCTAAATCTTGGGACATTCAGCTGCAGTCCTGTTCCTCTTTCAGCCGAGTCTGCATAATCTCAATAATGTTATAAATCCAAATGCGAACCACCTCTCTGAGTTCATCTACCTTGTCAACTTCGTGCACTGAAACACAACATATGCATTTCAGACCACCTCCCATGCTCTTTTCAACAGCACCCAGGAAATTACAGGCCTGTGTGGTGCACGTCAGTGCAAGGGAAATTATCGAAAAAGATTCTCATGGACGAGATGTTTTGAAGCAAATGAGCTGATTAGCAATAGACAGCATGGTTTAGTGCGGGGTGGTTGTGATTTACTAACTTAATTGAGTTTTTTTTGAGAATGTGACAAAGATAATCGATGAGGGAAAGGCAGTTGATATTGTCGACATGGACTTCAGGAAAGTCTTTGACAATGTCCCACATGGCAGACTGGTACAAAAGGTGAAGTCATATAGTATGCGGATGAGCTGCAAGATGGATAAAGACCTGGCTTAGTCATTGGCGTGGGTAGCAGCAGAGAAAAAAAAAAACAGAATGGAAGGCTGTGACTCATGGTGTTCCAAAGGGGTCAGTGCTGGGACCTCTGCTGTTTGTGATCTACGTAAGTGATCCGGACAAAAAAGTAGCTGGTTTTAACTATTAATATGCAGCAAGATCTGGGTCCACAGATCACTGTAGGCGGCAGTGAAGGTAGATAAGGGAGTAAAAAAAGGACGATGGCATACTTACCTTCATTAGAAGGGGCATTGAGTATAAGAATAGCCAGATAATGCGGCAGCTTTATGACACTTTAGTTGGGCCACAATTGGAATATTGTGTACAGTTATGGTCACCACACTACCAGAAGAATGCAGAAGCTTTGAAGAGGGTTCAGAAAAGGTTTACCAGGATGTGGCATGATATGGGGGATCTTAACTATGAAGAAAGTTTGGATAGACTTGAACACAAGAGCTGAGGAGCGACCTGGTAGAAGTTTATAAGATTGTAGATAGAGTAGAAAATGTAACGCCTTTTCCCAGGATCGAGGGTTTAATTACTAGGGAACACTGGGTCAAGGTTCGAGGGGGGAATATTAAAAGAGATGTACAAGTGTTGTTTTTCACAAGGAGTGATGAATATCTAGAATGCGCTGCGGAAGAGGTGGTGGAAGCAGAGGCAATAGCAGCTTTCAAATAGCATCTAGTAGAATATACGGATAAGAAGGGAATAGAGGATACGGATCCTGTAAATGAAGACAGCTTTAACATGGAACAGCAAAATATGTCAGCGCAGGCTTGGAGGGCCAAAGGACATGTTCCTGTGTTATATTGTTCTGCATTCTTTGTTCTTGAATATGACTGCTAACGTGGTTTTGTCAGTCAATATATACATGAAAACGTGCTACGAATTGTGAAGCACCCTTCCTTCATGGATTTCTAATTTCCTATTGAGCATCACACCCTTCCCTACCACTACAATTTGAAGAAGTGTACAAAACTTTTAATGTTTATACACCATTTTACTTCTTGGTACTACCCAGACTATCTTGAAAACTAAGTTTTCTGTGCTAACACATCTTCACACAATTACAATGATTTATATTTTCACTAACAACAGCAATCAACTCGCTTCCTGTTTGACAGGCCTTCCAAAATATTGAATATTTTTGAATGTTTACCTCTCTGACTATGTCACACTACAATGAGTATCCATATTCACAGTTACCATATCTGGTTACAAGTATGTACGCTGTTAAGTTATCTATTTTATTGCAAATGGTCCGTGCGCATTTGCATTGACTTGTTATACATCAGTTTGCATTTATTTATTTGTACCTTTTTTTTAAAGAAAAAGCCTGTCCTTCTATCACCTACCTTACTCTTTTCCTTTGTATATTTCTACTTTTCATATCCATTATTCTCTCTTCACCCTGGTTTTCAGGCCCCTGCCTCTCTAGTTTGGTCCGTATCAAAAAGGATGAGAAGAAGAAAAAAAAATCTTGCGAATATATTGGTCCTGGCCAGCAAGGGTTAAACAAGTCTAACTAACTTCTGCTGCTATTTTCCCCCCAGAATGGATCTCAATTATTTAATAATCTAAAATTCCGCCTTCAACTTTAATCCCTTTGGAAGTGTTCGGCTGTTTTTCTCTCCGATTCCTCTCTCCATCTCCCTCCAACATCTTCAAAATGTCTTTCAGACATTTCGTGACCACCTTCAGACCGTCAAAAGGGATGCAACATATTATCCTGGTGTCAAACTTGCATTAAAAAACGGTCGATTTCCTATATGATATAACCACCTTTCACTATTTCTTTCTGTAAATGTCGCCTTATATTCTCACCACCCTTCTTTCCTCTCCCACCCCTGTGTAGTTGAGCCACTCCTGGTGCAATGCACTTATTTCTGGATATCTTCACCTGAGAAACAATTTCACCAACAGTGAAAATGTCGAAGAAAGGAGGATGGCCCCTGCCTAGTACCCGCATAGCTTTTTTTTTTCTCTTTGGACTCCCATTCAATTTCTGGCTTGCACTATTCACTTCCAACGGGACCACCACGACGTTTTATGCAATGCAAACATATTTCACTATTGTGGATAGGGCATGCTGATTTCAGCATCAATGAGATTTGAAACATAGATTTCCAGTAGCTGTAACTAAACAGAGGTTTCACACTCTTGGTCACGCTGGACATGGACCTGTACCTTCAATTCCAACGTCACACAGGAGTAACATTCCAATTGGCCAAGTTTCCTTTCAGTGAATTAATTGTAAGTTACTCACGTTACGGCTGATACTTCGACTATACCAAATACTAAATGCACACCAAGGATCTGAAGTATTTATACTTTTAACAATGTTAATCGGAATTGAAGACAAATCATTATTTAAACTCTTAACAATAGCAATGCAACTCCAGTCTTACCTGCCAAAGTCACCACTCATCTCACATTGGCTCTTGGTTTCTGTATTCCATAAAAAATGTCTATTCATTCAGTGAATGTGGGCCTCGATGGTGAGGCCAGCATTTATCATTCATGGATAATTGAAATTGAGAAGCTGTGGTGACATGATTGCTTGGACAGCTGCAGTCCATTATATGTGGGTAAAGTGCTGTGAACGAGGGAGTTCCATGACATTTGCTCAGCGACTACTCGAGTATGTTGATGTTAGTATCAGTGAAGATTAGTATGACTGGGAGCTGGACTTCCAGGTGGTGGTGTTAGGACTAACTGTGATTCATTTCCTTCCAGTTGAGACTGATTAAAATATGTTTGGAATATATTGTCTACAGAGCTTCATTGAAGTACTTTAATGCATATTCCAGCTACAATACACTTCTGTGACTTTCCATCCATGATGAATAGAGCGAATTATGTGCCCAGAACAAGAACTGTATTAGTTTAGATTTTTGTGCATCTAAAATTGTGGGACTGCAATGATAGGAAACGGCATTTTTCTCAAAAAAAGGAAAGGATTTACAAGAATTAGCACATAATTTCGCAGCAACGAATTTGATACTGAATGAAAACTCTGCATTCATGGCTAAAGATCTAACATTTGTGCAAGACCAAGGCTCAAGAGTTGGTTACAAGAGAATCTGATTGCTGTTTGGTTAACTAAAGAGCTTGGAAAAAAAGCTTTTTTTTTGCGTCTGCCAATAATTATTTCCCTTATTTGATGTTGGTACGAGTACGAACATAAACTACGAAAATAATTTACAGACGTTTACCTGTAGCTATACTCTAATATCGACCTTTGTCTGAAAGGAAGATAAACTGGGGTATTGTGTCTGTCTTTAAAAAGTAATTTGATAAAACTCCAGGAAAACTCTGTTTTGGTTTATAACATGCTGGTCCAATGGATCATAATATCATGACACCACTAGCGTGGGTTTATTTCTATTTCGATTCCATGTTCTATCTTGTTTGCGTGGTCTTCGAGCTACATTTTTCCAGAAAAGATGCAATATTCCGTCACACTGCTGGGTTGTGCGCTGTGGATGATATAAATATACTGGAGAGTATATGGATATGTTTGTTGATGCAAGATTCCTAACGTGTAATTATCTCCTGCAGCCTTGATTTTGATACAGCTTGTTAAATTCACCTTCCGTTCAATGATAAACATAAGGATATAGATGTCGTTTGATATAAAGCGAGAGTAATCCTTTCAATGTCAAGGGAGTGTCCTGTTGTTTCGGAGATGATGATTATTCGACAAGAATGGTGTGAATGCTATTTGTCAATTGTCAGTCCAAGCCTGGACATTCAGCAAGTGGTGCTGCATTCGTACATAGACTGTTTCAATATATGAGATGTGGCAATAAACATTGGACGTTTTACAAGCAATGTTGGACATTGACACTTCTGCCCATATGATGCAGGGAAGTCGTTGATAAAGTTGTTGAAAATGGTTGAACCAAGTACAGTATTTTGAGGAATTTCGATTCAGATTTCCTATATCTGTGATGCGTTACCTAAAACAAAACGAACTATCTGTATTTACGTCTGCATGACTATCACCAAAGAGTTTCCTACCGTTAGTTGCTCACTCCAGGAGCCATAGAGGTCTAAAGCACAGAAGAAGGCCCTAAACCTCATCGAGTCTGTGCTGGTCTAAATCTCAAGCACATGACTATTCTAATCATATTTCCAGGACTTAGGCCAAAGCTTTGTACGCTTTGGTATCGCCAGTGTATGCCTAAATAATCCTTGAATGTTATCAGTGTGTTTCTGTCGACTGCCCTTACAGGTATTGAATTCCAGATTCCAACAGTCTCCTGGGGGAAGCAAAAATCGTCAAATATCCTCTAAGCATCTTGCCTGCTCGTCGTTCCACAGGGAAAGTTATTTCCTATCTAACTGCCTATACCCTGTATTTTTATACATCTTAATCATGTTCCCCTTGAATCTCCATCTTGTCTCTCATCATAACTAAATCTGTTCAGTGCAAACAACATTCTGGGAAATCTCCTCTGCACCCTCTCCAGTCCAATGACATCTCAGCTATTATGTGATTTTCAGAACTGCACACAATTCTCTAGCTGTGGTCTAATTTTGTAAAAAGCCAGTGCTAACTCCTTTCGCTTAAACTCAAGTTCTTGGATAATAAAGGTAAGTTTAAAGCTTTAGCAAAGATTTGTAGCTCGGGTTGTGGGTGAGGCTGTTGACTTGCTCCCCGAGCTGGATTATTTTCGTTCAGACTATTCGTCACCATGTGAGGTGTCATCAACAATGAGGCCTCAGAAGAAGCGATGTTGTTCTACTCTGCTTGGAATTAATATTGTCTGCTCCATTATGGTGAGTAGTGTCATTTACGGTTTTGATCTGTACGGTTTTGTGTATGGGGTATCTTTTAATGTCACAGCTTTATTCACATCAATTGACATTCCACTAGTCAAAGAAGCAGTGGCCGCATTACGAGAAGAAGCAGCAACACAGGCCAGCAGCTCAATCAGCAATGACAACATACTTAAACTACTAGACTTGTACTTCACCACACATTTCGTCCTTTATGGTCAAGTGTACAAACAGATGAACAGTACACCAATGGTATCACCCATTTCAGGACTCATTGCAGTAGCAGACATGCAAAGACTAGGACACACCACCTTCCCCCACTTTCAACCTGAAATGTGGATCTGGTACATAGACAACACATTTGTCATTACTAAACGCAACAAATTAGAAGAACCCACCGCTTCATCAACAATGTATTCGCAGAGATTGAATACACAACGGAAGAAGAAAAAAAACAATCAACTTCCGTTTTTGGACATTAGAGATGAGCATCTGATCAACGGGGAGTTCCAAACATCAGTATAGAGAAAAACAACACACAATGATCAAATCCTCAACTTCCACAGCAACCACCCCAACGTTCACAAACAGAGCTGCAATTAAAAGGGCCACGACACATTGCAACATGTAGGAAATACGCAGGAAAGAGGAAGAGCACCCATACAAAATCTTTACTATGAACGGGCATCCCTGCAAGTTCATCCACAGATGCCTACTAAACAGACAACAACAATACGCCCTAACACACTGACCATATTGCCCTATACGAAGAACATATCAGAACTGGCAACAAGACAATTAGGAATTATGGTAGCACACAAGCCCACAGTCAATCTATGACAAAAACTCACAAGGATTAAAGACCCCATTTCCACAACATACAGAACCGCAGCTACTGCTTCAGGCCCACGTTAGCTCACAGATGTCCAGACTTGAGCAGCTAGATCTTATCAAAATCTATATCTTTTATACTGAGCCTTATGGCATGACACCAGGTATCCTCAATGTAAAAATGACACTTTGTCTCGTAAGTGATATGTGGTGCTTAGTTTAGTCGCTACTGTCGTCATCAGATGCATATGCTGCAGGCATATTATCGAGAATAACATCAGGCATGCTTTACCCTCATCACCTACTGCTTTAATTGGACCATACAGTTACTTGAAAGCTGATGAAGAACGACATTTCAGGAAAATAGGAAACGTTGTAAGATGCCTTTCTAAAAGAAGGGCATCATTAGGACAATTATATCAGATTACTTTAGCTGGAAAGAGTAAGATGTTGGATCAATTTGAATAGAGATAGTAAGTGAAGGTATGAGGTCACTGGTGCAATTATAAGCCAGTCACATTAGTTATACATAACAAAGAAAAGAGGCAAAAATGATGGGGCTTTATGTGACGAATTACAAAAGTCATGTTTGAATGGAATAGAGCAGAATATCCTTCATTGTCACTTGTACTACAATACAGATGTTTAGGAGCACCATGAAAAGTTTTTACAATGGCTGCCTTTTATCAGCGCCATCTTAGATACATGTACCTGGGTACAAATCTTACAGAATAAAAAAAAATAGTTTTACACAAAGATGGTTAATGGAAAGCAGAAACGTTACATACAAAGGTACTTGCAACATAGTGAAAAGATATTAAATTACAGCCCAGACAGCAGCTCAGCATGTGGCGTCAGGCCCAAGTACAGCAATTGTCCAGCCTCCAGTCCGCTAATCACCGGCACTCAGCAGCAAACAGTATGTGGCACTGTACCCCTCCATAGTTCTGGGACTCACCGTCTCCATCACTCCAGGGTCTCAGACTCTCCGTAAATCCAGGAATGCAGGCTCTCAGTCACTCCAGGGACTTGGCCCCTCCATCGGGCTGCGTTCTACCACACTTACCCGCAGCTGCCTGCTCCCACTTGCACTGCTGGCTCACGCTCGCTGCCTGTGTGATTCTCCAGGGCTGCTTCCCAACATGCTGCTGTTGGGTTCTTCCCCACGCTGCCTTGGGGCTTGAAGTTTATGCACTGATGCAGAAATCGCTGCTCGTAGTTTTTCGAACACGAGGACTCACTGCTCTGGACTTGCTGCTGGCTCCAGTGTTGAAGAAGAGAAGAAAGAAAGAAAACAGAAAAAAAAGGACGAGAATGAACAGATGGAGCAGAGGAGCTCTGACAATAGCATTCTAGTCTGCCACCATCGTACCAAACCGATTTAATTATACATGTAGAATTTAAGAAAGAGTCTGGCCAAGGTAGCTTGGAAATTCATATGGAATTTCAGAACAGATTTGAGTGACTGAATCGTGTTCCCATTCCTTATGGTTTTATGGTATTGTGATCTTCCTCTTACTCCAGGTACTGTGCCATGTACAATCATAGAATCTTAGAATCCCCACAGTGTGGAAGCAAGCCATTCAGCTAACTGAGTTCACACTGACCGCCCTAAGGGCATTCCATACAGACCACTCACCCCCTGCGCTATTCTTGTAACCTTACATTTCCCATGACTAATCGATACAACCTGCACATCCGTAGACGCTAAGGGAAGTTTAGCATTGCCAATCCACTTAACCTGCACATCTTTGGACTGTGGGAGGGAATCCACGCAGACACGGTGAGAAAACAGAAAATAGAATATATAACATCATTCCAACCACTGTCATTGCAGTACTCAGATGATGCTTGCATACGTACAGGCTTAGAGGACAAAGTACAGATCATCGTCAGCACAATTATGTAGGCAAATGAGAGCATGGGCCTCACCGTGATAATCTGAAAGATTAAGGTTCTCCAGCAACTTAGTCCAACATTACAGAGTTTACCCCTCATCATCAAGGTACACGGGGATGCCTCAGAGAATGTTGGCCACTTCCAGTACCTCGGATTAGGAATGAAGAGTGGTAGAACCTCTTCCAGTGTGCTGCGTCAGACTTTGACCACCTGAGGAAAAGCGTGGTCGACGGCAGCAACATAAGATCCGACACCAAGATCATGGCATGCAGAACCGTGGTGTTTCCTGCTCTCCTATATGCCTCTGAGACGTGGACTGTCCACACAGGCTGGTACAAGATCTGGCACAGTGCCACCAACACTACCAGCATAAGATCCTGCGAATCCACTAGGACCACAAACGTACCAAATCCAGCGTCCTCGAACAGACCAGCATCCCAAGCATCGAGGCACTGAAAACTCTTGATTGGCTGTGATGGGCTGGGCATGGGTTGTCAGCTTGGCTAACACGAGACTCCTTAAGCAGGCGCTCTACTACCAGCTCCTAAACGGCAGGTGAGCCCCAGGTGGAGAAAGGAAATGCTTCAGGGATACCCTCAATGCCTCACTGGGCAAGTGCAGCATTCCCAACGACACCTGGAATCACTGGGCCAAGAAGGTCCAAACGGAGTAGGTGCATCTGGGAAGGCATTGAGCACTTCAAAACTTGTCATTGGGAAAATGCTGAAGCTAGGTACAAACAGTTTAAGAAGAATGTTGCCAAACCAATGTCCCAACTAACTCTTCCCAAGACTACCTTCTGCCCCAAGTGTGGCAGAGTCTGCGGAAGCCACATTGCACTGTACTGTCCCCAATGTACTCACCCTGAGAACAGCAGAAAGTCATCCTAATCTGCGAAGAACCGCAAAAATGATGATAGAATATCAAAATAGAGAGTAGGAGCAGGAGTAGGCCATTCTGCACTTCGAACCTCCTTCATTGATTAAATATGGTGCACAATTCACATTACCCCGAAAATTATTTGGTGGTCGTATGGAATTTTGTCCATTGCTTTCTTGCAAATTGAAACTACAAAGGCTAGGAAGACGATGTGAGGTTTTTGGAAATAACTCCATAACTTTCTATCCAAATTATTGCTTGCAATGAACATTCAGACAGAATCCAGGCACAGAGAACATACCTATCATCGTTTTTCATCAACTCAAACTCTCATATTTTAAATTGATAATTTATGGAAGCTTTTGTTTTGATAAATTCAAACAAATAAGTGATCAGTGATCGCTTTATCGTTAATACTGTTAAATAAAAATTTAAAAAGTCTGTTCTGCCATTGATGTATTTCCTGAAATATTCAAGAAACATGCATTTGAATGCTAACATTCCAACGTATTGAAATCTGATATCAATCACAAGAAGTATATGAAAACTATGATTAAATTGTAGGTAGTCTATGACTATTTCAAATAAATTAACTAACATTGAAACGATCGTTAGAAATGAAAGAAAAAAATCGACCCACATGGTACAGATCAAGCATAGCTCCCTGGATTCCATATACTGCAAATAATACAAATCAAAGCAAAAATAATTGTGTGATTGCTCCATACCTCCAGTGTTACTGCGTGCTGTAGATATAAATAATGCGAAAAGATGTGTTTATACACATTCCTATACAGTATGAAACATGAGAAACATATGAAATTAACAGTGAATTCTGTTGCTCATCAATAAATGCCATTGGATAAATATACAGCAGGACATCTAAAAAGGCACAGTAGTAATAATCAGAGTCGACATTGTTTCATAAAAGGAAAATCATGCCTGACAAATGTATTCGAATCATTGAAGATTTAACAAGCAGACTAGATAAAACAGAAGCAGTAGATTCAATGCATTTAAATCTCCAGAAGGCTTTCAATGAGGTATCACACATTACGCTACTTAATGAAATTGCCAACCATGATTTTGGGACAGTATTCTAATTTGTATAGATTATTGTTTAACTGGACATAAAGCAGAGAATTGGATAGGGGAGGCATTTTCTTAAAACGAACCCGTACCTAGTGAAATGCAATATTGACCTGTATGACGGAAGTGAATGCATCATTGCCTTTTTTGTTGTTGAAACAAATGTTGGAGGGAAGGCAAATGTTCAGAATGACTTAAGGTTTCTCCAGAGGCAGTAAATGCGTGAAGTGAATGGGCATGAACTTGACAGAAAGAAGACTATAAGTTAGGAAAATCTGAAGATATGCAATTTGGTTGATATGAGAGTGGATGTCAGTATTATTTAAAAGGAGAACGTCTGCCGAAAACATACAGAGACTTGGGAGTCTTCGTGCTTAAAAAAGAAGTGGCATATAAGTTCAGCAGAAAAAAAGACGCAAAGTAAAACGAATTTTATCTGTACTTCAGAAGGAATAGAGTTTACAGACAGAAAAGTCTTGCTAAAGCTACTCAAGGTGCTAGGTAGAACAACCTTAAAGCATTACCAAAAATTACATGCTGGTAATGGAAACAGTCCAGAGAAGGTACACTCAGTTATTTCTACTTATGTAACTGCCTATCGAAATCGACTAGCCAGCTGTTCTATTGTAACAAGTGTTAAAGCATAAAAAAAGAAGGCAATGAAAGTGGACTGATAAATTGACATCAAACAAGACACTGGAAGTGACAATGGCAAAAGAAAGCTGTTAACAATGCAAAGCCTTGATTCATGACATCTATGGGATCATGCCAAAATTGGGATAGATGTTCAAACAGTCAAACAATAGCCTGATAGAGTCAGGCTCATAGAATCCTACATAAGAAACAACGTCCAAGACAGTACTATTATTAACATTCATGCCCGAGATCCGGCACAGTTCGTAGCACAACAGTATACGGCCAAGAGGGAGTTCTCTGGGTTTCCTCAACATTGAGTATGGACCTTTGAAATCTCACAGCATCAGATCAAACATGCGTATTGTAGTTCCCTGCCGATCAGGTCAGAATGTGTGTTCTTGGCTGATAAATCAATACCTCCCCCATTGATCACCAGTTCAGGATGCATCGGGAGTAACAATGTCTCAGAACGTCCCGCCAACAGGATACCTTCCAATGGCTGTTTACCTGTGTTCAACCTGCTCATCGACAATTGTCACATGACACTTGTCACCACCAATTCTCTTTCCACACGTTACCCATCCGAATCTACCCCCGTGTGAGATGACTATAAGCCATATTCTCAGAATCAACCATGACATTTTAATCCAATTTGGCAAAATTCTGGTGATGTTGTTGACTGGCGGAGCGGTCTCAGCATTTTGGAGTCTGAGCGCCAGCTCTCAGACACCTCCTCCTGTCTTTGTTTGTGACAATGTCCCCACCATGGAATATCACTATTCTCATTTCGTAAGGTAATCTCTCTATTACTGCCTTGAAACTCATAAACCCTAACACCAAAAAGTTCGTTTCTACCTTATTCCCAAAATCCACAAACAGGATTGCCCAGGCAGACCCATGTTATGGACGCTCATGACACACAGAGCTCATTTTGTCCTTCCTCTACTCGATATTTTCTCCCCTTGTTCAGTCCATTCCAACTTGTATGCATGATATCTATGACCCTTTAAGTCAGTTTTAGAATTTCCAGTTCGCAGCCACCCTCTCTTCAACCTTTACACGTCCATCCCTGATAAGGATGCTCTCTGGGTTTTTTGCTTGTGCCTGGAGAAAAGACCTGAACCGTCCCACCCATCACCACCGTTCACTACTTAGCCAATCTCGTCCTCAATTTGAAGAATTTTCTTAACTTCTGCCACTTTCTTCTGGTCCAAAGGGTGGCCATAGATACCAAAATTGGCCTCAGTTTTGCGTGCCACTTTGTGGGGTACGTGGAACGTTCCTTGTTCGTTGTTCTACATTCTCAGTGCTGCGTCGCTGTCTTTTCCGGAATTGGGAAAAAAATGATCATTTTCACTTCCATTTCCACTCCACTCTCGCCTTCACCATTACCATCTCTGACCTCTCTGTTCCCTTCATTGAAAATCCTTTTCAATTTCTGGGCATAGAGTAGCTATCAACATCCACTACAAGCCCTCTGACTCCCACCGTAACCTGGACTGTACATCGTCATATCCTGTTTCCTGTAAAGAATATATTCCATTCTCCCAGTGCCCCCATGTCCATTCATGCGTTCTAATGATGTCAACCGAGTTTTCCTAACACCATGGTTGACAGGTCCATCAGCTGTGTCCCAACCCATTTCCCACACAGCGGTCCTTATTCGCTTTCTTCCTCCCACAACAAACTGCTACCGTCGTTTTTATCGACTATTTCACCAACATCCACATCCAAAGGATCACTAGCTACTATTTTCACTATCTCTAGCTGTATGCCACAAGCCAACACACATTCTCCTTCCCTCCCTTGTCAGCCTTCCATGTGGACCTTTCCCTCTGTATCACTGTGGTCCACTCCACGTCCACTCCTCCTCCATTCCCACAACCCACAGCCTACAGCACTGGCCCAAGGAATCGCAAAAGGTGTGACACTTGCACCATTACTCTCTCCCTCCTCACTCTCCAAGGTCACAGACATAATTTACAGGTGAAGCAGGCGATTTATCTTCACATTGCTCAATCTTGTCTACTGCATTTGATGCTCACAATGTAGTCTCCTCAACACTGGGGGTGATGAATTGCAGACCGGTCGACCACTCTGCACAACACTTTTGCTCTGTCTGCATATGAAAATCGAATGTTTGCCGTAATAGGGATCAAATTATTGCAATTCTATAAACTATCAATTGTGATCATTTAGACATTTAGCACTGTGGTTTTGTTGCTCAATAGTGAAGCGATTCTAATTTCGTTCATCGTTAAAATGGAAGATGTTCATATCAATGAAAGAAACAGATGCTCAAAGTACTGTTATTATTTATTACTTACTTGTACAATCTTCTAACTGCCGAGTTTCTGCAGAAAATAAATAAAGTGTCTTAAGTTAAATGATCTGTAGGAGACTGCAAAACCTGGATTAGCAAACCTGCAGTCTTCTGCTACTTTGAAAGAGATGGGATACTTTCCTGTCGTGCGTTGAGCAACTCTGTCATCTGTAAAAGAAATTTAAAAATAAATGACGACTGGCAACAGTTAATGTGTAGAATATTGCAGTTATAATAGAGAAGACATATAAATAGCTTTTTTCTTAATATAAGAAAGATATACGCAACGTGCTGCAGTGAAGAATAAAATCTCAGTTGTTTCAGTCAAATGAAGAGCTTGTCCGAATTTTTCCTTCGAAAATTAGATCAAGTACCAATAAATGGCAAGTATATAATCAAAAGCAATAACTGCATTGGACGTAACTGAAACTAATCTCTGTCATCTGTATAATTTTGAAGATTACATGAATCAATACATTGATATTAGTGCAAAAGATAAGGCCGAAGTATTCACAGCAATCTTCAGTCCGAAGTGTCAAGTAAATAATCTATCTCGGTCTCTTCAAATGGTAGACAGCATTACGGATACCAGTCTTCAACTAATTCGATTCACTTCACGTGAAATAAAGAAGTGGATTGAGATACCAGATACTGCAATGTTTATGGGCCCTGACAACAATCCATCAACAGTACTAAAGACTCCAGGCCACTCCCGAAGCAAAGCTCCTTCAGAGCAGTTACAACTGACATGTATCCGACAATGTGACATATTGCATGGGTTCGTCCTTAAAATTACAATCAGGCCAAATCCAACGGAGCCAATAAGCACCCCATCTGAGTACTCTCGATCATCAGTAGAGTGATGAGAAGGTATCTTCATAGGCGCTATCAAACAGAACCTGCTCTACAATAACCTGCTTAGTAATGCCCAGTTTGTGTTCCACCAAGGCCACTCAGCTACTAATCTGTCTACAGCCTTGGTTCAATCATGGACAAAAGAGCTGAATTTCAGAAGTGATTTGCGATTGACAGCCCTTAACATTAGGGCTGCATCGACAGAGTGTGGCATCAATGATCCCAAGCAAAATTGGAATCAATGGATATCAGAGGCAAAGACTCCGCTAGTTGGAGTCATGCATCGCACAGAAGAAGATGGACGTAGACCTAGAAGAGAAGTCATCTCATCTCTAGGATATCTCAGCAGGAATTCATTATGGTAACATCATAGGTTCATCCACCTTCAACTGCTTCATTAAGGACATCATTATGTCAGAAGTGGGGATGGTCACCAATGATAGCATAATGTTCAGCACCATTCGCAATTCCTTAGAAATTGAAGCATGTTCAAATGCAAGATCTGGTTAATATCCAGGCTTGGATTAACAAGTGACAAACAACATTCACACAACAGAAATGCCAGGTTTTAACCATCACCATTCAGGGACAATCTAAGCACCACCTTTGATATTCAACGGTATTACCTTCACTGAATACCCTGCTACAAATATCCTGAGAGTTACTATCGATCAGAAACTCAACTAGCCCCGCCACTTAAAACAATAGATAAAGAACAGCTCAGACACTAAAAAAATGTCGCGGTGAGTAACTCACATTCAGTCTCACCAGAAGTGTGATGGATTAATCCTCAAATGCCTAGATGCTTGCAGATCTAACAAACTCAAGAAGTTTGACACCATCCAGAACAAAACACCACATTTGATTGACACTACTTCCACAAGTATATATTCCCTCCACCACCGACACTCAGAAACAGGAGTGTGGAATATCTACAAAATGCAGTGCAGAAATTTACAAAAAGATCCTCACACAGCACTTTCCATACACCTGACCGCTTCCGTCTCAAGCGACATGACCAACAGATGTTTCAAATACATGGGAATACGACAAGATTCAAGTTCCCCTCCAAGCCAGTTACCATCCTGATTTGGAAATGTATCGGCATTCTTCACTGTCGCTGGGTTAAAATCGAGAAGTTCCCTTACTCCTGGCATTGTCGGGCAACCCAGAGCAGTAGGACTGTAACGGTTCAAGAAGGCTGTTCTGGGGAAAGTAGGAACAGCCAATAAATGCTATCTAGCCAACGACGCCCAACTCGCACAAACGAAACAAAAGTTCGACAATCGACCCATTGAAGCCAAAACATTGCACATGTACACGGATTATTTTCTTCCTCAAAGCAGGATAATGCTGGCTCCCATTCCCCGTGTGTCTTTATGCCTGGGCATGTATCTGTATTCTACTGAAGTGTGTACGGTGGTTTTGCCACTCCTGCTATTGTCTGGTAGACAATTCTATAGCATGGTTCCTCCACTCCAACTTTGAATGCAGATCAATCTTTACATCTCAGCTCTAAATTGAGGGAATCGTTCTTTTGAACCATTGGTTTAGGCTATGAGGTCAGCGGGTCATAGAGTTATACAGTCATAGAGTAATACAACATGGAAACAGGCACTTGGGATCAAACTGACCCATGCTGACCATGGTGCCCACTCAGCTAGTTCCAAATGCCCGCATTTGGTCCGTATTCCTCTAAACTCTTTCCATACATATACCTTTCTAAACGTTGTTTAAATGTTGCTATTTCACCTGCCTCAACCACTTTCTCTGGCAGGCCATTCCATATGTATACTACTCTCTGCATGAAGAAGTTGCACCTCATGTCCTTCTTAAATCTTTCCTCCCTTACCTTAAGCCGATGTCCTCTAATTTTCACTTCCCATCGCTGGGAGAAAAGACAATATGCTTTCATCCCATCTATGCTCCTTATGATTTTATGCTCCTCAATAAGGTCACCCCTCATTCTCCTACATTCCAATGAATAAATTTCTTTTCTCGCCAATCTCTCCTTATAACTCAGCCCTACTAGTCCTTCTTTGCACACTTTCCAGTTTAACTATGTATCTCCTACAAATTTCTGACAGAAAATTATTCACAATACTTCAAGTGCAGTCATAATCCGTCTTTCCAGTCTTTCCCATAGCCTTTCAGAATGTTATAAGTTGTTGCAAGGGCCACACTCATTCTTCTGAAACCTGTAAAATGCAAGCGTAGTTGACACAATCATTCATGATATGACAAACATGTTATCCTGGAATCAATCTCATTAAAATAAAAACAATATTTCTCAGCTCTCCCTCTATCATGCCAACAAATCCCTCGGTTAAAGGACAAAGTATATACATAGCAATACAGACGTGTCTCTCCAAGGCCAAGAACCACTTCAGTAAGGCTTCCCTGATTCTGCACATATAATTTTGTGCAAGTAAGTCAATCATACCTACTGATATCTAATCATCCGCAACGCCCCCACCCCGCAACCTCGCGCAATTAACCCTTTTTAACTGTATTACCTCTGGATTTGCCCAATCGCTGAAATTTTTCAAAACTGACTCTTTCGATAACGTTCACCAAGAAAAGTCCTCCATGTTATACTTGTGCTGGAAATATGACATTTAATCCCGTTCTACAAATCATCGATAGATGTTATGAACAGCTGAGGACCAAGCTCGTGTCCTGCGGCAGTGACTTTTATTCTTAGAAAGAAGAATTTTATTCTTACTCACTGTTTCCGATTTGGTAACCAATTTTTAAATCCATTCCAATATTTTATTTTAGCCCTATATGACGTTTCACTTTATCAAAAGCTTTCTGAAATTTCCATTGAGCCACATGCATGCTGCAGGGATTCATCTTCCATTGTATCATAATGCATTCTGGTTTGCCCAGTCTATATAAGTAGATTAACTCTCCCATGAACAGTTTAGCCACCTTATTTCATGAATTCCTAACATCCTGTTCAATGCCATTCACCAGCGTATAATTACTGTTGTGATACATATACGCACCATTGACTTATTTCCACATGGGAGTGCAGAGGAGATTCACTCGGTTGATTCCAGAGTTGAGAGGGTTGGATTATGAGGAGAGACTGAGTAGGCTGGGATTATACTCATTGGAATTCAGAAGAATGAGGGGAGATCTTATTGAAACATATAAGATTATGAAGGGAATAGATAAGGTGGATTCCAGGCAGGGAGGTTGTTTCCGCTAGCAGGTGAAACTAGGACTAGAGGGCATAGCCTCAAAAGAGAGGGAAGCAGATGTAGGACTGAGGTCAGGAGGAACTTCTTCACCCAAAGGGTCGTGAATCTGTGGAATCCTCTGCCCAGTGAAGCGGTTGAAGCTACCTCACTGAATGTTTTTAAGGTAAGGCTAGATAAATTTTTTAACAGTAAAGGAATTAAGGGTTATAGTGAGCGGGTGGGTAATTGGAGCTGACTCTCAAAAAGATCAGCCATGATCTTATTGAATGGCCGGTCAGGCTCGAGGGGCCAGAAGACCTACTCCTGTTCCTAGTTCTTATGTTCTTATGTACTTATGTTCTTATAGTGTTGCACCTTGCATTCATACAGTCTGATTTTACACGCAGATTTTTTCAACCAATGCCTTTTTTTTTACTGTGTTGCTTTGATTCATATTGACCAACCACGCTACAACACCTCCATTCACACTTTATCTCTTTTTACTGAATCATGAAAACTACAAATCTTGGGAGTCTTCAGTTCTTGCCCTGGTCATCCTGTAACCATTTAATATCATGTGCAATTGCAATTGTTCACTTCATTAATTCAGTCTTATTGCTTCGAATAGACTGCACATTCATATATGCTATCTTTATATTTTTACACAAAAACTTTGCATTCTGACGCTACGTTTTCTGTGCCTTTCGCCTTTGCTTTTTACATTTCTGACGTTAATTTAGAAAGTAATTTCTGTTCACGTTATGCAGTTGTTCAGAGTTGTGTTCCCTGTGACCTGGTTTAACACCCCCTACAGTACGACCTGATGTCCTAACAGGATATTGATCTAGTTTTACAACCTGCAAATCTTTACATGTTCTATCTTTTCCAAAATTGGCCCAATGTTTTTGCAATCTAAATATGCCTCTACTACTTTGAACATATAGCCGCATAATCTTCATTTTCTTTCCTTCATTCCTGATTTCCCAGGCACTGGTGATCCTGAGATTTCTATCTTGGAAATACTGCTTTTAAAATTATTCTCTAGTTCTTGTAATTCAACAGCAGAAAATCATCCTTGCTTATTACCTATGAAATTTGTACCTATACGGAACACAATCTACGCCCCTTCAGAATGCTTCCCTACCACCCAAACCTCATTGTTGACCCTAACACCACGGAGTCAGCTTGCAATCCTAGTTTCACGACTGTGGTCGCCGAAAAGTCTTTCTTTTTCCCAGGCAATATTGCCACTCTCAGGATTGATCTTCCTTGACAAGTATTACTCACACAACTCTGTAAAGCTGAGCAACTTGTGGAGCCAAAGAATTTGTGAACGGGAAATCTCACAGTGCTGCAAAATCTCGTTTCAGTTAATACAAATGCCAGTTATTGGATAATACTTTCAGTTTGCTATCTCTTCAGAGTACTTACGAAAAAATGCTGGGGGGTTACCCCTGATGTTATGAATGAAATATTTCTGCATTCTCTTTCTTTGAAGCATGCATATTGAGCGAACCAAATAGAGTTCATGCAAGTGAAGTGGGGTTTAGTCTTTGCTATGCCTGAAGGATCATATTGTTCTTACCATTTTCTTTCACTTGTAAGTTTTCAACTGAAATTCAAGGAAAAAAGACTGATTAGTTTAATACAAATCAATGAATTATGCACAATTTGAACTTTTTAAGCAAATGCAATGTATATGGTTTTTGAACCACAATCTTTTGTCTTGAAAATTCTTGCCATGTTGCAGGATTTTAAAGCTCTGAATCTGTAATACAGCTAAGAAGATAAGAAATTGTCTCAGGTAGGTGAAAAGGTGGAACTTTAGATGTGTGATGTCGCTGGCATAACGAATGTGTGGATATTTGCATAGAATTGCAGTTCTACGAAAGGGAACGCCAGCAGGTGGGCGAGGAACAGGACGGAAAGTGGATGAAAGGTAGTTTGTCAGGTGGATAGCAACATAGAAAGTCTGGTGAGGGTGGGTTTGTCTTTCTGGCCTGTGGGATGATGAATGTAAGACTCCCTTTAAGGTGCGTTTCAGTCAATAAATGTGGAGTTGGAAAAGCACAGCCAGTCAGACAGCATCCGAGGAGCAGAAAAGTCAAGTTTTCGGGCGGAAACCCTTCGTCAGGACTCAGAGTGCTGTCGAAGGTTTTCAGCCCGGAACATTGACTTTCTTGCTCTTCAGATGCTGTCTGGCCAGATGTGCTTTTCCAGTTTCACATTTTTGACTCTAGTTTCCAGAATTTGCAGTACTTACTGTCTCCAACGTGCATTTGAGGTTTGATATAGCTTCCTGGATATTTTGAGTGTCAGTTCTTGATGTAGAGTGTGTCGGTGGTGAGTTGTGCTGATGTGGTTGAGAATGTAGGCCAAATATACATCCAAGATTTAGAGAAAGTGGCTATTCCTCTGTTATTTTTTCCATGGATGACTTGAAAGTTCATTCAAAACATTGCAGAGTGCAATTCTAACTCAGTGATTGCTCTTATCCAAAGTCCTAATATACCATGTCTTAGCTTTAGAAGTCGGAAGGGTCACGAGAATTTCCGATCAGAAAAGCAGCTTGTAAACTTCTACATCGCTTTGAAACATAACCTCATTTCATTCTGTTGTGAAAGAGTATCTTCTGATCGGAAATTCTGAACCAACAATGGAGCAGGGCAATAATCTGTGTTAGGATTGCAAATTTGTGACAAGAAGTGTCAGAACATAAAAATTGAAGAGTGTAACCAGCAGGTACGATTGAATTTACAAAGAAGTAAGGTATACCATGACTGGTTTTAGCCACCGCAATTGAATTCACGAAATATTTAGAACAAAAAGATTTTTCTAAAAAATCGTGAAATAGTTAAATTTGTATGACTGGATTGGTAATACAGAGACATTGTTGAAAGTTGATCATTGATGGTAGCCGATATAGTAATAGGATTTGTGATAGGCAGCAAGGAATGATTGACACAACATACTGCTAATTAAAAATGACTGAGAGATGGAATTACTTTAAAATATCGAGATGTAGGCTCAATTTGGGTAGAGAAAGAGTACAAATGTTTTGACGTCAATTGTGGGAAACGTTCATAATATGTCAGGTACACAATGGAGCACAGCATTCGGAGAGAAGGTTATCAGCACTGGTAACTTTAACCTGCACGTGGATTGCAAGAATGACATTGGCAAACGCAGCTTGAAAAGTTGGAAAATGAGTTTATAATTTCTTTCTGGTCACGAGTATTGGATTATGTTCTAGACCCAAGAAGGGAGCAGACTGTGACAGTCTTTGTAAAATTTTGTAGCAAGATTAATCAACAAGCTCACGGAAATGAAAATCTAATTTAACAACAATCACACCATGATAGATTTTAAATTTCACTTTGAAATAGGAAAGATGGGTCCATTACCAGTATTTAAAGATGATGTAAATATCACAATATGCACATTGAGGAAACATTGGCTAACAGGATAACGTAAACTAGGTTAGGAGCTAGGCCACCAGAGATGTAGTTGCAGATATTTAAGAGATGTTTAATAACTCAAGTAAGATTTATCCCATCGCCAAAATGGGCTATTTGAGTTAAATGCAACGTAACTTTCTAAAATGAAATTTAAAAATATCGGAAGCAACACTTAACAAATATTCAAATGCGGGAATAGTTTCAGAAGTTTCGGCTGACTTCACGAAAAAGTAAAGAAAAAAATGACTAAAACCAATGAAGAATAAGAAAGCAGAGTATGAGAGAATAAAAATCACATTGTAACATATTCAATAAGAAGTTGAATGGAAAATATTAAGTTAATTTGATATTGGTTGTCTGTAGAGACAACGTTTGGAGTCACAACAGAAGGAAAGAACGTTGCAGAAGATTGAATTTGATACGTTTCTGCCTGACAAGGTGAGGGTCTCACAACAATTCCGGAAAGGTCATTGAAAACAAAGTGACCATGAATGGAAATAATCACTGACACCGGGGAAAGTGTGCAAGGAAACTTTTGGATTAAATATCTCACAGTTTCAAGGAGTAGATGTCTTGCATTCTGACATTTTCAAACTAGCCACTTATTGGATTATATTTCTGTAATATTGCAAAACTTAGACGATAGAAATGACAAAGTGAATTGAAGAATAACAACTTAACACTGTTAGTTTAAGCCAAAAATCAGGAATCCAGTTACTGGGACGCTACAGAGTCATACATCATAAAGAAGGTTTATACAATCGACTCCTTGAGCTGTTATTGAGGATACTTCAAAATGAAACAAAAAAGTTATCAAACAGTTCCAACATGTTTCTGAAAAATTGAAATTACATTCGCAGTGGATGAAGGTGAATTTGTAAGTCAAGAAAGAAAAGACCTAGTGTTGCATAGAGTGGAAATAGAGAAATAAGAATGAGAAACAGATTAATGACAACTGAATGTAACAGATATTTTACATCTGCCTTCACTGCACAGGAAGCAAATATGCAAGAAAGAGTAGTCAAAGGAAATGTGAAAGGACGGCAAGGTAATTATAAAACGGTTAGTTCAAACATACTAAGAAAATTCGCAGAATTAATATCTGACAATACCATGGAACCTGATGAATTGTATTTTTTTTTAATAAATTGGGGCTAAGATAAAAGATACATTTAATTCTGTGTTCGTCTCCAAATTACTTTAAGCAATAAAGAAATCCATTAGATTGCAAATTATAAATTCCTTCAAGAAAATAAGGTAATATAGTGCAGAAATAAAACAAAAAGATGGCATGTTGTCTTAACACCAATCATAGCGAAATTGTTGGAACCCATTAATGTTGCAGCTAGGCACCGAGAACATCTTACTGCACTCATATAGAGTCAACGAAGCTTTGTCAAAAAAAAAGTCATGCTTGTTCAATATATTAGATACACTTTGTGTATGCAACGGAAAATTTGCATGGAAACGCCAAGGTATGACATGCCTGACGTTAGCGGTAGGTAAGTTGTTGTAGGCAATTCTGAGAGATAGGATCTATGTGAGTTTGGAAAGACAAGGACTGATTGGCAATAGTCAGCATGGCTTTGTGCGTGGGGAATCGTGCCTCGCAAAGTAGGTTGAGTTTTTGAAGAAGTGACAATGTACATTGATGAAGGCAGAACAGCAGATATTGTCCACATGGAGTGTAGCAATGCCCTGGACAAATTTCCACTTTGTAGACAGCTAGTAAGGTTAGGCTACCTAGGAACCAAGGAGAACCATCAAGTTGGGTCAAAAATTAACTTGACAATAAAAGACAGAGCGTAATGTACAAGATTGTTGTTCAGAACAGAGGTCCGTTACCAGTAGTATGCTGCAAGAGTTGGTGCTGGTTCCAGAGCTTGTTGTTTATTACCTATATAACCAAACCGGGTGATAATATAGGAGGTATGGTTAGTAGTTTGTGGATGTCAGCAAAACTGTTAGTATCTTGGACTGTAAAGGAAGTTACCTATGAATACAATGGTGTCTCGAAAAATCTGGACCAGTAAGCTGAGGAACGGCAGATGGAGTTTAATTTATTGCATTTTTAATTTGTTGCATTTTGATAAGAAAAACATGACAGGACTTATACAGTTAATGGTACGCCCCTGACGAGTATTGTCGAATAAATAGACCTACATGTGCAGTTACATAGTTCCTTACAAGTGGCGCCGCAGGTAGATAGGGTGGCAAAGAATGTGTTTGGTACGCTTGACTTCATTCGTCAAAGCACTGGATACAGGAGCTAGGACGTCACCTTAGGGTTCTACAAAACATTGGTAAGGCCACATTTGGAGTACTGCTTACAATCTTGGTCGCACTGCGAGAGAAAGGATGTTTGTAAATTGGAATGGCTACAAATAAAAAAAAAAAATTCCAAGGAATTTTCCGAGACTAGAGGGCTTGAGTTATAAGGAGAGGGTGGATAAGCTGGTGATTTTTTTTTTCCCTGGAGCTAGGAGGTTGAGGAGTGACTTTATAAACACTTATGACATCATGAGGGGCATAAATAGTGTGAATAGCCAAAGTCTCCACCGCAGTATAGGGGAGTCCAAATGAGAGGGCATAGGTTTAAGGTGAGAGGGGAAAGATTTAAAAGAGACCTGATGGGCAACGTTTTTTTTCCACAGAGCTTGGTTCTCATGCAGAACAAACTGCTAGACGAAGTAGTAAAGGAGAGTGCAATTACAATATTTGAAACTGATTTGGAAAGGTACGTGGATAGGAAAAAAATAAAGGGATATGGACCAAATGCAGGCAAGTGTAACTAGTTCAGTTTCGGAAAGATGGTTGGGATGGACGAGCTGGGTCGAAGGGCTTGCATCCACGCAGTATCACTTTATGATTCTATACCAGTCAAAGTGCCTTGAGGAGAAATTATTATATGTGTATCATTTTACTTTCCAAAACGCACTGAACAAAGTTTAACATCAAAGACTCCTACCCTAAATAAGAACGAATAGCGTGTGGCCACGTTACAATGAAGTATAAATGATAATCTAAAAGGAATCAAAGAATACACACAAGTTGAGATAGCTTCATATGATAAGTGACATCAGTGTTTGTGCTACAGTGATTTGCAATCCATATATGGAAGATTTGAATGCATGGTTGCTCAATTTTCCGATAATGCAAAGACACTTACAGAATATGATAGGAGACTGTGCAAAGGGATAAGGGAAAACTTGTGAATTTGGAATGTTGAATCTAATGTGGGACAATGTGAACTTTTGCATTTTGGCAGGAAGCACAGTAAAACAGAGTGTTGCGATACCACAACATGCTGAGACACAGAGAAATCTGATGATGCTGTTACATGAGTCTGAAGATAAAAGCATGTATGCACAGCAGATGTTCAGAAAGTCAAACAAATATCATCTTTTGTTTCAATGGGAATTGTATAGGAATTACAATGATAGCAAACAATTTTGGTGCGGCCATATGTGTAGTACAATTTGTACTGCTTCAATTTTCCTAATTAGGATATATTATGAAGACACTTGACAAAGAAGTTTCACTCGACATTCACATGGCATTGATATTTCATTCCATAAAGTAAGTTTAGAGTTTATGCACCAGGCCATTGATATTGAAGATTGGGAAGGAAGACGATGGTATTATTAAAACATTCAATCCTTCGGTGGTTTACAACCTTGATGCCAAAAAATATATTAATGTGCAACGAGACTAAAACTGTGGGGATCAGTTCAAATGATTTCCTGTTTAATGTAGAGAGAAATAGGGATTATTTTTCCTTCTTAGAATATCGTGATGTTTTCAAACTAATTTCCTCAGAGACCATTGATGATCTAATTGATATTATTTGACACAAGCGGATATGATTAGCAATTGAGCCAAATCCTATTTAGAGTGGAATATGGATATAAAGCTTCAATCTGATTAGCCCTGATCTGACTGACTGAATAGTAGACCAGGCTTTGGAGGACGAGTGGCCAACTCTTGCTTTTTTTTGGACTTTTTTTTCCATTCATGCGATGAATCCAGGTATTGTATGGAGCTGCCAGACTGATTTAAAGTTAAGGTGATAGGCTTGGGGAGGTAGAGCGAGCAGATGTTCTTGTGCAAGGTAAGAGTTAATTGAGGGTTACAGTTACTAAGGGTTTGAGAATCTGGTGCCTAGTATGATAGGTAAATGTATTAAGTCTTAGGTATATGGTTTTACGTCAGGAGTTCAGTCGAGCTGAACTTGTCTGAGCCGTCTATTGTGGTTTCAAATGTTGAGTTCCTTACAAAAATGAATATGGAGGACAGGTTGGTTTGGTGGTTTGGAAAGTTATGCAATGTCAAGTCAGTGTTGAATCAATGTTTTTGTCGGAATAGAGGGTGCCTGGGTAAATGGTGTCTGATCAGAGTTTGCTGCATATTCTTGATTGTGCGCAGGACTGAATGGATCGGGGTATGTGGAGTAATGGAGATGTTGTGGATTTTGTGATGGATCATCTCAGGGGGTATATGTAGTCTTGCCATTGGTAATGTTTATCATTTTAGGTGACATCTGGTTAGAATTGTAGGTTTGGGAGTTCATTGAGAGAATATGTCTGGATGGGTACAAGAATAGGAAGGAATTAGAGGGATATGTGTCAAAAGCTGGAAACTGGGACTGGCTCAGATTGGGATGTCTGATCACTGCAGACGAGTTGGACTGAAAGGTCTGTTTCCATTCTGTATGACTCTATGACTGCATGCACCTGTGGTTTCGGGGACATACGTGACTTTGCGAGTTTTAACATATGCAGATCAGGTGTCATCTGTTTAGAATGAGTTGTATTGTTTATAGGCGATATGGAAGCGTTGAACATATTTATACTGTAGACAGTTTTCTGGGATGAAGGATATTCAGTTGGCATCGAGGCCAGCTGTTTGCATCGACACTTGGAGTTATCTTTACTTAGGGGCATGTTTGTGTGGTCTGAATAGATAGGTAGTGAGATTTTTAGTTATCTAGATGTTAGGACAGATTGAAAAATAAATAAAAAAAAAGTTAAATGCTGCTGATGCTTCTGGAGAAGTTTCATACAGGACATGAAAACTTAACTTTGTTTCTCTCTGTCCAAGTTCTGCCAGACATACTAACCTTCTCCAGAACTTTCTGTGTTAGAATAGATTTTGCTTGCTAATTTCTTTTTCTTGGTATGTGTTCAATTAAAAAAAGTCAGAATGGTCTAACGTCTGCGACTGTTACTATGAAAAGGTGTTTTTTTTTTCAGATAATTTTGCATCCCCGGGAATCAGCGATATTGGGGATACCTCAATGTCCAAACATGCAAACTTATCTCGATTGTTGCAATGACTAGTAGCTATTAAATAGTTTGAAGGTTATAGTTAATGTTACAGTTAGATTTTATGCTATCACCTTTACCTTATAAAATTTGTAACAAATGAAGGAAAACATTAAAACAAGATAAAATGCAACACTGAATGAAAAGACTGGCAATAAGTTTGAGGCAACTTTTGTTTATCATGATATATGTCAATGTATAGGTTAGATTTTACCCACTTGTTCCCGTAAGAGACTCCTTCAACTCTGAGGGAAAAAAAAACAAAATATTCTAGTTAATATAAATTTAAGTAATTCAATTTTGATAAACTAGCATCAAAACTCCGTGGTTCTTAAAAAGCCACATATTTCGTTGGAAATGTTATTGTCCTGGAAATCAAGATGTCAAAACTAATGCTCCGGAGATAATGAAAAATAGCTGTTAGAGTGTCAGTTTAAATCTTTATAACATGAGCAATACACTGACAGAGAGAGAGAGAGCGAGCGAGACAGCGAGAGGGAGAGAGCGGGGTGGGGGAGGGGGTGGGGTAAGAGAGAGAGAGAGAGAGAGAGACAAGAAATTCTCAGTACTACTGACCATAAATATATGAATCTGGTTAGAAAACAAGCGTTTTGTTTTATTTTTGCAGAAGTACATATCTTCTTAACAATTCTGGACGATGAGTGACTTCAGGGAAATCGCAAAATTGTTGACTCTTAAGAGTCCTCTGAGCTTGCCAATCAATAGTCTGAAATCAGAAAACAAAATTCAATACAAATTGTACGTGTAGACTCGTGCCCAGCTGCAATGAAAGGAATCAAATGTCTCATTAACTATGACAGGTCCTTCGAATTAACATTGATTCATCATGACATCAGCTCACAATGTTAATGGCGGTGTTTTGCTTCCTTAACATAAATTAAGTAATCATGCACATAGTATTGATAGGCTATATACTATAGGCATATAGATAACCAGTCACAGCAAAGTCATAGGGTGCAACTATTCACATGCACAGTGAATTTCAGTTGATCACAAGTTGACATTGAAACTGATTTCTTGATCATTTGCATATTCTCTGGAATAGCAGCCATATTATTTTCGATATCTGCAATGAAAATATAAATATTACAATTGCATGTGCAGTAGGGTCGTAAAAGCTATTTATACAACAACTAAATTTCATGTTCATCGTGGTCATCAACTTTGCTTTTAAGAGCTTGTATAATGTTTCTCTTCTGCTCAGATCTGATCAAGGAAGAAAGTTCCTTGAGACCTCAGGCTTATCTGTTTGTATGCCTTGACTTGCATTTCAGTTGGCACCGTCCATAGAAACAAGCATTGATTATCTTAATTTTGACTTTCCAAAATTCCACTTTCAAAGTTTATTTTGCAGTATTCGAGACAGGTATTAGAAAGTGCATCATATATAACTATTCGTTGGCTTCTGTTTCTCTTTGAACATATTTCATTTCTTGTCCTGGTCTCACAGTATATTGCATAATTAATGTTATTCCACTGTCACCACATTCCTTGTGTCGGTATATGATTCCATCATTTTCTCCAATGCGAATCTAAGCAGTTTTTAACATGCTGATCTTGTGTCATTTAAATTTCAGTTGTTATGTGAAACGTTGTTATTTCATTAATTTCATTTGGAAAAGATGATGGTTTGAAAGTTTGTCAAAACTGCTTTCAGAACACAGAATCATAGAAACATAACGTTGCCTGAAGATTTTTAAGCCTCTGTAAAGTGGTCAGTCTTAAATGTTATTTGATAACAAATAAATCGTATTTTTGCTCTTCAATCCTCACAATCATTGCATTAACAATGAGATAGGGTTAGAGTTGGGGTTACGGTTAGTATTAGAGTTAGAGAACCATTTACTTGAGAAGATCATTTCAATCTTGAATAGTGTGGCGAGGATATCCTTTGTGTCCCATTTAACCCACATGCATAAAATATCTTCCAGCGTGTTACGGACATTGCCAAATAGTAGCTTTTAAGAACTGTCAAAGAATAGATATATTGTAGACATTGTGTTCCCCAATGAAGCTCTTGAGGCATGCTTCAATTTTCCAATAATAAAATGGAGAAACTATTCATGACTAGAAAAGGAAGATGTTGTCATGGAGAGTGAAACATTTTGTCACAATTTTCAACCAATAATGGCACGGACTCTGACTTTGTTTTCTCTCATTCTTCTCAATGATATCATTGTTGATCCCTGGCCCATACACAATGTCTCTTTTTAAGGTGTCTTATTCACTGTAGACGAATATGCCTCAGTATAATGCTACTAATTGTCCCGCAAAAAAATCATTAAGTAGACTACCTGTTATTCTTAAAAAAAAATACCCTTTTGAAATATAATGCTTTGCAACCAGAATGATGTAGGTTTTCTGGATATTCGATGTGTTGTTTTTGTTCTACTCACTCAGAACAGTGATTTTCCACATTGTATTATCTGTGTCTGTTTCCTCCGAGGAAGGTGTTAGTCTGGAACCTGACTTTTTCATTACTTTCAAAGTCAGTATTCTTGGTAGAAGTGCATAGTTTTGATTTGTATGAGAGATGCGTACTTTGTTGAAAATGTGTAAGTATGGCGTGGCACAAAGAATTAAATGAGCTGCTATGCCATCTATTATACAAGTTTTTTTTTGTCACTTGCTGACACCTTCTAATATTAGCAGGTCTTTGTGAATGAATAAATTAAGAAAGTTAGCAAATATGCTGCAGTTTGAAATAAAAACAAAATCGCACAATACTAAAATGCCGAAAGTGCATACCTATCATAGAGATTTACAGAGGAATCCATGAATTGATTAGTGTTGCGAATTTGTGTAGAGTACTTGTTGATTGGGAGGCAGTAAGATAGAATTTTGGTGTTTGTAAAATGCGAGGGGGAGTGGTCCGGGGGTACGGCGGTGGGGCGAAAGATTTATGTGGCCCCTTTAGAAGATCATGTGCATTTTCTGTCCTTAGAGATTTAAAATGAATGCTTGTGAGCAGCAGCTTGAAAGTTCGCAAGTACACAGAGAGCGCCTGAATTGAAACATTTGTATTGAAAGGGCGTACAGTTAGCAGGCCAAGCATCAGTTTTCTTTGTAACCAAGATTAGCCAATCAGTTTGAACCAGGTCCTTAGATACTATCAAACCTATTAAATTTAAGTCTGACAGTTGTGACAACACAGGGAAAATACTATTGAAAGAATTATTGATATGTCATCAAGAGCATAAAAAGAAGGGGGCAGTTGGAAAAAGACCCAGAGGTGGCTGCCATCCACCAGAGCAAACAGCCCTCCACTCAAGAGAGAATCGCTTACTCTCACGACTCTTCTATATCTTAGAGAAAGCATCATTTAAATAACAGTGGTAGCAACGGCACAACTAGTTAACATTCCTGACAGAAGAATCGACAGAAGAGGCATAGAACATTCCAGACGACACGTAACATGGCTTCAATTTTGAGAGACTAAGTTCTTTATGTAAATTTATACATGTGAAACTTGCATTTACTGGAACAGCATACCATTAGAATCTTGCTTTATTTCGGGAATAGTTAGTAGTTAGAAGAGATTAGGTTTGTTAATAGTTTAGTCAATTTGTTCACCGTTAGAGTTATATAAATAAATTTTTAGTTGTTGATTTTAAAGTGCACATCAGGGATATATTTTATTTAATCACTAGAAGTTGCTGAAATGCAGGTTACACCAATTCTCACACTCCGTAAACAGATTATAGGATGAGGTGCACCTCGTTGGGTGTTTCGGTTTTCATTCTCAGAGTGGGTGAACCTCTGCTTTATACTATTTGTCACGGTTGACATTAGCAAATACAGATTTCGAAATGTAATAATTCAATTTTAGGAGAACGGTGATAGAAAGAAAACTTCACATGAAAGATAAAATATGAAATAAAAAGTCAGGTAAAAAAGAAAATGAAGCATAAAGAATATTGAATTACCAAAAAAAAAAGAAACGAACTGAGGCATCGAATTTTCATACATTTGTAGTGAAAGTAGGAATCAAATTAGCGGGTTATTTTGAAAAAAAGAAGTGTGAACTGAGTTAACTCTCAGGAAGACATTAACTAAAGACAATAGTATCATGGGAATATCCAGGAATTTACCAAAAAGTAACCGATTACAGTTATGTCAGTTGAGCACGAAGCATTAACATGGAGATAAAAATTGCTGGTCATCTGTGCTTTGCGTGTATTTAATTGAATTGTGAGCTAAGATGGAGAAATCTTTATTCCTGTTATTTGTGATGATATTCTTCCCCCAAAAGCTTTGGTTCCATGTAACATAGTTCGGGTCTAGTTTAATACAGTTCTTACTTTCTTTTTGTGGAACAATATTATAAGTTTTTTTTCATTCGAAATAAATTGGTAGACTCCTGTTATTATGTTCAGTGAATGAATAGAAAAAAAAATCAAAACCAAAAGTGGTCTTATGCTGTATGATGATCAGGTGGGTTAACTGGGATTATAATATCTGGAACTGGAATGCACAGAGTCAAAAGAAAAAAAAAATCTGACTCTGATTCAGCTGACACTTCTTCACAAGTGTGAATATTTTTGTATTCCTGATCATTTAATCATATGGTCAGGGACAAGCCTAAAGATCGTTTCTAGATGCAGCCCGCACACCACATCACGCCCTCACCATCCCATCTACCGAAAGCTTGCATACAAAAAAAAATTGAGATTCCTCTGTTAGATCAAACTGCGCTTGGTGTCCATACTTGAAAAAAATGTTGCCATTGTGATTTTATAACTCGATTTCACCAGTATTACAACTTGTTGGAATTTCTGTTAAGTGAGATTTAAATTACTTGTGTTCAAAGGTACCTATCTGGCATCATCTTTTTGTCAGCGCAAGTTATTAGATCTGCACCAGGCGCTGTAAAGCAGTTTATGCTGCTACACTCCATATCATCATCATACACGATCATTTCTTCTTTCAGCCGGTTGCAATTTCTATAAAGGTTGATTAATAGGGTTGAACCTTGTATGTAATAGAATATAATCTTCCATCTGATCTTCATGCTAGCATCAATTCTGTCTGGAACGAGGACTTACAAGGTGTGACTTTTTAAAACTTTGTTTTTGTCTTTTTACCTCCCCTTATCCATATCACAGGAATATTTACTGAGCTTGTATCTGTTCATAACGATTGTTCTCTTACATTGCATCAATTGTACTGTTGCTCGTTTGATTTGATTTGATTTCATTTCATTTCATTTCATTTATTATTGTCATATGCAACAAGGCACAGTGAAATGTTTTGATTTGCGTGCAGTACAGGTAGCTCATACCATAAAAAATCATAGGGTGATAGAACAGGGCGGGGTTTACAAAGTTACAGCTGTAAAGAAGGTGCACAAAAATAAAATAAACGTTATATTTGGAATTTGAGAGGTCTATTCATAAGTCTATTAACAGCGGGGAAGATGTTGTTCTTGTACCTGCTGGTACGTGTGTTTATAACCATCTTGTATCTTCTGCTTGAGGGAAAAGGTGTGAAGAGATAATAACTCGGTGGGATATGGGGAGGGGAGGCTCTTTGATGATATTGGCTGCCTTTAAGAGGCAGCAAGAAGTGTAGATGGAGTCACTGGATGGAAGTTTGGCTTCTATGATGGACTGGGCTACATTCACAGATCTCTGCAGTTACTTACGGTCCAGGGCAGTGCAGTTGTTGTACCACTCTCGAATGCATCCAGATAGAATGCTTTACATGATGCATCTATAAAAGTTGATGAGGCACATTATGAACATGCCGAATTTCCTCAGCCTTCTGAGAAATAAGAGACGTGGTTGTGCGTTGTGGGTAGGCCCAGGACAGATTGATGGAGATGGTCACAGCTTGGAACATGACGCTCTTGAACATCTTCACCTCAGCTCCGTTAATAGATAGGAGCGTGCTCTCCTCCTTGCCTCTTAAAGTCGATGATCAGTTCTTTAAGTCTGCTGATGTTGAGGGGGAGGTTGTTACCTTTACACCACGCCACAAAGCACTCTTTCTGCTTCTTGTATTTTGTGTCGTCATTGTTCATTTTCTGACTACAATGGTGATGCCTTCAGCGAACTTCTAGATGGAGTTTGGCCAATCTTTGGTCACACAGTCATGAGTGTTCAGGGTGTACAATAAAGGGTTGAGTATTCAGCCTTATGGGGCGCCAGTGTTGAGGGTTGTCATAGAAGAGATGCTGTTGCCAATCCTCACTGACGGCGGGTCTATAGTTCAGGACGTTGAATATCCAGTTGCAGAGGGCTGAACAGAGACCCAGGTTTCGGAGGTTGGAGATTAGTTTAGTCGAGATTACAGTGTTGAAGGCAGACATGTAATTAAAATGTAGAAGCCTGATGTAGGTATCCTTATTATCCATGTATTCCAGGAATGAACGTAGCGCTAGATGATATCTGCCATGAACCTATTGCACCAGTCGGCAAATTGCAAGAGATCAATGCAGTCGAGTATTCCTCTTATGCCCGCCGAGTGAAATTCTTCCAATTTTCATGAAAACTTCCATTGTTACAGTTCAATATCAATATTCCAGAGCGATGAATAATTGGTGTATTTTGTGCAGTTAAATTAATTGTCTTGTATTGAAATATTAACTCTCAACTCTCCCCATGCATGTCATTCAGTGCTCTGTTTGATATGAGGTTCAAACTTCCCTCGTTGTCAATTTGAGTACCAGTGTCGTTTCAACACTAATGTAATACAATAAGAAGAACTAAACAGTTCACTTAATTCTCGCGTTGCCTCACATTCATAATATCAAAAGCTTGTACGTTTCTTCGTAGAAATTTTCTTCAATTTGATCTTCATCCTCGTATATTTTGCCATGAAGATTGGTTATGGGGTTTCATTTATCTGTGCCACAGGTACGATCGTTGACTATTTTTTTCCCCTGGAAGTATTTTGTTTGATGATATTTAACTAAAACAGCATCATTATTGTCTGGCGTCCGATTTCCTATGCTGGCCAGAAAGATATCATATTCTACCATTTATGATGTAATAATGTGATAATTTCTAAATGAAATGCAAGATTTATGCGTCTGGAATACGGTGCGAATCCTGGTAGCTGCAGTAAATCTTGCACTTGTTGTCGTCAAGAGCCAATAACTTAGTATCTCTGCCATACATAACCAAGAAATAAACATATCGACCTTTCGTTTTCTCCAAATACTATGTTTCGATTGTATTGTTTGTCAATGAAGTTATACCTAGCTCAATTTTCTCAACAGACGTCCCAGTGTCTTAAAAACATCTTTGCCTTGTTTCTTTTTTTAATGATATACAATAATGATCAGATGAGTAAGTGCTGTGGCTGCTTTCTGTGCGGCATTAGCAAAATTCAGAGTTTCCTAAGGTTCACCCGTGCACAATCAGATCTTCTGACATATCGCACACATTAACAGGGTCATAGAGTTATCCTTCTTGGATAACTCAAAATGTTGACTCTCAACATAGGCTCATTTTCGACTGTTACATTTAATTGCACTCTTTTTTATGAAGCGTGATAATGGCTAAATCTGAAAAAGAAATAAAACCGAAAGAACTGCGGATGCTATAAATCAGGAACAAAAACAAAGTTGCTGGAAAAGCTCAGCAGGTTTGGCAGCACCTGTGAAGGAAAAAAGAAACAAGAGTTAACGTTTTGGGTCCAGGGACCCTTCGTCAGAACTTCCTTTTCTGAAAAAAGAAGTCTTTATTTAACTTACCTAACTTTCTATTGGACACTCGTAAACTTCCTAGTAATAGGGGTGGGGGGATTTTGCTGTCGTGGGGTCTGGCCGGGTGCAGAGGCGGGGTTTGTTGTTATTATTCTCATGTTCTCTGTGATTGAAGAGATGTATACAATCTGCCCACTTGAGCAGTGAAGTGACTGTGTGCATTCTGAGAGATATAGCAACGATGAACTTTATTCAGCATTGTTGTATTTTATTCTTTTACCTGCATACATATACACAACTCAATCAACCTGTGTTTGCAAGCCTCAGCGAGAAAAAAAAAATCCCAAATAAATAGGACAGTGCAGTTAGAAATTATTTCTAATTTAATCCAAAATGTTTTAAATACTACACCAGTAAACAATTTAAGATAATGATTTGAGTTCCCAGTGTTTAGCATTTGCGTGTGCTATAAGCTGAACAAACAAGTGGGCATGACACCAATTTGATGAATAGAAATTTTTTTTTTTTTTTACTTTGTACGGATGCACCATTTTCATAAACAAAGGGCCATGCATACAGTTTTGTGTATGTGTGTGTGTTTATTTTTTCTTTAATCTTATGGAAACGCCCAACTGGAACCTTGGCTTCTAGCCTGAGAATGAAGATTGATAGTCAACTGTTCTTGTTGCATTTTCCTGGCAATGACTGCCCAACAGCAGCCTCTTTTTCACGCTGTATAAAATGCTGTGTCCTTTCCCAAAATATTTTACTTTCTCTCTCATTCTCGTTTTGATGATTGTGGGATGAAATACTTCAACGTTTTATTTCCTTTCAACATAATTTAAAGCTTTAGCACCAAAAAAAGGACCAGACTGACTTTGATCTGCAAATAATATGGATAATCACTGATCTAATCAGTGGTGATATCGACGTGAATTTTACTTGTTAAACTGTAGTGTGATGCAATGTTCAATAACTTTAATAAAACACGTTTAGCAGCACTCCTGGCAAGATAAGTAGTACAATCATTGAGATTCGTCTAAACCTCACTGAATGCTGACAGAATTTGTTTTTACTTTGGTTTTCATATGAAATAGGAGGTCCTTGCATTTTTAAACACATTATATTGCCTCAATGATTTTTCCATGTAATCTGTAAATATTTCCTGAACAAAATGGGGAACACAGCCATTGGAACCCACACTTAAAGCGATGGGCAGTATTTCAATCCACAGAATGATATTGGTCAATAATTCTACTGAACTCCAAACAGTTTGAAAGTGAACTAAGGTATCCTTATCCTCTCACTTCTCACTGCTCTCTTCCATTCAGATTACAAGAGGATATATCTCGTTGAAAATTACAGTTCTATCTTTTAGAATTTCAGACAAGCCTCTCATATCGTCAACGTGTTCTAGACGATCTCATGCTACCATCTTGTTGTTTTAAAAGAAATAACTGGGTAACACTCTATTAATATCCTCATACAATTGGGGTTATACTGGCAAACTATTCGGTGGCACTTTCATGAGCTGCTTACACACAATCACCAGTTGATATTTATGAAAATTACCAGCAGTTTGAATTCTTCAATCATTTGAAGCGCAATACAGGCTAATAATAAAACAAGCTTACTTGCTTGCACCAGGCATGCGGTAAGAAAAAAAAATACACTGCTCAAATGGGATAAATTTAACATTAAGTTGCCACATTTCAGATTTGTCGACTTCTCCTTGTCTACCATAGAATGAGTTATTCTGATTGCCCGGTTAATCAACATTCTGCAAAACAATTTAGACCTACATAGTTTGCTCTAAACGTTAGTTTTCTCCCGATTCTGAAATAAATACAGAAAATGTTAGGATCAACAAATCTTCAAGCCTATGCTGGTACTACGACCTGCAAGGTAACCCTAATTACCTCCAAATGATTAGATTTAGTTATAAACTATCCTGCAAAATTATTTTCTTTTATATCTTCACTCACAATTTATCACAACATGAGATGCATTAATGTATTATGATTCATAGCATATCCATATTCTCAAAATATACGTTAAATACAACACAAAGTTCTATCCCTATTCTGGGTCAAAACATGAAAAAGAAAATGTTCGTGGAAAATGAATAAGCGAGAGGTATCACCTTCTTTATTACTGCGTAGCTTTTTCTCTGAAAAATAAATATTCCAACAGAACTATAAAATTGGAAAGTGAATAATAATCAAAATATAGCCACGCTGCCACGATGATATATGAAATACCTTTGAACAAAAAACATATCTCATGGGATTTCCCATATCAGCCATTTTTAAATTAGTGGCTATCATATTTGGTTTTGATTAGCTACATAAGCAAAATGAATTATTAATATTTGTTGAAATACTTTTATATCTACTGTTTGCTTTGTGCGGCTTCAAATTTTGCAATGTTTCGTGCAACTCGGGGCCAATTTCATTCCATAGATCACATTTAGACGTTACAAATACTTGATATTAAGTAAGTTTGTTTCTTTAAACCGAGGCTCGGCCACAGCCTCATTTAAAGAAGACTGAAGAACCTGCAACACTTACTTGGTGTTCCTTGTGCATGAATCATGGAAAGCTAACATCCAAGTTCAAGGAACAATAAGGAAGTAAAATGACTGCTTGCCCTTTCTTTTAAAGAGGAAATGGCATAAAAATAGAAAGGCCATGACGAATGTGCGTGACACATTTGCAACTAGAATTCCACAAACATTTAAGACCTTCTTTTCTAAATAAGTAGTAGAGCCATTGAAAGCACCTCTGAGTCTGAAATATTTATCTAGGTAGGTTCTGGATATGGAAAGATTTACTGATGGGGAGATATCCAATAGGTTGACATTGTACTCACCATGGACTATAAAATGCCGAGAGGTAATTTTTTTTTGAAGCATATAACTTTCTTAGTGGAAAAAAAACAGAGTTAATGTTTCGGGTCCGGTGACCCTTCCTCAGAACTGATATAGTGGCTGGGAAAACGTCAGTTTCTAAACGTTTTCCCAGCCAATATCAGTTCTGAGGAAGGGACACCGGACCCAAAATGTTAACTCTGTTTTTTCCTTCACAGATGCAGACAGACTTGCTGAGCTTTTGCAGCAGGTTTATTTTTGTTCCTGATTTACAGCATCCGCAGTTCTTTCAGTTTTTAACATTCTTAGTGGGTTGACAATGTTGATCTGAGGTTTTGATTTCCTTTGCGAAGAGACTTGGAAGAGCTGTAATAATATTAGAGTAAGGAGTCGCTCATTTAAGATGGAGGCAATGAAGATATTTTTATCTGTGACGTTAGTGGAATTGTAATCTGTGGAAATCTTTGCAACAATAGTTCATTGATGTTAGCTCCTTAAGCATGTTTAAGGCTGAGATTTTTTTATTCATTTGTTGGACATGGGGATCGTTGGCTGGTCAACCTTTATTGCCCTTCCCTAGCTGCCATTACCACGGTGGTGGTAAGCTGCCTTCTTGAACTATTGCAGTCCACCTGCGGTGGGTTGACCCACAGTGCCATTTAGGAGGAAATTCCAGGATTTTTGTGCAGCAATAATAATGATACGACAATATATTTCCAAGTCAGAATGATGATTGACTGGGAGCAGAACTTACAGCTGGTGATGCTCCCCTGTGTCTGCTTCTTTTGTTCTTTTAGACGGAAATAGTATTGAAGGTACTGTTTAAGGATCTTGGGTGAAGTTCTGCAGTGCGTCTTATAGATAGGACACACTGCTGCTACTGACACTTCATCATCGAGGGAGTGGATGCTTTTTGATGTAGTGACAATTAAACGGGCTGCTTTGTCCTGGATGTTGTCAAGTTTCTTAAGTGTTGTTGCAGCTGAACCCATCCCAAGGTAGAAGTATTCCATCACACTCCTAAATGGTGCCTTGCATATCATGGACAGGCTTTGGTGAGTTAGGTGATGAGTTACTCGCCGCAGTATTCCTAGCTTCTGTACTTACCTTGTACTACGGTGTTTATGTAACGGGTGAAGTTGAGTTTTTGATCAATGGTAACCCCGATGATTTTGAGAGTGGGTGAATGAGTGATTGTAACACTATTGACTGTCAAGGGCGATGTTTAGATTGTCTCCTATTGGTGATGGGCATAGCTTGGCATTTGTGTCACACAAATGTTACTCCCCACATGTCAGCACAATATTGTCCAGACCTTGTTGCGAATAACTTGACATTATCTATTCTGACTTCATTCCAGGCTTCAAAAAAAAAAAAAAACACTCATAACCAGGATTGCTCATGTTGGAGCACGTATGCTGCTTCCCTTGTATATCGTCTCCCCATAATTATCCAGTCATTTCGTTACTTCCTCATTCTCGACTTGAAGGTCTCGTTAAAGAGACATCCATTGGATGAATAAGTTTAGTCAGACCGCTACGAAGGGCTGCACTATCACGGTTTTGTAGGTTTAGCTCAGCAACAACATCATTGACATACCATCAACCGAATATGTCCTAAGTGTTTTTATTGCATAATCCTCCTAGTTATAAACTGCAAATTTTCCACTGCTGTAATTTCAACCCATCTTCACCCATTCATCCTTTATTCTGAAAATAGAACTTTACTACTTTTGGGAATTGTTAATTTGGGAGAGTATTTCGCTGAAATATTTCAATTACATTAAGACTTTTTTTTTCCATTCGATGGATGTTATAACACAATTATGAATCGACACTTTGCATTTCCATTTGTCTTTACTGGGGACTGTTGACTAACTTTGCTTACTACTTGACTCGCCAGCATGTAAAAAATTATGCATGCAAAGCTGGGCAGTCTTATTCCATTTCTTCATATCATCACATTCTGGCAGACTCAGCGAAATCCTGGTCTTCTGTTGCATTGTCTCTTCCAAAATCTTGTACATCATCCGTCTGTCTTTTGAAATTGGCAGTACTTAATTTTCTTATTTCAAGGTGAAGATTCTGATAGTTCATTAAAACTGTCGGTCCATTTAAATGATTTCATTTGATGCAACGTCTGACTGTAGCAATGTATTCAACTTGCCGTTATCTGCATATTCGTCCTTCAGCATCTGCTTAAGCTTTGAATAGAGCGATTTCCATTCTCTAACATTTTTATTTCAATGATACCTTGTATTCTCCAGATCTGCCCAATCCTTTCTTCTGCAATCTCAATGACTTTAATTTTGAGCAGGTCTGTGTATATACAATTCCAGGTAATCAACTTGCCATGGCAGCGGGTAGGATTGGCAGGAACCTTGCGCACAACATTGACATGACAGCCTGGATGTCCAACAATGACATGAACAGACACGTAAACTGAACAGTTGCCTTCAGTGGTGTCCTGTTCTGTGATTTTATCAAGCAACTTTATCAAAGGTGAGTTAGACTTCTGAGAGTGGGTGGTAAATACAAAGTGTTTGGGTTTTTTGACTGAAATGTTGAGGTTGACATGTACACATGGTATATGAAAAATGAATGACTTTTTGTCAGACGTTGAGCATTGATGTTTACACAAGATTGACTGTTACTTGTGCACGTATCATTATGCGATGATGCAATAAACTGCATTCTTTCATGTTCAGTATCTTTAAAAAGAAACTGTGGTTAGAACTTTTACATGGTGAGGCTGAACATTTTGGGGCTTCACCCCCCCCCAAAAGCATCGGAGGCTGAGGTTTGAACTTACAGTGGTTTATAAAAGCATGAGGACATTAACAGGGTGAACAGCCAAGGTATTTTCTCCAAAGTAGGGGAGTACAAAACTAGAGGGCATAGGTTTAATGTCAGAGGGAAAGATTCAAAAGGACGTGAGAGGTAACTTTTTCATGTAGAAGGCAGTGCTTGTATGGAACAAGCTGCTAGAGGAAGCAGTAGAGGCGTGTAAAATTACATTATTTAAGATGCATCTAGATTGTTATATGAACAGGAAGAGTATAGTTGGATATGGTACAAATGCTGGCAACTGGGACTAGTTCGCATTGAGATGTCTTTTTAGTGGGGACGAAGTGGACAGAAGGGTATGTTTCTGTGCTTTACGACTCTATGACTCAATGACGTTTGAACATGGACTACTTCAGTAACTAAGGAGTCGTGAACTTTGCTGAACACTGTGCAATCATCAGCGAACACCCCCACTCCCATCTGACTTCATGGTGGAGTGAATGCCATTGATGAAGCAGCTGAAGATTTTTGGACCCAGGGCACTATCCTGAGAAACTCTGGCAGAAGTGTCCTGGAGCTGAATTGACTTACCTCCAACTACCACGATTATCTTGCTATGTGTCAGGTATGACTCCAACAAGTGGAGACTTTGGCCCCTGAGGCCCATTGATACAGGTTTGCTCGGGATTATTGACAGAATACATGGCCTAATGCATCCTAGGTGTCAAGGGCTGTGACTCCCACGTAACCTCTGGATTTGAGCTCTTTTATCATGCTTAAAGCAAGTCTGTAATGAGATCAGCAGCTCAGGGTGGAACCAAAGTTGGACGTCACTGAGCAGGTTGTTGTTGAGTAGGTGCTGCTGGATAGAACTATTCAGAACATCTTCCATCATTTTGTTGGTGATGGAGAGTTGGGCGAGTTGGGAAGCTAATTGGCTGGATTGGATTTGTCCTGCTTTTTTATATACACAACATACATGTGTAATTATCCACGTTGTTGGGTAGATGCCAATGTTGCAACTGTACGGCCACAGCTTGGCTCGTGGAACAGACAGTTCGGGAGCAAAAATCTTCAGTACTATTGCCAGAATGTTTTCAGGACATTGATATTTCAGTATCCAGTATCTCCAACTGTTTCTTGAAATCACGTGGTGTGAATCAAATTAACCAAAGACTGGTATCTGAAAAATTAGGGACCACGAGAGGAGGCCGAAACAGATCATCCACGCGGCAGTTCTGGCTGAAGATTGGTGGCAATACTTCAACTTTATCTTTGGACCTGATATTTTGGGCTCTTCCATTATTGACTGTGGGGCTATTTGTGGAACATCCTCTTCCAGTGACTCGTGTAATTGTACACCAACATTCGCGACTGGATGTGGCAGGGCTGCAGAGCTTAGATCTAATCCATTGTTTTCGGGATCCCTTAGCTCTGTCTATCACTTGCTGGTTACGCTGTTTGGCATGCAAGTAGTCCAATTTGGTAATTTCACCAAATTCACACCTCATTTTCAGGTATGCGTCATGCTGTTCCTTTTATGCCCTTGAAGTAGATGATGAGGTGTGGGTCCTTTTATTTTTTTAAAAGTTAGACAATACCAGAAAGAATATGAAGCCTATATGATTTGATTGAGTGGGAATCATATATGTCCATAATAAGAGCCACAAGTGTAGTAGACTGGTTACCACGGCTATGTCTTGAGATTTCACTATTGCTGGTTTACTCATTCATTCATTCAATTTCATGGAAGCATGATTTTGATAGAAACTTTTTTTTAAAAAAGGAAAAGAGGCCCTATTTGATATATATCTAACAGATATATGCTAATGGAGAAACTTCATTTGATGTCCTGCAAGCTATTCAAGTCCCGGGAGACTGTTGCTGAGGACTCATCTCCTATTATCTTTCAGTAATTTTGGCTAACACGATGACTGGGATGTTATTGTTCTGAATAGATTACAAACATAGCACATACTCAGGGATAGCCTCTGATGTAGACACAGGTCTGGACACAACTAACAGTATAGGACTGGGAAGGGTTAAAACTTTTGAAAGGCATTAATGGGGGAGTAGGGACATTTTAATTTAGCCTACCTTTAATAGTGAAAGATCGCAGTTTTGATAAATGAATGAATGTGGCACTAGTAAACACAGCACGCTAGTGAGTGGTTCGTAAAGTTATGAATGAATCAGAGCACAATAACAGTAATAAAAATGGCTTGTGGGTGGATTGGTAAAACAGACCTCGAGTGTTAAAGTAAAGAGTTTTATGATATAACGTCTCTCAAAAACCATAGGATAAGATATTTGAAGGCGATTGACCCTGCATTACTAAAGATATGCTACCGAGACCACGGAAGCGTTGTTAACTTGCCAACAGATATGAATAAGCAGGGCAGAACCTTAGCAGACCACAGGATATTAAGGGGCAAAGGTTACAAGATAAGCAAGTAAACAAGACCACATAAGTGAATGGGCACTGCGTGTTTGAATCCAACAATTAGATATGCAATACACAACGATTTGATGCAATTAACATGCCTTGGTAATTGAGTTATGATTTTGATATAATTAGTTTACAGACTTGATGTAATTGATTGTGTAGTCAATTAATTTACAGATTTGATGTAATCACCGCTTAGTTAATTGACTTATAGACTTGAAATAATCAACTTTATAGTAACAGTTTGTAGAATACATAATTACAATGTAAGAAAGTATAACATAGTGTTGCGTGAGTATTCTGTAGACTGAGCTCACTTGTCCTATTTGACGATTTGGAGCTCCTCTCCTTGCTGTAATTGTTTACTGCTCGAATAAACTGCTGCTCCTGCTAAATTCCCGAAGCCTTCAGAGTCTTTTTACCTCAGAGACTGAGGCCATTCATACATCCTCCTGCACTCTGCATTGTACCACAGTTAATCCTGGCTTGATCGTAACGGTCGAGTGGGGGATGAGGTGGGCCATGAAATTACAGATTGTGCTGCAGTACAATTCAGCTGTTGTTGCTGGTCCAGAGTACGTCATGGATGCCCAGTCTTGAGTTGCTAGATCTGTTCGAAGCCTGAGCCATTTAGCACGGTCATGGTGCCACACAGCACGATGAAGGTTATTCTCAGTATAATGTCGAGACCTCGTCTCTGCAAGGACTGTGTGGTGTTCGCTGTTACCGGTACTATAACGGAAAGGTGCATCTGCAGTCGACAGATTGGTAAGGAATGTTTTTTCCTCTTCTTGATTCCCTCATCACCTGCTGCAGACCCAATCTAGCAGGTATGTCCTTTCGGACCTGACCTGCTCAGTCAGTAGTGCTGCTGCCGAGACACTTTTGGTGGTGGATATTGAAATCCCACACTCAAGAGTGCACTTTGTACCCTTGCCATACTCAGGGCTTCCTACCAAGTTTTGTTCAACTGGAGACTGGATATTGCAAAGGCTATTTTAACCTGAAGCCATGAGACTTCATGGGATCCATAGTCAACATTGTGGACTCCCAGGGTAACTCCTCTCGCCTGTATATCACTGTGCCACCATATCCGTTGGGTCTGTCTTGCCAGTGGGACAGGACATATACAGGGATGGTGATAGTAGTATCCGGGATACTGCCTGTATGGTGTCATACGTGAGTATGAATATGTCAGAATGTTGCTTGACTAGTCTGTGAGGCATCTTTCCCAATCTTGGCACTAGTCCAGAGCTATTACTAAGGAGTAATTTGCAGACATGACAGGGCTATTCCTGCCATTCTCTTTTCTGGTGCATGGTTGATCCCAGGTGATGTGTCCAGTTTCATTTCATTGAGACTTTGCCGTAATTCATACTGAAAGCTGACTAGGCTATTTCAGGGCCCATCTGAGAGCCAACCACATTTCTGTGTGTCTTGAGTCACAGATAGAACAGATTAGGTTAAGTCAGCAGATTTCCTTCCCTGAAGGGCATTAATGAACTCTACATTTTCGGTTGTCCCCAACAATTGACAATGATTCTAATTTCAAGTTTTTTTTTGTTATTTTTGTTTTAATTAATTATTTTGTTCAATTTCTGCCACCCCCCATGGTGGGATTGGAACACGGTCTCCAGAATATTAGCTCAGTTTTTGAATAATAATCTAGCAATGATACCTCATAATAATCTTCCCTAAGGCAATAAATTGTTTGCTTGGTTATTTGAATCATTTTATTGGTACATGTACCAAAATGCAGTGAAAAACTTTGTTTATGAACAGTACAGGCAGATCACAGCAAGCAAAGAATGTACAGATCAAAAAGACTTAGAGGCATACAGGTTATATTATTTGAGGCTAGACTTCATTCAACAGCCTGATAACGGCCGGAAAGAAGGTGTTCCTGAACCTGCTTGTACGTGTGTTCAAACTTCTGTACCTTCTGCCTGATGGAAGAGCTTATAGGAGGTCATTGCCAGGGTGCAACGGGTCTTTAATGATGTTGGCCGTCTTTCTACTAAGGACACATCCTTGAGGCCTCCAGTGTTAAGTGCTATTGTGGAGGGGGTGCAGTTACATATCTTCACTGATTGCGGCCTATGGGTCAGAAAGCTGAGGATCCAATGTAGAGGGTGGAGCCGAGACCAAGGTCACGCAGCTATGAGATCAGTCTGGAGAGAATAATGCTGTTGAAGGCGGAGCTGTAGTCAACGACCAGAAGTCTGACATATGTGTCTTTGTTGTCTAGGATGAGCGCAGGGATATGGCTTCCTCCGTGGATCTGTTATATTGGTAGGCAAACTGTAGGGGATTAAGGCAGGTTGGGAGTCTGGAGTTGATGTGAGCCATGACCAGCCTCTCGAAACATTTGATTATTGATGTCAGAGCTATTTGGTGGTAGTCATTAAGGCCTACTATATGCTTTCTCTTGGGTAGGGGGATGATGGTGGACTTCCTGAAGCATGTGGGGACTTCAGCTGGTAATAGGGAGAATTGGAAGATGCCGGCGAATATCTCCACCAGTTGGTCCGCACAGTATCTGAGTGTTTGCCCAGGGACAACATCCAGGCCCGTCGCTTTCCTTGTGTTGACTCCCAGGAAAGCTGATCTGACTTTTGAAGAGGTGACATACAGAACAGGTGTGTCTGCGGCTGTCGGAGCAGGCGTCGCCATGCCGATGATATTCTGCTCAAATCAAACTTAGAAAGCAGGGATGGATGTATCATTGACCACTATCTTATGCTGTTTCATTTTGTACCCCATAATGTCGTTAATGTCTTGCCATAGATGGTGGGAGTCTGTTTGGTATGCCTGGGCCTCTAACCTGGTCTGGTACTGCCTCTTGGCCTCCCTGATGGTTTTGAAAACGTCGTATCTGAATTTTCTGTATTGGTTCAGGGCACCTGATCTGACTGCTGCATGTCTGATCTTCAGCAGGGAGTGGATTTCCTGGTTCATCCAAGAACACGTGGACTGACTTTATTGGTACACAGTCCTCCAAAACATTTATAATGACGTTGGTGATGGTAGTAGCATACTCGCCTAGGATGGTCCAGCCCACTGAGTCCAAGCAGTCCCAGAGAGGGTCTTCTGCTGCCTCGAACCAGCACTGTAATACATTTCATGAAGGATTCTCCGGTTTAAGCTTATGCTTGTAAAGTGGGAGGAGGAACACCGCACTGTGGTTGTATTTTCCGATGAGTGAGGGCGATTGAGTGGTAGGCATCTTTTATGGTTATGTAGCAATGGTCTAGAATGCTCAGTCCTCTGGTGGGCAGGTGGTGTAGTGGTGGTATTGTGGCATCGTCTGCTTGAGGTTGGATTGGGTTGAAGTCCACGATGATTATGTCATTACAGGGAATTTTGTCTCGAGCGTATTTGTGACAGAGTAAAATCTCATGAAGGCAATCTTCACAGCCGTGTGAGGTGGTATGCAGACTGCTATCAGGCCAGCAGAGGTGAACTCTCGTGGTAGAGAGTAAGGAATTATTATGGGATAAGATAAGGAAGTGGAGTTCAGGAATGTCAGATCAGCCATGATCTAATTGAATGGTGCAGCTTACTTGAGGAGACGAATGACGTAAATTCAGTCCATAAGTATTATTAAAAATTTAAAAATTATTAAAAATAATTGATCATGTAGGTGGATAAATGCAACAGAAGCATCAGAAGACAGTTACCTGAAAGTTGCCCTCAATGTTACACACACTTCTGTCGTGAGGCCATTCACCAATCCTCTACAATCATTGGAAATAAATTGTGCAACTGCACTTCGAATAACACTCATTTCTCTTTTACTTAAAGTAGATTGAATGACACAGCTGAAGAACATGGTTGAGACCCATTTTCATTTGGCCAGTTAGAATACGATAAGATTTGTTGTTGCCACGACATAATAATAACCAGGTTGATGGATGAAATAATCAACTGCAAATAAAAGTAGGTATTTGAACATTTTTAATAGAAATGAATTTCTCATTTAAAGTACACAACTATTGATGGCAATGTGCGCAACATTTTCAAAACGATAATAGGAAGGAATTAGTTTAAGATTCATTTCCCTTACCTAACTTGTCAAGCTTCTCCTCTAACTCTAAAATAGCATTAAAGATAAAGAAAAAAAAATCCATTTGGCCGAAGTATGCAGTGTCCATCTTTGGTGATGGAAGATAATGTTGCACCTGATGATATCGGTTTTGAGATAACGATTCCATCAAATGACCGTAGGGTATTAGAATCATACAGTACAGAAGAACACCTTCGGAGCATCAAATCTGTGCCACATCTACTGTAATAGTTAGTTAATTTCACAATGCATTATGAAGTAGTAAAATTTCAACGTGGTATACGCAGGCTTTCCAATAGCTGCACATGAAAAACAAACAAACATGACAGTGAAATTGTATGTTTAAACACATTCCATTGAAATGGTCAGAAATACCTGTTTCATTAAATTAGGACACCAATGGCCACACAAAGAAAATTATGAATTCAGATTAAAATATCTAGTCGGTCACTTGAAACTTCCCAGTCAGATGCTGATGACAATTTTCATCTGAATGCATCCTCATCTCCACTTTCTATCCATTCATAGAACATTTAACTCCTCTGCCCGTCAAGACTTCATTAACGTTTGCTATTCACCTTATCTGTGACTCTTCTATTTCATAAACATCTATAAGGTCACTCTTTAATCTCCTAAACTCCAGTGAAAAAAAATACCCAGCCTATCCAACCTCTCCTTATTAGTTGAAGCCTCCAATGCCAGTTACATCTTAGAATTCACTTCTTTGTACTTGAGTTTCTCTCCAGAAATGTGCATTCCAAGTTCAGTCGGTGACATTCTTACATTTTCACTTCCATAAAGGCTAGTTCTTGGCTACACGGCCATTTCGAAAGCTGGCCCTTTCTCAATAGCAGGTGTAAAGGTGCCAAGATGGAGGCGAGGTTACGTATGAATTTTCCATTATAATTCGCTAACCCAAGGAAAGACATAAGCTCTGGTGCAGACGTGGGAGCTGGGGAACTTTTAATCACCCTCATTTTAGTTTTCCAATTTTTGCAACCCGGTTTTGTATACTGTTTTCGGCACAGGTCACTTGGGGCGGCTGGAACACATTTGTTTTTCCCTTCTAAGGCGTACGCCCACCTGGGATAAACATTTAAGCACCAAGTCTAAATTCTCCAAGTGCTGTTTATTGATCTTCGTGGTTATTAGCCATCCAGATAAATGGCAACCTGTGGTAGCTCTTGTAAAAGGTTTTCCATGATCCACTGGTGAAAGGCACATGCTGATGATACCACAAATGATGGTCTGGTATATTGGCACAAACCCTTATGCCCGTTAATTGTGGCGTACTTCTGGGAGTCCTCATCCAGTCGCAATTGCAAGTAGGCGTGGCTCATTTATATCTTCGAAAAGAACAGCTTTGTCCTCCACTAACTTTGTGCACATATCCTCAATACCAGGGAATTGGATATTTAACCAGCTGCGAGAAGTGGTCTACCATTTGCTTAAAATCCCCACAAAGGCGAACTGAGCCGTCAAGCTTCATAGTCGGATCGACCAGCGCTGGCCATTCCACACACTTGGGTATTTTGCTGATTCCGTCGTTCTCCAGCCTTCTGACTTCCACCTCTATTTTGACACACAAGGAAAATAGCACTGGGCGGGCCTTGCAAAATGGTCAAGGTGTAAGTTGGCTTTGGCTTCTTTGATAGTCCCAATCCCTTCCTGAAAACCCCTTGGGTATTTCATTAGGACTTCACTGAGGCAGGCACCTTCTAATAGAAAAATGTGGACCCAGTCTCAGTGAACCTTTCTCAACGAATTCCACCCAAATAGGCTCGGTTCCGAGGTGCTTACTACTACTTACTACAAAGTGGAATAACTGCTTCTCATAGGAGACCATAACCGAAATCATACCCTTTATCTACAACCGTTGCTCAGTATATGTTCTGAGTCTGGCTGAGGTCTTGCACAAATGTAAGGGTTGAATTCCCTAGTGAATCTTGTTAAAGACAGGTTCTGTAACAGTTCATATAGCTGTGCTGATATCGATATCCATGGGAACTGGGTGACCATTTGAGCAAACATTAATTTTAATATGATCCGATTTGAATATCGCTAAGCAATTTAATTGTTTCAACCCACATACAGGGGGATTATCATGGCATGCACTCTCTTTGTTTGTAGTCTATGAGTTTTCTTACTCAAGTCAGGGCATGTAGGACTCCTTTGTTGCCTCAAGCCAGCATACTGGCAGCAACCACAATGGCTTGCTGGCCCATCTCCTAAAAGACATTTTAGCCACTTGGCCAAGGCTCAGGTTTGTTGTGCGTTCTGCCGTGGGCTGGCCTAAGGTCCCACTGCTCAGGATATGACTTACGTGAAAGCCTGCAATTGGCTACACTCAGGTGATTTTCCCCAAGCTCAGTCAGAAAGCTGATGGTATCCTCTTGAATTGGGATGCCCGGAAGTTCCCGTGCTCTATTTTCTAATGACAAAGCCAGTGATAGTGCCTGTTTGAAGTCCAGTTGGGTTTCAGATAATAGGCACTTCTGCATGGTTACATTGTTAATCCCACATACCGAACGGTCTCTCAGCATCTCAGTCAGGGTTAACAAAAAAAAAACACATGCCTCGACCAGTCATCTTAACATCATCAAAAATTCAATACTGATTCCTCGGTACTCTAACAGCTGAATAAAACAGCTGATGGCATCTCAGAATTAGAGGAGACTTGGGGTCATAATATTCTTAACAAACTCCTTCAAATCTGTTTTAGTTTCTGGTGACTCCGGGAAAGTTAAGCCCCTTACAACCAAACATTTTGCATGTCTGCAAGCAGTTAGAAGGCATACGCATTGTTTTTATCTGCCCCAATGTCATTCATATGGAAAAGAGATTGCATTCTTTCCACATACAGGGCCTACTCTATGACAGCAAATTCAAACAAGCAAAGCTTCCCAAATAAAGGAATGATGCCAGAAATGCTTACCCCAACTGCAAGATGACTGTTGAGAGTTAACATTCTTCAGGTACGTACAGTTTTTCCTTCACCCTTTATTTACTTGTGCACAGTACACTGGCTTCAGACAGCCATTTCACACACAGTTCCCTGAACTGAGGCGATTCTAATTCCCCTCTCTATATTGCTTAGCCAGGGCTTCCTGATTGGTCCAATTTATCCAACCCAATCAAAGATCTTTCCGTCAACAAGTTCCAACTGGTTCCAGTTACTACAGTCCAAACACGTTATTGTTATCAGACTCATGATAAGTGCCATACTTTTGCATACCGTGTACTTATTTTTCTCGCAAACTTTAAATTGGCCAGACAAAATCTAATATGAAAAAGTAAATATAGTGTAATATGCATACCTATAACTTTAAAGGTCTTCTGAACTGAAAGACCAAAAGTAGATTAGTAGAGTAAAATGACAATTTAAAATAGAAAACTGCCTGATTATTTGAGGTGATATTAATATAACGTAATCTTTCTTCTGATAATACTAAATATGTACAATGCTTCTTAACCATTAAGTTGAAAGAGACATCCAATACATACTCCTTCCCAATATTTATCATCAAAAGTGAATTTAATAATAGTAGTAATTGTACAACTTTGTTTTTATGTTGTCTATATAGCTTAATTTAGATGGTTGATTGTAATTAAACAAAAAATTGATTCATTCTCACACGAAACATTTTAAATTGATGTCATCAAATAATATATTGTTATTGCAATCATAATTACTGCTGCGAAAGTTATCATTAGCAGTGATAAATTACTCAGAGTCCACCAATTCCAAATGATTTCTTTTAAAAAAAATTATGAATTTAAAATAGTAAGCCCAGTCCCTGCATGAATCTGCTTGTAGTGCGCCTCCAGTGGTAACTATCTTGCAATCCGTTTCTTATAATCAACAGTTTCTGTCTTCACCGAATTGGCTAAGATTAATAAAATTGAAGTTTATCAATGTTTAAAGCGTGAAACATAGTGAATCTGAAACTATACCGAGTTTCTCTCGAAGTTGCCAAAAGTCTGAAATAAAATGTAATTTGAGACAATGCTTCAATACATTTAGCTTTATAGTTTGCTTCCGAATGGCGCAGTGAGCGCAAAACTAAAAGAAACACACGCATAAATCTACATTGATTTAGACAGTATATTTTTCGGTGTACTGGATGAGATTTCGTATTGCATGACAAACTCATTTTATGTTCGGAACCTTAGATAGACATCAACAAAACAACACCTACTTTTTTAAGCATCTGAATATCAAAACTTGGAAAGGAATTATTTAACGTTAAAAGTAATCCTCCAAAATTAAATGCAAGCAAGAAAGCGGGTAAACAGACTGCCGTTGTAAAGCTTGCATGTGGAATCAGATAATTACAAGCGAACAAATTCGCATTTTAAACGCTCATAACGCCTTTAGTGTAAAAAAAAAATCATGTTGCTACATGTTACAGGATATTAGTTTCAAGATATGGACACCTCGGCAGGATTTTCACAAGGAACTGAAACGTAACCACAGTTAATTGTCATCGTATTGATCAGTTATTTGACGTCTGTCTTATAGCGGATATGTGAATTGATCATTGAAGCGATAATAGCAGCAAACATGGAAAATAAAATTTAATCACAACGATTCAGCATGATATTTCAAAGGAAAATCATGGGTGGCCCTTTTTTTTGCTATTTAATGGAACAACACAGTTGTGTAAATGCGAACCCGTGGACGTGCAATTACTTAAATTGATATATCAATTAACATAATAACATAATTTGCTTGCCGTTGTTCAGTTCTTGTTGGTTTATTTTTACATTTTCTGAAAGAAAAATAAAATAATTTTTCGCTTGATGACATTTGGAAGTATGGAATTTTAATGAAATTTAGAGTTGTTCTGAGCTGAATTTAATATCAGCCAGTGGGGATTAAAGAAACAAACATTGTCACTGTCTTCTCAGAATTCGGCACAATTTATCTGACAGCAATCACCTCACAACAGCAAACCTTCTCCTCCATCCAGCAGCTGTGCTTCACCTTTCACCTTCTGGAACATTGGTAGTTGAATGACGAAGCCTGCAGCATCTTGTTCCTGATTAATTTGGTAGGGAAAGTTTGGTGATACCTTGTTGCAATTTGAAAATAAAATGTATTGATCAATGATATTTCCTCTGCATGTTTTGGAATACGGCTGGAACACTTCCACAAAGTTCATGCTCAACAATTTGTTCTACATTACTCCACGGAAGTGGAAGCTCTGTCTAAGAATGTTCAAGAATTGAGCGCATTTTACATGATGTTAGCCGTGGCAACTTTGCCTTTTGATGATGTGAAATGCATTGTGTTAGATAGTCCACTGCCATATATCACTTTCGATGCTATTTGTCAATGACGTCATTTCGGTCTTTTTGTGAAACACAAACCATTTCATAGCAAATTGGTTTAATTTTGCACAACACACAAGCTTCCTTTCTGCCCATTTCTTGGATGAATGATGAAATACTGTTTTGACTCTCTATTGCACAAAACCTGTTTCATCCACTTGATGTGTCTAAATAGCTTTCTGCTGCAATTTACCCTTATTATTCAAAGTTACTAATTGTTCCACAACAAATTGATGTGCATGACTCCAATTATTCAAGTGAAGCCGTCCATGGTAATGTTAGAAATTTGAGCAATCAATATTTATTTAATACATTTCACTAAGGATTCAGTCGTTGTTCGCTTAAGAAATAGAGAACAGTTAAAGTTTTCAGATCACACACTGTAATGACTGTGATTTCAGCTGAAATAGATCTCGTCCTGTAGAATTTTACTGTTTGGCGGAAGATTCCACTTTAGGATCAATTTGTTTTTAAATCTACTTACGGAATAAGTGGCTATTTCTCTTCTGATCTTCGTCAATGTTTGAAATACCAGAAAGTTGTTAGTCAGAATCAAGTGATGAATCAGAAACCAGGCATTTTCCTTGGAATTTGATGACTGTGGTGCAACAATCGCTTGGGATCAGGAAACGTATATTGTCTCTGGAAGGCATCCTGCTTGATCAACTAACAATTCTGCAAAAAAGGTACAAAACCTTTTGTTCACATTGCTGTCATATCTCGATTGCAAATCTGTTTTGTTTTATCTTTCCTGAAGAACGTTAAATCGAAAACAGATGGGGATATTCCTGATAATTGACAATGGATTCGTGGTCAAAATTAGACACAATCCCAGATTTGTTTCGAATTCAAATTTATCCACTCGCTATGCTAGGATTTGAATAGTAGTCCCCAGAACATTACCCGCATGTCTAGATTAACAGTCTAACTATTATGCCACTCGGCATCGCCAGTCCACGTAGCAGTTTATGAACTTGCAGAAACGTGGTGTAAACGGTTGTGATGACAGCTGTAATTCATTTATCCAGAAATGGGATGTGTTTATGTGAGATGGCTTGACTTACTCATTCACATTTAAAAATTCACAACTTGTTTTAGTTCCACATGTACATGGAAAGTTACAATGTATGAGATCAGTAACTAATGTTCAGTTAGTCTGTAAGTGCATGTTTTCCGTTGTATTACCTGAGTACACAAAGAACATGATATAAAAAGACAAACATATTTTAAAAATGCAAGTCGGCACATATGTCAATTATAATATATAGGCGTAAAATCAGATGACTCCCTTGAAGATGTAATCAGATCCAGTGGTTTATCGATTTCTGTCATAGCTGACCATGAGATTTGTATTAAGTGTGTTCTTCTTTGAAAATAAACGTTTCAATGATGTTGCTACCCGAAGATTTTTTTTTTCCTGATCTATAATCTTCATCCTCAATGGCCATTCTGTCAGGTTATTCTACATCCATTAGTCATAATTTCCCTCCGTTTGGCTTTGCTTACGTGGAAAATGATCTGTCTGTTTTATTTTTTTCCATCTACGCTGAGACTCAGTCCAAACATTAACTTGAAAATGTTTTTATTCACTTGAGCCGAAAATGGAATTCTATAGTTCAGGCTTAAAGGTGCAAATTATATCTATTAAAATCCCTCTTTATTTCGTAAAATTTGAAGCACTGGTAGTGAATTAAAACATTATAACTCTTATTAGATTGTGGCAAAGACAAGAAAATACGCCATACAAATCATTAGTAAAGGCACAGTGTGTGGAATTCCCTTTGCCTTGCTTTCGCATTTCCAGCTTCTTGCTGAGTTCTGAAAAGTCTGCAGGTAGTTGTAATAACACATTCGCCATTTTTCAATTTTGATCTAAATTGTTGCTGTGTTCTGTCAAGTTCTGAAACAGGAACAAACATTTTATACTCCATGCTGCACAAAGAAAATGTAGATATTTGAAACGTGCACTTTTTTTGTCTTTTACGTTATTTTATGGTGGACTGCAACAATTCTCTTCGACACAAGTTTCACAAATCAGCACATCGATTGATAGGCAAAGTCTTTGCAATTGGCTGAGCTTAACCTTGACGTCAGATGTGACAATCAACTTTATCACCGTCTCTTGTCCCACCTGCAAATAAGAATTCTGTGCCAGTTTTTAAATCGCTGGGCATCTAGGGCTTGTATCTTACCAATAATTATATTGACACAAAATTAAATTAAAACCGAATATCTGCCCATTATCCAATTGCCATCTGCGGGTAATTGTTGCTGTGTTTGGTATAATACGTTTGAGAAGCACAAAGTTATCCAGAACAAAAAAAAAAGGCACCCTGTGATATAGTCTTCCTCCTTTCTCAATATTTAGTTTTTCTCTGCCAGAAATTGTACAATGAAGTCTGGCCCACTGCTTATAGACGAAAATATTGAATTTAGCTACAATTTTGATCAAATAGCTTTTCATTGTTAATTGGGACAGAGTACATAACATCACTCGTGGTTAAAAATAAGTGAGTCAGGTTACGAATTCACCTTACTGATTCCAAACCCGCACTGATGTGTCGATTATTCTTTGGTTGAAAATTAATGCTCACTTTTTTTGTTGGAAATTTGAGCAAAGCCTCGGACGGAAATCACTAATGACTGTTTTGTTGGTATCCAAAATTGGCAAATGAAATGGCAGTGCAGATTGCAAAAGCGCGTTTGTTAATCCAAAATTGTGCCAAATAAGGCCAAGATCAGAATATATTGGCGAGCGTCAAATACTCCAAAAATGTGCAAATATATGCAGAATATCTATAGGTCTCACAAATAATCATTATTTCTTGTTATCAGCATTTAAGGAAATTGAATAAAGGAATTAGCTTGGAGATATCAATCTTGATTAAGGCAAGACAAATATGTAGAATGGAGTTATTTGAACACAGCGGGCCAGGCAGTATCAGAGGATCAGGAAAGGCAAAGTTTCTGGTCCGGACCGTTCTTGTTTTTCTGAAGAAGGGTCACGACCCGAAACGTCAAATTTCCTGCTCCACTGATGCTGCCTGGCCTGTAGTGTTCCTCCAGCTCCACACTGTGTTATCTTTGATTCCAGCATCTGCAGTTCTTGCCATCTCCACACAAATATGTATGTGGCATTGTGTAATCTAATTCACATTTTGGTGAGCAACAGGAAAAAAAAGGATGGAAACGCAAGGGACACGTACTGGGCACGTGTATTAAGGGTGTGTTTGACAAACTGGCACGAAAATATTGATATTGATATTTTAATTCATCGACTATTTAGCTTGTCCTTGAACGAACATTGAATAAATGACAGAAAAGAGCCATTTGTGACTAATTTTGCCCTGTAGAATTGTTTTTTGTTCTCAACTGGAATTTCAAATTTATTTGAAATAAAGGACGCCCGATGAACGTTGGTTGAAGAAATATCGGCAGCAATGCTGAAAACAAATGCACAATTTTACTTAATTGGGCTGTTTTGAGATCTAATGATATTGTTTATGGATCTTTGAATTGAGCAAGCAACTTTGAAATAGTCATCAATAAACCTGGACAAATTGAACCTCATAAATAAAGGTTTCAAGCAGGAGCACTGGAAAATTACGATGAACATTTACAAAGCTATAGTTTGTCAACATCTAGTTTATTGTCTCCATTCAATCTACCACAGATTAGGAATCCAGTGTGTCTGAGAGTGTACATGGAACAATTGCAAAAAAAAAAATGCTTAAATGGAAGAGTGATCATAAGTACAGAAGTCCATTGACGAGGCAAATTTTGATTCCATTTGATCAAACATGACTGAAAAAAAGTACCCCAAGTGATGTATATGTAAGAAAAAGATACTCTCAGCAATAGATACTGCTGTAAATTTAATCCCTGGATTGCAATTTTAGACAATACATTCAGGGTTTAGGGCTTTGTTTTTGTTTTTTTTTAACAGAGGAAGAGCCAATGACGTGAATGAATCTGCTTCGTGGGTTGTGGTAGTCCAGACGACAATAACATAGCATTAGATGGTGTTGTCAACTCCAGGTCTGAGTGAGTGAATGTGATTAACTGTATTGTTGCACTAAAAGTTAAGAGTGACTCCTTTTTGAATTGTAGAAAAGAACGTTTTTGTACTACCAAACGATTAGTTGTATGCCTGAATATGTCATTGAGAATATAGCGATCATCGTCATAGTTTGCCACTGATCAGTTTCTGAGAATTAGAATCAGTCTCTATTAATTATGTAGATTATATGTTCATATTTTTGAAAACATCTTTATTACCAGTGTGAGATTTTATATCATTAGCGAAGAAATTTCTATTCCAAATTGTCGCATTTTTTCGTCAGATTACAGCCAGGCAACTGCTTTATCTAAGACGGAGTTTCATGATGCATTAGCAATCTTCAAACGTTCTTCACAAACCTCAGAAACCTCAGTATCAAATGTATTTTTCTCCCTGAATTTAAAATATTCAAGTCTATTCAAAACAGGGCCAATCATTCAAAATAGCAGGACTATCGAATGTTTCATTTAGTTTGTGATTAATAGAATCCCTACAGTGTAGAAACAGGCCCTTTGGCCCAACAGTTCCACACCACCCCTCTGAAGAGTCTCCTGCCCAGACCCATTCCCCTACATTTCCCATGTCTTATCTACCTAATGTACACATCCCTGAAAACTACGGGCAATTGAGCACGGCCAATCCACCTACTCTGCAAATCTTTGGACTGTGGGAGGAAACCAGAGCACCCAGAGGAAACCCACACAGACACAGGGAGAATGTGCAAACTCCACACAGACAGTCGCCTGAGTTTGGAATCGAACTTCAGTCCCTGGCACTGTGAGGTAGCAGACTAACCACTGAGCCACTGAGCCACCGTGCCACCCCTTTGGGATTGTACTTTTATTTATATTTTCCCTCTGCATCCTTACTGCAAAAATAGATCAGCATTCACTGCATTAAAGTTCGTCTACCCGCACATCATTAACCAACCTGTTTATGCCCTTTCAACTTCCAGTCTCTCCTCCTCCCAGTTCCACAATATTCCCAATTCTGATCTCATTATAGCTTTCATTGGTGCTGTATGTCATTTATAATGACAAACCTAAACAGAAGAACATAGAACATAGAACAGTGTAGCACAGTACCGGCCCTTCGGCACAGGATATAGTGCTGACCTTTTATCCTACTAAAATCAAACTGCCCTGCATACACTACATTTTTTTGACCTCCATACACCTATCCAAGAGTTGCTTAAAAATGTCAAATGTATCTGACTCCACTACCACTGCCGGCCAAACGCCCACCACTCTGTATGTAAAAAACATACCTGTGACATCTCCCTTATACCTTTCTCCAATCACCTTAAAATTATGCCCCCTTGTACGAGTCATTTCCGCCCTGAGTAAAAGTCTCTTGCTATCGACTCTTTCTATGCCTCTCATCATCTTGTACACCTCTATCAAGTCACCTCTCATCCTTCTTCGCTCCAATGAAAAAAAGCCCGAGCTCCCTCAGCCTTTCCTCATTAGACGTGCCCTCCAGTCCAGGCAGCATCCTGGTAAATCTCCTCTGCACCCTCTCTAAAGCTTCCACGTCTTTCCTATAATGAGGTGATCAGAACTCAACACAATGTTCCAAGTGTGGTCCAACCAGAGTTTTATTGGCATGCAGCATAACCTCACGGCTCTTAAACTCAATTCCCCGTCAATGAAAGCCAACACACTATATACATTCTTTACAGCCCGATCAACTTGGCTAGCAACTTTGAGGGATCAATTGGACGTGGACCCCAAGATCCCTCTGTTCTTCCACACTGCCGAGAATCCTGCCATTAACCCTGTATTAGCATTCAAATTCGACCTTCCAAAATGAATCAGTTCACATTTTGTGATTTCCATCAGCCACTTCTGTGCCCAGCTCTGCATCCTGTCAATGTCCCGATGTAATCTACAACAGCCCTCCACGATGTCCACAACTCCACCAACATTTGTGTCTCGGAAACTTACTAACGCACCCTTCCGCTTCATCAATCAAGTCATTTATAAAGATCACAATGAGCAAAGATCCCAGAACAGATCCCTACGGAACACCACTGGTCACTGAGCTCCAGGCTGAGTCCGTTCCATCTACTACCACCCTCTGTCTTCCATTGGACAGCAAGTTTTGATTCCAGACAGCCAAATCTCTCTGAATCTCATGCCTCCCTGCCTTCTGAATGAGCCTACCATGTGGAACCTTATCAAATGCCTTGCTCAAATCCATACACACCACATCCACGGCTCTGCTTTCATCAATGTATTTTGTCACATCCTCAAATAATTCAATAAGGCTTGTTAGGCATGACCTGCCCCTTACAAAGCCATGCTGGCTATTTCTAATCAAACTGTGCTGCTTCAAGTAATCATAAATACTATCATTCAGAATCCTTTCCAGTAATTTGTCCACCACAGAAGTAAGACTGACCGGTCTGTAATTCCCAGGATTATCCCTATTCACTTTCTTGAACAAGGGAATAACATTTGCCACCCTCCAGTCATCTGGTACTACTCCAGTGAACAGTGAGGACACAAAATTGTTTGCCAAAGGGGCAGCAATCTCCTCCCTCTCTTCACATAGTAACCTTGGGTATATCACGTCTAGCCCAGGGCTTATCTATCCTCATGTTTTTTTTTTCAAAATTTCTAGCACATCCTCCTTCCTAACATCAACCTGTTCGAGAATATCTGCCTGTTTCATGCTGTCCTCACAAACGTCAAGGTCCCTCTCACTGGTGAATACTGAAGCAAAGCATTCATTAAGGACCTCCCCACCTCCTCTGACTCCGCGCACAATTTCCCTCCACTATCCTTGATCAACGCTAACCTCACTCTGGCCATCCTCTTGCACCTCACATAAGCAGAGAACGCCTTGGGGTTTTCCTTGATCCTACTCACCAAGGTTTTATCATACCACTTTCTAGCTCTCTTAAGTCCATTCTTCAATTCCTTCCTGGCTACCTTGTAGAACTCTAGAGCCCTGTCCGATCCTTGCTTCCTCAACATTAAGTAAGCTTCAATCTTCCTCTCGACTCGGTGTTCCACATGTTTCGTCATCCAAGGTTCCTTCACCTTACCATCCCTTCATTGCCTTAGTGGCACAAACCTATCCAGTACTTGTAGCAACTACTTCCTAAACAAGCTGCAATTTTCTGCTGTGAATTTCTTTGAGAACATCTGATCCCACTTTATGCTCCTCAGTTCTTTCCTGATCGCATTGTAATTCCCCCTCCCCCAAATAAATACTTTCCCATACCATCTGCTCCTATCCCTCTCCATGACTATGGGAGAGGTCAGGGAGTTGTGATCACTATCATGGAAATGCTCTCCCACAGAGAGATCTGACACCTTGCCTGGTTCCTTGCAAAGCACCAAATCCAATATGGCCTCCCCTGTTGTCGGCCTATCTACATATTGAATCAATAATCGTTCCTGGACACACCTGACAAAATCTGCTCCTTGCAAACTGTTTGCACTTAGGGAGTTCCAGTCTATATTAGGAAAGTTGAAGTCAGCCTTGACAACAACCCTTTTACTTCTGCACCTTTCCACATTCTGCCTCCCAATCTGTTCCTCAGTGTCTCTGTTGCTATTGGGGAGTCCATAGAAAACTCCCAATAAAGTGACTGCTCTTTTCCTGTGTCTGACTTCCACCCATACTGACTCAATGATTGTGCTGAGAAAATAACGTAACCATGCAAAATGCAGTCTAAAATCATCTTTGATTTGATCAAGGTGATGGATAAGAAAAGAGATTAAACAAATAGTCAAGTAGGTGAAGTGAAACCGTTACTATTCTAAAACTGAAACTGATACTACACAATGGAATAACAATAGCGGGAGAATCAAATTATTTATGTTTTATATTTGCTTAATCTAAACGCTACTGCATGGCGACATGGAATCATATACAACGCTTCCCTGTTAGCACAGTGATGATATTTGCCCTTCTATATAACGATCAATTTCCATCTCAGAAATCTGTTCGATTATTACAACTTTCCCATTATCCTCGGAGTAACTCACCATTGTCTTCTGTCTGGATTGCAGGATCTAAGTAATAGAAAAAAAGAAATGACAGTTTGTAGGAATAGTAATGAAGATCGTGGTGATGTTAATAATTTCCGATTTACAAGAAAATCAAATGTTAAATTTGATTTCCCATGATTTTCATGAGTCAATGGATACAATGATGTCCAATAATCAATCAACAACAATGTGATTTTCATTATGCACGTTTACTTAAATCTACAGAAATTGTAGACATGCAGCAGATATTTCAAAATACGTGGTGACATAAGCAGTTTTAAAGATCTGATTCCAACATGATTCTCAAGAACTGTAATATTGGGCTCGAAATGCAAATGCTGTTGCTTTATCCATACATGCTGGTAACCCGTTTAATCTCTCCAGCTCTTTCTATTTTAGTTTCAAGTCTCCATAATCCGCGGTATTTTGCCGTTATTAAACCCATATGAATGATGTCCAATATTTAGCATAAAACATGGGCAATGAGATGACAGTAAAACTATAACTGCCTAATCTATACTTCACTGTGATATCACTAGATTTTTTTTTGAAATTACGTGACGACGATTTATGATGCTAGAATCTGAAAAAAATG
>NC_063366.1:14047851-14060694 GCF_021869965.1 Rhincodon typus
CTCATAAAGTTTTCTCTGCACTGTTTCTTATGTTGAACGTGTCTTCTGCTGGCGCTTATCAGAACCTGTACTATCGAATTACTGCTACTTATGATGATTAATTAATTCCTTCATTTATAATGTTTAACACGATTCAAAGTGCTACTGATTCGCTTTGTATACCACTAAATAACCATAATAGGCTTGACTAAACGAAGTTGAAATCAATATTGCTTATTTTATGTTTGACTGCACTGGTGGTCAGCTTTCTGATAAGTAAGACGAAAAAAAACCTTTCATTTCACTCCACTCTTCATGTAAGTACAATGTCCTGCACCGAATAAATGCTGTTTTCTGTGGTTTTGACTTAAACAGCAGTTTAAAATATTGCGAAAATAGATTACTCTTTAAAAATGGATACATAATACTTTCTATTTGAGTTGCCTGGTGAGATGGGGTTGGGGAATTCAAGTTGCAACATAACAGAAACTTGATGTAAAATCCTCACGTAAGAACACTAAGAAGCAAAATTCTAACTGGAAAATTAATTTGATAACTTCGGAAATTCACTCTCACAGAAGATAATCACAAATGTTCTTGCGTACATGGATTTGTGCTGATCATCAGCCAAATAAGCATCATGGTAACATTTGGAATAATTTTGAAACCAAGACACAAAATATCTGACTTTGCGATATAGTTGGAAAGCCACAAAGAAACATGCACATAAATTGTTTTGTTTAATATAATCAAAGCAAATTATTTCATAAACGAGTTTTCCACGTTTTGTATTATGATCCTTGAGTTATTAAATAAATTGTGTTTTTCCATGGTTTCTTCTGCGGTAACTAGAAAATAGAAAATGCCTCCAAGACCAGAGAGCTGTCTTGTGTGGACAGACGGGAAATTTTGCATCCGAGAAATCTGATCCCATTGACGGATTAAACGCATTGATAATAATTCCGAAATATACGGACAGGAATTTTACTCTGCTTGATATAAATGCTTATTGGACGATGGCTACAATAAAAAAAAAAGACGGTTTGATCATGACATTGCAAGGATGTATGTGATCGAAACGACCAGCTGAAGTGGAAATTTAAAGTAGTGTTGCCAGAAATTGACATTGTTAGCTTTGAGGAACGAGTGGAGTTATTGGATTCATTTTGGTTAAAACTTAGGAGGCGGCAGATGTATGGCCCAGATATTTTGTTCTGAAGTAACTATTTTCAGATAGTCCACCGTCAAAAAAATACTTGATTGAAATGGAATTACCTGAAGACTCATAGAAACATTGTGGAACATTTGGTTTAGTCGAAAAATATGGAATGTTCATAAAGATCGACGCACTTCCACGTATTTACTAAAATATATTGAACTTGGAAATGGATTTTAATGAACTAGAAAGTTATCTTAGGCTGCATAGCTCATGTTCAGTTGGCAGAAATAGAATAGCACGAGTGGCCAACCTTTCTGCTGTACTATTAGTTTGTCATTAGCTTAGAGAGACGAACAAATTAAATGTTTCTTTTTTTCAGTTCAGAAATAAGTAAAGGTAGCAGAGCACCGAGATTAGTATCCTGAGTACAAGCCATATTTTTATCGTTAGGTTTTTTTTCCCTGACATTTGTTGGCTAATATGGTGTATTCCAAAACTGCATTGCAGGAAGTGATATCACGTTAACATCGAGAAATAACGCAGCATGTAAACTTTACAAATTTGAGGAATTTTGAGTGTTCTTATTGTACCGTTTGAATACCCTTTCGGTAGCTACAGAATATTGTGGTTACGTCCCACGTGCTCAAGAGCTTGTCATATTGGACCTGAATAGTTTGACTGTCGTGGAGTCCTGTATCATGATTTTTTTTAATGCATGTGACGCACGAAAACAATGAATAGTCTCAGAGAAGGAGCGACATTCAAAATATCATGGAATAATCGACAAAACTTCAACTTGAATAAGGTTTCTTCGCTTGAAAGTCGTTTGATATGCCATTTTTACATATTTCATTCATTTGAAGAAGTCAGTACAGTTCTCTCACTCAAGCAGGGACTGAATGAACGATTGTATAATTGTCATCAAACGCCTGCTCTGTTCGACTTCTAGAAAGACTGTTCCATTTTCTTTCAAAAGTTGGTCAGCAAGTATCACATCGTGTCAGTGAAACAGATATGCCCTTTCAGAGCCATTTAGCAGTTACAGATAAGTATACAGAAACTGTATACATAGAGCAGGTGATTAATACAATGATTAATACAATTAATACATGGACTGACCTGCTTGCAAGAAATGCACTGCATGCATGGTGTATATCAGCTAACAGGAAAGATTCAGTTTCATCAAAATTAACTTCTCAGGTCAGAAAGAGAAATAGAGGAGTGAGTCAGTCCTTTCACGCGCTGTGCATTCTGTCTTTTAGTGCATTTCCTTATCTACATTTCCTTATCAGGTACAATCTCCTGCGTATGTCTAAACAGAGATCCATAAACTTTTCTGTGCAAACCGAACTGCACACTCGTCATTGGTAATGAAGAACTTGAATATAGCTGTCATGAAGATTCCTTTCTGTCATACACCCATCAGGATATTCTTAAAAAAAAGCGCAAATTCAAAGGCAAAACCAACATTTATATGCATGGCAGGACATCACATAATGTTTAGTAAGTGGACTCTGAGTGATAGTGACGTTACCATGAAGGAATGACTCACTAAATTTGAACGTCAAGTAACAGCCTGGCTCTTACATTTAAATCATCATTAATGGATTGTGCCAACTTATGAAATAATTTCCTTAAAGGATCGTCGATATACAGCTTAATTAGATAGTAACATCTGACCTGGAAGTGCAGGTAGTAATTGAAAAGGCAAATGAAATATTAACCTTCATCATAAGACAATTTGTGCCCATGACTAATGACTTCTTATTGTAATTGTATAGATTCTTGGTGAGATTAGAGCTTACTTTTATACTGCTTCGGGACTATTTATTGAAGGAAAGAAATGCAGAATATAGTGGGAATTCAACAGATTTCACCAGACTGATTACAGGGATAATTTAAACATCATTTTTGACATCATTTTATTGACTTCCATGGAATGATATTTAATCTTATTCATATTTAAAAAATTCTTACCAATAATGCAGGCTGGTAGTAAGTAGAATGTTTTTCCTGACAACCGACTAGAGAAACAGTCAACATAGATTTGGCATAAGAGGAATGACTTTTGTTACAGAAATGTGAAGAAGTTGATTCACTTAGAGAGCCCTGGGTGTTTATAGTTATCTGTGGAAGAACAATCATGAGCATGTTCTGAGCAGAAATACGTAACTTCCAGGTAAAGGTTAGTTCATGTGATATTGAAAAAAGATGAGATTTTCAAAAAAGCTATGAAATTAAATGGAAAAATAATGCATCACATGTTTGAACCTCGATTACGTATTATATGAGACTCTTCAGGTGATTACAAACAAATAAAAAGCAAATTGGAATTCTGAAAGAATGGTCAGAGATATATCCTTGTAATCTAGAGATTCGTATACAGTGAAGAATTTATTGTGACTGTCTAAAATCGTTCCATATATTTTGTATTAATTCTTGTGATACATAAAGTAACTGTGAAGTATGGACACTGTTTTTTTTGTTTTTTTTTCATTCAGCAGGATGTTGAACAACCAGTACATTAGATTTGCGAAAAATTAACTCAGATCATCGCAAGTACTTTATTGTTAATTGCTGATATATCTCTGTCGAATCTCGTCATGTATTCTTTTTCCTTCATCATGCTGAAAATACTGTGATAGTAAAGCAGATGTTGATGCATTACCACATGTTTTCCTAGTCCAACCAGAACATTTTTGTTTAAACACAAAAGTTAATGCACGTCATTTGGAATAAATATATAAAAATGATTTGCCTTTTATCATTGATGGAGAAAAATGACGATTGAAATGTGAATATGGTGGTCTATCCAAATAATAATATTATAATTAGTTTAATACAGGCTAGTGATTACGTTGGTAGTTTAAATTGTAAAGGATTGAAGCAGATTAGCAGACTAGACAGGATGCGGGACATGACCAGGCTCTCAATCCTCTCTAAGGATGATGATGGAGGTCAGAACCACTGGGTGGTATTCATTAAGGCACGTTGCATGTACTTTCTTAGGTATTGGAATGTCGGCGGTCTTCTTGAAGCAGGTGGGGACTTTGGCTTGTAGAAGGGAAAGGCTGAAGATGTTGGCGAATACCTTCGCCATTTGGTCCACACAGAATCTAAATGCTCAGCCAGGGACTCCATCTGGGCCCATTGTTTTCCTTCAGTTGACTCCCATCACAACTGATCTGACATCTGCAGCGTGAGGGTATGAACAGGTGTTTCCAGAGCCGTCAGGGCAGGTGACATAGCGCTGTTCAAATTCTGCTCGAACTGAGCATAGAAAGTATTGAACGCATCAACAAGAGATGTCGCCTTGTTCACTATCTTGCTGTGTTTCAGTTGGTATTCTATAATGGCGTTTAAGCCCTTCCACAGACAGCGCTAGTTTGCCTGGTTGGTTTGGGCCTTTAACTTGGTCCGGTACTGCACCTTGGCATCCCTGATAGCTTTGTGGAGGTCATATCTCGATTTACACTATAGCTCTGGGTCATCTAAATTTTATGCTGCACCCCTTATCTCCATTGGGAAGTGGATTTATTAGTTCATCAACAGTTTTCAGTTATGGAACACCCGTGTTGACTTCTTTGGTACACATTCTTCTACACATTTGCTAATGAATCTTTGACGTTGGTGGCGGGCTCATCTAGGTTTTCTGATGAGTCCTCGAATATGGTCCAGCTGACCAATTCCAAGCAGTACCGGAGACGGTCTTCCACTGCCTCGGACCAGCAGTGCACTTCATTTTCTGATGGATCCTTACATTTCAGCTCCTGAAAATAACGCACAGCGCCATTAATCTGTGCCACTCTTGAGACGATTACATTCTCTAAGGTGATATAGGCTTTGGTGGTGCGGTCAGCATTTTACCCATACACAATTACCGTTGGGCAGGTGGTGACAAAATGGTGTCATCATCTGCTGCAGTCACTTTTTATTTTCTTTTGATATCCCCATAGTAATATTAATAAAGGAACTACAGAATGTCAATGGATGGGTAAACATTCCGGCTAGAACAACAAAGACTATATCCCCTTAAATAATGCAATCATCTCACGTGTGGCACAGGTTGTTAATTCTCTGCCTTATTTGCAAAAGTGCCTGTTGTGAGGCAAGATATATCCTCAGAAAAGTGACTAATACTAACAGGTAAAAGCCAGAAGAATTACGCTGAAGTGACAAGTACTTTCATGTATGCCTTCGCAGGAATCAAATCTGTGTGGGCAATAGATACTTTGTTAGCAGTGAACTGAACAAACACGTATTTACAGAGTCGGATGGCAAATGCAGGTGGTGGTGTCGTCATGTATCTGCTGCCTTTGTACTTTTAGATAGAAGTGCCCTTTGTTTTAGAATGTCCTGTCTCAGGTGCCCGGGTGAAAGTCTGCATTGTTGTTGATGATGGTTTTGCCAGACACCACCATGATGAACACATATAGTAATTCATGGGCAGCAATGATTGACAACCGACAGCCAACACTATGCTGTGCCATGTTAGGTATGACTCCAGCCAATGGAAAATATGAATAAATTTGGTCAGACGCAAATATTCCCAAGACACTCTTGTGCATATGCAATAGCTTTGCCAGGAGAAGGAAATCATCTTGTAGGTCAAGTTTAACACTTCCCCAGCCCCACCGACCACCCACCCCACCCCCCGCCTCGTTTGACACAATGTAATAAATGCGTGAGTAGAGTTATACTGGCAAATTTCAAACTGAGTGTCACTAAGAGGTGTATAGCTAATAAATGAAGTTTGACAGCATTCCTTTTCCTTAGTTAAAGGTCGAGTGTTGAAAGATAGGAATATAATGAGCTGTGATAGGATGGTTCCATGCTTGTGCCTAAGGCACATCGGGGAAAACACCACGCTGCTAGGGAGGTTTTGTGGAGTGGTTCAGCTTGCAAGGGATACGACACGTTCTGGACCACAAATCATCAGTGCTCTATTCTCAGCACTATTTGTGGCCAGTGTTTTTGCAGTATCCAGTACTTTAAACCAACATTGATTGCTTTTTTTGGGATCAATACGATAAGCTTTGTGACAGAATACAAGATATTGAATATTACCTTGTAGGATATTTTTTCAGTTGAACCTTTGGATTTGAAATCAATTCTGTTTTTGAATATAGCTGGCTTCTTAGCGCAACTCTTAAGTGGAAAACATGACAAAAAGTGCCCAGGAAAATAAATTTCAGATTACACTATTGCAGAACCAATAGCGTTATAGGTTGGACAAAGATAAATGTTCGCTGGAGCATTGGGATGAATGTAAATGTAGCAAATGACGACAAAGAAGGACAAAAGTATGAAAACAATCTTGCGAAAAATTGCATAAGTATGGGCTGGAAAATCTCTGCTTGAAATATGAAAATAAAATATTATCATGTACACAAATGAGTCGATTAGAAAGCAATTCAGAGAACGCATAGTTGAGAATATCAAAATGTTAGAGAGACTGAGCTACTACTGTTTTTATCTTCACGTACAAAATCTCAGAAAATTTTCAAAATGCAGTAGAATACCAACGGAATGTAAAGAGAAGACATGAAACTGACTGGTGTTTAAAAAAAAAACAAACATTCAAGCATTATTAACGGGAATGAGGATTTTTAATTCGGATTCAACTTGAATTACATCCCAAAGTATTGAAGAGCTAGGATAAGGAAAATTGCTGCGTTGCTTATAATATTTCAAAATTTGACAGATTCTGGAATAGATTAGGAAAATTGGAAATTATTCATTGTAACATAACTTTAAAAAAAGGAGTGGAGAAAATGTTAGAAAATACCAGATGTGGTCATTTGCAATTAGAAGAAGAAGAACGTTAGGACTTATTATAAAGGATGTGATAACAAAACAATTTGGGAAGTATTCATGTTCTTGGGAAGTTTCAACATTGTTTTCTATTAGTGCATTTAGTCTGTTGACGGTTCAGTTAGGATATTATTTCTATCATCGATTAAAGAGAAATATAATGTTCTGTATTCAGATTTGGAGAAAACATTTGAAATAGACTGGAAAAAGAAACTGAAACAATGACAATAAGAGAAAATAAGTAATACATAAGAATGGAACTGATTCTGTGGCTCAGTTGTGAGTAAGCTGCCTCAAAACGCTAGGGATCCATATTCAAGTCAACCAATGGGCGACGGCCTAAATGGAGATGGTGCACTCGACCTGTATCTGCCTGGAGATACCCCAACGGCTCCTGTTTCCTCGCACAGTCCAAAATATGCAGGATAGGTGGATTGGCGATGCCAAACTGCCCATAGCTTCCAGGGATGTGCAGGCTAGGTGGATTAATGAAGGGAAACGCAGGGATAGAATCGGGGTTGGGTATATATGGAATTCTTTTCGGAGGATAGGAGTGGATTCAATGGGTAGAGTGACCTGCTTCCACACAGGGAGAATATGATTAGAATGACTTTGGTTTAATATGCTCGTGAGAATTGATGATTGGTGAGTAAAGATCATTGTTCTGAACTTTCACCACTTGGCAGGCTGCTAGTTATCAGAGACTGAAATGTTGGTGCCACAACTGTTGGTAATTTATGTAAGTAATTTGGATGTTTACACCAAATACAATGTGTCCCCATTTGGTGCTGATCCAAAAGTAATTGGGAATGTAAGTTCTAAGGAGGGTATATAGACGCTTCAAGGGGAGATGGAATGAAATGCAAAGCACATGGCAGATGAAACATGATAGGTAACATTATTTAAACTTGAGAAAAAAAAATTAATATAAGAAGACAGATATATTTCTTGAATAGTGTCAATTTATGAAGTTATTTCCTTAAATGTTCGAGCATGTACTACTTAATTAGACAGTTAAATCTGACCAGAATGTGCAGGCACTAATTAAAAAAAGCAAATGATATGTTAGCTTTCATCACGAGAAAACGTGTGTCCATGAGTAATGACGTCCGATTAAATTGTAAGCAGTGAGACCACTGCTTACTTCTATACTGCTTCTGGTCTATTTGTTGTAGGAAGGAAATCTGTAACATAGATGGAATTGATCAAAAGTTCACCAGAATGATTACAGGGATAAATTGACTTGCAAGGAATTTGACATGATCCAATTAAAATTTTAAAAATTGCAGCAGATAATGCAGGATAGTTGTGAGCCGGATGAATCTTCTGACAGCCGACTTCAGAAACAGTGAACATATGCTTGGCACAAGAGGAATGACTTCTAGTGCGGAGATGAGGAGAAATTTATTCACTCGAGAGCCCTGAGTCCGTGTAATTGTCTGTGAAAACACAATCATGAGCATGTTCCGGGCAGAAATACGTAATTTCCAGGTAAAGGTTAGGTCATGTGATATGGGGATGGCACGAGATTATTTTTTTTTTGAAAAGGAAATAATTAATAAAGTCATGCAGAACATGCCCGAACCTCATTTATGTATTATATAAGACTTGTTAGAAGATTACAAACAAACAAAAGAATCAGAATTCTGAAAGAATGGATAGAGATATGGCTTTTTAATCTACGGATTCCTATACTGTGAACAATTTACTTTGACCCTCTAACCTCTTTCCATATTTTTCCTGTCCATTCTTGTAAAAACAAACCGTGAAATTAAAAAGTTTTCGAGAAGATTTGTAGCTCGGGCTGTGGATGAGGTTGTAGACATGCTGGCCATTCTGATGGGTTTGGTTCCATCATTCCATCACCCTGTTAGGTTGATATTACTTCTTGTTCTGAAGCACTCCAGGAAATCGACACCACCAGAATACCAACCACCCCAGCAAACCGAGGTATATAAATAACAAGTGGGACAGGCCACCAACGTTTCACTGGAATTGCACTGACGCAAGGAGACAAAACGCTTGCAGCCAACCCCACCTGTTCAGCGACCGTATCTGCAACCCTTAAACTGTGAAGTATGTAGAATTTTGTCTTTATGCGTTCGTTTAAGGGGATGTTGAACAACTACTGCATGAGTTTTGCTAAAATTTACCTGAGAACATCGTTAGTTGCTGATGTATCTCTATCTAATCTCATCATGTATGTTTTTTTTCTTCATCGAAATGATGAAAAGTGTGATCGTAAAGCACATGTTGATGCGTTACCACACGGTTTCCTATTCCATCCGGAACGTTTTTGTTTAAATCCAAAAGTTAATTCAAGTCATTTGGAATGAATATATCCAAATTAATTGCCATTTATAATTATTAGGAAAAATGCTAACTGAAATGTGAATATGGGTCTATCTACGCAGTACATGTTTACAAATAATTGTGATAATTAGTTTAATAGAGGTTAGAGGTCAAGAAATAGGACACTATTTAAAAATGCGCTTACCATCCATTTCCTCGTTCAGTTTGTCTTCTGTAAGGAAGTAATAAAGGTGACATTGACATGGGAGGATAACAATTCTGTCCTATTAAGTGTAATATATATATACAAAGTTAATTTCATTTTGTCTCATAGGAAATTATTTTAAATGGTAGCTAAGACAATTTGTGCTATTTTCATTCGCTGTTGTTATGTTTGCATACAAGTAGATAATTAATCAAGTGCCTGGACATTTTCCTTCCGCTTTCAGTGTTTCAAACAAGCTTTGGTTCTTAAACGAAGTCAGAAGTTGTCCTCAAGTCTAATTTTGTACTTTATCTAACGACCTCGCTGAATAAGATATTCAATATGTGAGGAACTTTTTTTTATTAACAGATGTTACATGCTTATAAGGAAATTAAATGTAATATCATATCTCTCGAATCTAAACGTATGCAGGAAAAAACAAAATGTTACGTCGAGTCAAAACTGAGGTAGTAATGTGAGGATGTGCAATAACGGTATATATTAATACTAAATAGAATTAATAATGTTCTACAAACAGACTGTTGCTTATGCAACAGCCAACCAAATAAACTATTGCAATTCAATCAAATTCCGTGAATAACTTAAGACTATTTAACAATTAATTGTGTGTTCGTTTGAAGAGTCCAACAGGCCAGCTGTAACAACAAGCCATAAGATTCACCATAATCTTCATTCAAATGCAAATTTCAAGATCTACTCGTCATGACTACAAATGAGGTTTGGAAATGTCATGGCATCAGTCGAGAACCTATACCTTTTATGTCTAAAAACGTACTCGGCCATATATAAAAATAAGATGTTGGAAAAGGACGTGAACCTTTGGCAATTCTAAATTGTGTCACTCAAAAAAGACTGTTCTTTTTGTTGACTCGCCTCGACTTTTCTCTCAGTACAAGATAACCCTTCACTGCATTGTCGATTCAAAATCTATCTGGTGTTGTCTTTAACATAGGTTAACTTAGTCTCCATTATTAAAAGAAAGAACATTCCACAGTCGAATGGTCCTCTGAGGGAAGCGTGTTTCCTCACTTCTGTTAAAAAGATCAGATCTCTTTTTCTTAATCTAGGCTACTTGGTTTCAGTTTCCATATGAATCACGTAGCATTTTACCACTCTCAGCTCCGCTTCTTGGCATCCTTGATGACATGGTGGAGGTCATATCTGGAGTTTCTGTATAACACTGGGTCGTCAAAATTTTATGCTGCACCCCCTAGTCTTCATTCGGACGTGGATTTCGTGGTTCATTCAAAGTTTCCAGTTGGGGAACACCGGGATTGATTTCTTTGGCACGCAGACTTCCACGCATCTGCTAATGAAGTCTGTGATGGTTGTGATGTATTCGTCGTGGTTTTCCACTGAGTACTCGAATATAGTCCAGTCGATCGATTGCAAGCAGTCCCAGAGACGGTCTTTTGCTGTTTCGGATCAACATGGTACTTCTTTTATGTGAAGCATCTTCTTGTTTCAGCTGGGAGGAGGAACACAGTGCCGTGATTTGATTTTCCGAAGTGTGGGCGATGGTGGATCAGTAGGCATCTTTGATGGCTGTTTAGCAGTGTTTCAGGATCTTCAGTCCTCTAGTGGGACAATAGATGTGTTGGTCACACCTTGGCAGCATCCCCTTGAATTTGACTTTTGACTTGTTTGAAGCTACCAGCCATGATAAATAAGACATTGAGGAATTTTGATTCCAGAGTGTTTGTGTGGTGTAAATTTCAACTCAATATTCTTCACATTCGCATGAAGTGGTAATAGAACTCTTGTCAGTACGACAGAGGTGAACTCTCGTGGCAGATCGCAGGGACAACATTTTACTGTAAGGTATTCTAGGTCTGGGCAACAATGCCTTGCCAGGGTTGATGCATCCGAGGAGTGGTAATCAGGAAGTACACCCCTCTGTGCTTTGCCTTACCTGGGGACACCATGCGGTCCATGAGATGTATGGTAAACCCATTACTTTGTAGGACACAATCAGTAATGGCTAGAGTGAGCTAAGTCTCAGTGAAACAGAAAACACAGCCGTCTCTCAGTTCCCTGTGGAAAATACATCATCTAGGCTTAGTCTTCAAATGGAAAGATCATCTTGCCAGGTAAAAATAAGAAACACCACGAGTTTGCAGGCAAAATATAAAGGAGAAACTTTTTTTGCTGTTTTCACGAAGAGGAAAAAACCAAATAGTTTAGGATTGTCAGTGAAGCTTGTAGCGTGGCATAGTCATGTCTACTGGAAGCTGCACAGAACTGTATTACGATCATTTTGTTTTCATTTCTGAAGAAATCTTGTTTTTGTTAAATTGTTGGCCATCATTACATTGTGCATTATTAATGAAAACACTTCTAATCAATTTTCACCTGTCCAAAATTCGGTACTCTCCTCCCCTAAATTACAAATATCTCTTAACATGGGACTTTCTTTCAAAATGCTCTGATGAATGCATAATAAGAAACTCCAACAGCAAATGCATATTTTCCACAACAATTAAGTGTTGTGGTATTAAATTAGATCATGTCAAATAAACAGAATTGTCAAAGTTTCTTCAGTGAAATGGTCAAACACTGGAGAAAGGTAAAATGTTTGCTGCATGCTAACAGGTCAAGATAAATTTCAGGAAGTTATAAATAGGGAAAAGCGACAGACAATGTATTTAAGTAGACAAAGGATGTTCAGGAAAGTGATTCTCTGTTGACATAAGCTATCTAAGGGAGAATTATTGTCAAAGTGACAATCTATGCAGTCTGATGCTGACAAGTTAAACTATTAATTGGAATAATTGCAATCTCTGTAGAAATAGCATATTCATGGTAAATAGACTACACTCAAATTGTCTTGTGCAAGCGATGCAATATGGTCCTGTTAGGTAAGAAGCAGAATTGCAGCCAATGTTTATACCGAGAGAATTTTGTAAAGAAGAATCCTTGGAAAAACACTGATAGAAATCTCTCTTGCAAGTTAGTCCGTTTTTTTTTCTACATAATATGGGGTAGAAGGAAGAATGTCTGACCCACATTAGATGAAAACCTTTAGGTGAATGTAACAACTTATTACACACACACGCACACGCGCGCTCACAGAAGCGTGCACATGCACACACGCGCGCATACACATACATACATACACACACACACGTGTACACACACACATACACACATGTGCACACACACACATATACACACACACATATACACACGTATACATACACACACACGTGTGCACACACACGTGTACACACACACGTGTACACACACAGACACACAAACACGTGTACACACACAGACACACAAACACGTGTACACAAACACACGTGTACACACACACACGTGTACACACACACACGTATACACACAGACACACGTACACGTATACACACACACA
>NC_063366.1:14060704-14137889 GCF_021869965.1 Rhincodon typus
ACACACACATACACACGTATACACACAAACACACACGTATACACACACACGTATACATACACACACACACACGTATACACACACACGTATACACCCACATACACACGTATACACACACAGACACACAAACACGTGTGCACACACAGACACACAAACACGTGTACACACACACACGTGTACACACACACACATACACACACATACACACACACATACACACACGTATACATACACACACAAGTATACACACACACACATACATCACACACACGTATACACACACACACATGTACACACGCACATACGTATACACACAAACACACACACACACGTATACACACAAACACACGTATATGCACACACACGTGTACACACACACACGGATACACACACACACATATGTATACACACAAAGACACACACACGTATACACACAAACACACGTATATACACACACGTATACACACACACGTATACACACAAGCACACACACACACGTATACACACAAACACACACACACACGTACACACACACATATGTATACACACAAACACACACACACACGTATACACACAAACACACGTATACACACACACACGTATACACACACACACACATACGTGTGCACACACACGTTTATACACACACACACGTATACACACACACGTGTACACACACACACGTGTACACACACACACGTACACGCACACACATGTACACGTACACACACCCACGTACACACACACAAAAACATACACGTATACGTACACGCACACACGTGTACACATACACGTATACACACACAGACACACAAACACGTGTACACACTCAGATACACAAACACGTGTACACACACACGTGCACACATACACACACGTGTACACACACACACACGTATACACACAGACACACACACACACGTATACAAACAAACACACACGTATACACACACACACGTATACACCCACATACACACGTATACACACACAGACACACAAACACGTGTACACACACACACGTGTACACACACACACGTGTACACACACACATATACACACACACATACACACACGCGTACACACACACACGTACACACACACGTATACACACACATACGTATACACACACATACACACACACAGACACACGTATACACACTCACACACGTGTACACATACACACACATGTGCACACGCAGACACACACACGTATACACACACACACACGTATACACACACACGTACACGTATGCACACACACACGTACACACACACACACACACACGAATACACACACACACACACACACACACGAATACACACACACACACACACACACACACACGTACACACAGACTGTTGCAGGGATGCTGTTGAATAAGAATCATTTGATAGCCCAAGCATAGGTGATAAGGGGTCTGATAAACATCATGAGATCACGGGAAGACCTAGAACTGCACATCAACTAATCATGATAAACTTGATTGGACATATAGGTATAAATTAATTGCGCAATCTGTTTGCAATTGGTTTGTACAAGGTGAGAACTGAAACCAAATGTATACAAGATTTTGTTTTGTCCCAACAAAGAGGTCACCATCTTCGGCTTTCTTACTACTGATGTAACGAAATAAATTCATTGACACTGGAAGTGAACTCTGGGTGTAAAGTGATTCATGTAGTCTTTCTTCCCAACAGTCAGGCAGAAATTTAGTGCAGAAATTAAGAAATTGATGACCAAGAGAAATTACGTGAATAACACAAAATGAAAGTATTGCTTCCAGCATGACAATACGATCAGAGAATTAGCTGATCAATCAAGTAATCATGTTCCTTTTATGTACTGGGATGATGCTTTATATGTTGTTGACATATTATCTTATTTAAAGTAACATTTAAAAAAGACCAAACCTGTAATGTCACATCAATTCTTATATCAAACAGGATAAGTACGGTATGAGACAGAGCACCAAGATGATACATAAAGATTTCTGTTTTACTACTATGTGCAAAGTATTTATTCTTACATTTTTCCTTTGCCTTCTCATTACATGCTGCTTCTGTCAGAGCAAAAGATGAAGACTCGATAAAAACAGACTAAGAACGACAACTCAGCATGTTATGAAGAAAGTAACAACTGAAGTCATTACTTTACATAATTACTGAAAATCTTTCTTTCTTAGTGGGATACCGCTAGCTTAACACTCTGAGCCTCAGTACGTCTTGTGCCGCACAAAAAAAACAGTTTGTTCTGCACTGATCTGCACTCAGTTATTACATAGACACTTTTTGTTGATGGTGCTTTGAATGCAAGTATACAAAACAAAAATTATACTTTTGATTGCATTTAAGACCTCTGCTGTCCTGCGTTGACAAGACAGATTCTGCTCTATGACGAATAGTACGTCAGTTTTGCACTTCACTTATTGTCTAGCAGCAAGTACGAGACCATTTTCATATTTTTCATGACTACCCACTTTCAGACCTGCCAATCTTGAGTCAATTGCTGAAATCAAATAAGTATCAAACAATCATGGGCTGTCGTTGCTTCAGAATTTGTGACATCCTGTTTATATATACAAACAAATTAAAGTAGAGAGGTCATAAAATATCAAGATGATGGAGTCAAAACAGGGCAATAAGGAAGATCTTACAGATACAGAAGAGTGTGGTTGGTTCACATGTAGCGTGACATGAAGCCATGATCACTTTGAGGCTGTCTTCATGGGTACAGAATTTGGCTATCAGTTTCTGCTGGGTGATTCTGTTTTGTTGTGTATCTCAAATAGAACGTTGACCCAACGATCGCAGGCTGAATGCCCTTGACATCTAAAGTGTTCCCCGACCTGGGGGGGAGCATTCTTGTCTAGCAATTGTTGTGTGGTGCTCATTCATCCATTGTCATAGCATCTGCATAGTCTCGCTGATATACCACGCCTGAGGGCATTCTTGCCAGCAAAGTAAGAGATAGACAACAGTACTTAATATCAACAACTGCCAATTTCCAAACGCCATTCTACAACTCATCCACTTCATCCTCGACCACAATGTCTTCACCTTCGACAACCAGTTCTTCATCCAGACACATGGTACAACCATGGGTACAATAGTTACACCCCCCGACATTTTCTTCCTTTGGATTCATTGGAAGGAAACACTGAAACGTCTGCATTGTGATATTAGCAAGTTTTATCCCATCATCAGACTTACCAATGGACTACTCCTTAGAATCAGTCTCATGCTTGGACACAAATATTTACAGCAAGGACTTTCACCTCAGCACCTCACTCTCCCGCAAGCTCACAGATAACCTCACTTCGCTAGCGTCCACCCTAAACATTTAAAGGGGCCATACCCTACTGACAAGCTCTGCACATATGCAGGATCTGCTCTGAGGAAGAGAAACGCGACAGACACCTAAAGGACACCCTCATGCGAACGGGATGAAATGCTCAATTCATCCATTGCAAGTTCCGATATGACATTGCAAAAAATCTGCAAAAACTCCTCAGAAGATAGAAACAGGATATGACTGATAGAGTACCCTTTGTCGTTCAGTTATTCCCCGACCAGAGACAATACATCATGTTTTCACAGCCTTCAATATGTCATTGATAACGATGAGTATATCTTTAAGATCATCCCTACATTTCCACCTGTCGCCTTCAGACAGCCGTCAAATGTTGAACAGAATATTGTTCACAGCAAACAACCCATCCTCCAGGACAACAGCGACCGCAACACCACACAACCATGTCATGGCAATCTCTGCAAAACATGTCAGGTCATCGACATGGATACTATCTTCACAAGTGGGAACACCAGCCAATTAGCAGACGTGACTTGGTCAAAGTTGTCTTTCTGCAGGCAAGGATAGCCTGAGGCATGGTATATTGGCGAAACCTTGCAGACACTTCAACAGTGGATGAATAGACACTGTGTGACAATCGCCAGACGGGAATGTTCCTTCCCAATCAGAGAACACTTCCGTGGTCAAGGAATTTCAACCTCTGGTCTTCAGGTAAGCGTCCTCCAATGTGACTTTCGAGATAGACAACAGCACAGAATCATCAGGCAGAAACTGATTGCTACGTCAACCGTGATCATGGGGTGATGTCGCACTACATGGGACCTCATCACACTGTACTGTGTCTGTAAAATCTTGTTTACTGTCCTGTTTTGACATTATCACCTTAATAAATTGGTATAATCGCTAATTTAATTAGTTTGTGCAGTTTTGGATTACTTATTAATTTGTTTAGACACTCAGCATGCGACTGTTATACCTATCATGTTATCCCAGGCAACAAGGTGCAGGGCTGGATGAACACGGCATTTTGTTTGCCTCCAGCACGGCCTTATTTTTAATCCTTTTTTTGTTATCACCTCCTTTCTCAGTTAATCAGATTATAGGTCATCCTCCGCTTGTTATTCAGCTGTTGACACTTTACTCACATTGTCTGACACTTTTGATCACCTGCAGAGACTATTTATTCGACACTCTACTCACACCATTTGTATGATCTTTTGATCTCTCGGTCCTTGACCTCTCTGCCCATAAATTCTGTGTCTGTGTGTTCATCTCTCTCTGCACCTGATGATAGGGCCATGCTCCTAAATCTTGTGATTTCAAATAAATGTGTTGGACTATGACCTGGTGTCGTATGACTTCTGACTTTGTCTACCCCAGGCTAACACCAGCACCTCCACATCGAAGAAAAATATATCATTATACAGGTGCAGGCAAAATTAGACTGGGAGCAGCTACTTGCAGCTAAGTCTCCAGTTGGAAATGTACATATTTTCAAAGTTCTGTTGTGAGAATTCAGGGTCAGCATGTTCCTATGAGAGTGAAATACAAGGGCACAAAATTCCAGGAACGTTGTATGTCAAGGGATGTCGACAGTTTGGTGAAGAAAGAAGAAGGAAGCACTTGGTAGGTACAGGGTATTAGTACAAAAACAAGAGAGGTTCTTTAGGAATAGAGAGAGTGCAGGGATGCTTGAATAAAAGAAATTAGGAGGGCAAAATACCTTTGAGAGACTGAATTAAGGAAAATCTCAAGGCATTTTAAATATATTTTAAAAGCAGGAGGGTTACCAATGACAGAGTGGGGCCCGTTACAGACAGAAGGGGCAACATATGCTTGGAGCCAGAGGACTTGGATAGGTCTTAAATGAATATTTTTCATCTGCATTCACAAAAGCAAAAGACATTTTGAATGGACGTTTCAGTTGTGTCAAAGAAATTTAAGAGCATGTTAAGATTAAAAAGGAGGAGGTTTTCAATATTTACGCCGGTCTGCAGGTGTATAAATTCCTAGGGCTTGATGATATGTCTTCAAAGTGCTATGGAGGCATGGGAGGAGATTTCTGGGGCAGTGGCATGGGTATTAATTTTTCGCTGGCCACAGTTGTGATGATACTATGACTTTAAGAGATATATTTTGTTCTTTTGTTTTAAGAAGAGTTGAGATCTGGGAGCTTTTTTTTAAAACTTCATTAACGGGATGAAAGAATCTCTGACTAGGCAGCATTTAGTGCCCAGAGGGCAGTTCACAGTCAACCTCATTACTATGGGTTTGGAGTCACATGTACATTAGGCCAGGTAAGAAGGCAGTTTCTTTTCCTAAAGGACATTCGTGAACAAGATAGGTTTTTCCAATAATCAACAATGGATTCATGGTCATCAATCGATTCTTCATTCCAGATATTATATTGCATTCAAATTCCACCACCTTACGTGGTGGGATTCGAACCCAGTTCCTCAGAATGTTATCCGCAGCTCTGGGTTAGCAGTCCTGCCAGAATATCATTAAGCTGTCATCGCACCTAATCGGGTGTCGCACAGTCTGCTTTGCAGCCCATAAAGTACACATCTTGCGAAGCCTTTCTTTTTCCTTCCCTGAGGTTGGAACCATAGCAGCAGCCTGAATTGGGGGGATGAAACTCCCAAAGATTTTTGGTATTAGTTTTTCAGTAGCAGTTGCTGGCGTCCTGAAGCTCCCGTTGTAAGCTGCAGTATATCTTTTCTTCCTGTGTTTTCTCTCCATGATTTTATTCCTCATGGACGGGAGAATTGCCTGTGAGGACAATCGACTTTTTTGAATTTTGCCTTTTGACAAGGGAGTGTTTATGGGTTGTTACTATATTGTAACAGTTAATTAGTAGTTGTTAATATACTCTTATTTTGCTAAGCATTTAGATAGAGTTACAGTTAAGTCAATCATTTGCTTTGGTTTTTATTTTTTTCTGTAGTTTAAGAATAGTGTGAAAATAAAGTTTGTTTTGTTTGTTTTGTTTAACGTCGTGTATTTTGAATTGCATCTGGAACACAACACCTGACATGTAACTTTAAAATAGGCTCTGCACTATCTTCTGAATATATTTTTTGGAGCGGTCTGTCCACACAATGAGAAATCAGGGGCTCTTTTCACAATTGAAATCTATAATTCCAGGTTGGGTTACTCAAAGATAGTGAGCAGTGAAAGATGGTGTGCTTTTTTTTATTTTGGGCATTACATTTGTTTGGTTTAAATAGTGTGTACCTTGTGTAATAATAGTTCTTTCAGCGATTAAGTGTTTCCTGGGGGTGGAAGAAGTCTCGTCGGGAGTTTGACGGAAAGTGAGCAAGACAAAACATTATGAATTGGCACAGAAGCTCGAGTTGGAGGTTGTCTCTGTCTGTGAGGAAAGGTCAGACAATTGTTGTAATCACGTAGCATTTAGAATTTTCAGGTGTACCATCAGAAACTTGAGAGAATTGACAAAATTCAATTGCAAACAAAGCAGCTTGAATGAGAGACAAAAGAAAAGGAAGAACAACCCTGGGGAGAAAAAAGAGATAAAAGGAAATTAAACGGCTTCAATTACTAGTAAAAGGAGAGGAAGAAAAAAAGGAACGGAAGACCCTATCAGAATAAAGGGAGAAAAAAATGGAAAAAGAGAGAGTTTTTGAACTTCAGAGCTTGGATCTGAAAACTCGAAGCTGAATTAAAATGTCGGAGGTAGAGATGGAATGTAGGAGTAGTGATGAGGACAGTCATGGATGGCATTCGTAGCGAAAAGCGTGGCAGAGACTTATTTAAATATGTCCAAATGATGCAACGAGGCGAATGGAAAATTCTTTTTCATTTTATTTGAGAAAGTGGGTCAACAAATGAAATGACCAGTGACCATGTGGGTATTGTTGTTTCAAAGTTGGTAGGTAGAGCTAGTGAGGCATTTGCATCACTGTCAGAAAAGGTATCTGGGGAGTATAATATGTTGAAAAACACCATCTTAAGTGCATATAAGCTCGCAGTTTGGGCCAACAGTCAACGTTTTAGGAATCTAAGGAGTGAACATGATCAGACTTATATGGTGTCTGAAAGGAACAAACAGTAATTTTCAGAGGCGCATAAGTGCATTGAAAATCGATCAAACACATGACACTCTTACACAGAAGATTCTTTTGGAGGACTTCAAAAATTCATTTGCTGAAGCTCTGAAAATTCATGTGAAAGAACAAAGTTAACACTGCAAGATTAGCAGCGGAAATGGCATATGATTGTGAATTGGTTTGTAAATCAAAATCGGGATGCTATCATCAATTTAAATCCGTGAGGTATACAAATTGGGAGAAGAGAAATTCTCAAGCATTGAAGGTAGCAAAGATGCTTTACCATAGGGTAAAAGAGAAACCAATGAGTGGAAAGAGAAGAAAAAGCTCAGGTATCTTCACTGTAATACAGTAGGCCACATGAAGTCGCAATGCTGGTGAACATAGAAAATAGAACTGTACAGCACGGAAATGGGCCATTCAACCCACGTTGTTTTCCCGGAAATGACGCCAAATTAAACTAATCGCTTCTGCCTGCAATGATCTATATGCCTGCCTCCTTGCATATTCATCTGTCACGTCTAATAGTTCCTTAAACTCTCCTATCGTCTCTGCCTCCTCCACCACCCTTGGCAGCGTGTTCGAGACCCCTACCCTACTGGGTGTAAAAAACTGATCCCTCATATCTTCTTTGAATTTTCCCGCTCTCATCCGAAACACGTGTCACCCTAGTATTAGATATTTCACATCTGGGGAAAAAAAAGTCTGACCATCAACCCTATCTGTACATATCAACAGTTTACAGACTTCTATCAAGTGTTCACTCGGCCTCAACTACTCCAGAGCAAAGAAAAATGAGTTTTTCTAGCCACTTCTTATAGCTCATACCCTCTAATTCAAGTAGCACCCTCATAAACCTCTTCTGCACCCTCTCCAAAGTCTCCACATCCTTCCTGTAAGGTGCCAACTAAATTGAATACAATGCTTTCAGTGCAGCCTAATAAAATTCGTACAAATCTGCAACATGACATCTTGACCCTTGTACTCAACTCCCTGACTAATAAAGGCAAGCACACCATACATCTTCTTTACCTCCATATCTAGCTGCGTGGCAACTTTCAGAGAGCTATGGACTTGAACCCTAAGATCCCTCTGTACATCAATGCTGTTCAACGTCCTGGCATTAACTCTATACTTTGCTTAACATTTGATCTTCCAACGTTCAGTACCTTACACTTAGCTGGATGAAAGTTCACCTGCCATTTCTCCGCCCATATCTGCCTGTATCCCGCTATATCCTTTGACAAACGTCTACAGTATTGACAACTGCACTGATCTTTGTAGCATTGGCAAATTTACTAACCCATCAATCACATTTTCATGCAAGTAATTTACATACGTTACAAACAGCAAAGATCCCAATGCAGATCCCTATGGAACACCACTACTCACGGACCTCCAGCCTGTAAAGCACCTTTCCACCACTACACTCTGTCTTCTTTGGACAAAATAATTCTGAATTCACGTGGGCAAGTTTATCCGCACTACCCTTTTAATATTAATCTTCTGGAGAAGCGTACCATGAGGGACCTTGTTGAATTGATGCAGACAACATCCATTGCTCTACCTTATCAATCACTTTTGTCACCTGCTCGAACATTCCATTAAGATGGTAAGACATGACCTTGCCCACTTTTAGCCGTGTTCCTAATTCGGCCATTCTTTTCCAAATGTGCATAAGTCCTATCCCAAAGAATTGTCTTTAACAGCTTCCTAACCACCGACGTGAGACTCACCTGTCTACAGTTTCCTGGATTATCCCTATTTGCATTCTTGAACAGAGGAAGAACATTAGCTCCATGCCAGCTCTCCAGGATCTTTCCAGTGGCTAGCGAGAATACACAGATCGTGGTCAAGGCACTAGCAATCTCCTATCCTACCTCTCTAAAAAATGGGATAGATACCATAGGCCTGGGAACTTAACCACCTTCATGCTCTTCAAGAGGTGCGACACTACTTCTTTCTTGATCTCGAAACGCCATAGCATATTTGCATTCTCCATACAAATCTCACTATCCTCCACGTCCTCCTGGGTGCATACTGATGCAAAGAATGAGGTCATTTAGTAGTAAGGAAACCTTAGTCCAAAATTAAAATGAAGTAAATTATTTGGCATCTCTGCATAAGGATGGGATTGAGCTGTGTACCGTAAGTGACAGGTAATTGGAAAACTTCAGGCAGTGCTAAATCCAGCATTCTTAATACCCAGAGATAACACACTACAGATCTGGAAGAACAGAGCAAGACAGGCAGCATCAAAGGAGCAGTAAAGTTGACGTTTTGGGTCAGGACCCTTCTTCAGAAATGGGAAATGTCCATCCCGCATTTGAGGACCATTTTACATGTTGGTGTAGAACCCCTACCTAAAACAAAAAAGTGGGAATCGGTATTTGTTTACCATAATCCACTCAAGTATAGGATTTCCAGAGAAATTCTATTGCGCAGCATCAGGAGTGCACGAGTTACTCAATTATTTTACTCACTATAGACCACCCACAAACATACAACCAGATTTACCATTTTACATTTAAGTTATTCAAGGAAATTATGGATCACGTAAGAATAAAACAATTCAAACTCATTGTGTAAATGAAGAATCGCAGGCAACATTAGGATGGTGACAGCAAACTTTACAGATCATGTTGAGGGGTTTTAGAGAAGACTGTCCGGAGCATTGGAATAACAGAATTCCATGTGGACTCTTTGCAATTAGGGATGCACCGAACTACCGTACCAAATTCAGTCCATTTGAATGTGTTTTTGGGTATAAAGTGAGAGGACCACTGAAATTAACTAAGGAGAAGTCTGTGAGTCAGAGATTAGAAACCACACATTTGGACTAGGTGTGAAATTCAGGCTAAGATTAAAGCATGTGGTGAGTCAGCTAGACAGTATTTTAAAGTAATACAGAATGTGATGAGCGGGAATCAGGCAAGAAACCAAAAATTCACGAATTTACTAGCAGAGATAAATTATTATCTTTACTTTTATTGATACTTGAGCCTTTAAAAGGAATATTCAGTGGGTATAATCAAATCAAAAGGAAATTGAGTGAGGTAAATTATTTGATAACAACGCCAGATAGGAAGAAATGTCAAAGTCTGCGTCATGATAATATGCTCAAAAGGTGCTTTGTTCGGGAAGGAAAACAAAGGGAGATTGTCGTACTGGTTATGACACAGAATGAAGAGCTAATTTCAGATGGTTTTGAACTGGACATTCCTCTAATTACACTGGAAATCGAGGAAGTTCTCAAAAATGTTGATAAATTTTTGAGTTATCTTCCAGAGGAAAATAGAAATGACCTGAAAGAGGTATTACAATCGGCTGGGGAGATACGTGGGTATAAATTCGGAAGGGCTAATCTAATTACGCATGACATGGACAGAGGACATGTTGTTCCAATTAAGCAACAGTATTTAATCTTTTAAAGTTGGCACAAGTTCAAAAAAAAATGAATGCATGCTGAAAGACAATATAATCAAAGACAGTTGCAACGTATCAAGTCTACTCATAATAATGGTGCCAAAACCACATCATAGCCAATGATTATATGTGGGCTTTCAAAAGGTCAATGCAGTTACAAAATCTGTTTCACATCCTATTCCACTTTTAGAAAACCGTATTGAGAAGTCAGGACAACCTACTTTGATTTCAAAATTGGAATTATTTAGAGGTTATCCAAAACAGCGTGGAAAATGTTGGCTTTGTGACATCGAATGGACAGTATCAGTTTAACGTTTGGTGTGAAAAATGTGCCAGCCACATTTCAAAGGCAAAGCATTAAAGTTATTTCCAGATTACCCAATTACTCCATTGTGTGGTGTATATTGGCGATCTGGTGATTTCCAATCACTTTTGGAAGGAACATTTGGAGCATCTATCCAAATTGTTCTCTTGGCTTTGGGAAGCGGGCTTGGTTATAACCCTGGCTAACAGTGTGTCCACAAAGTTTAAGTCACGTTTCTGGACCATCATATTGGGCATAGACAATTGGCCCAAAGGGATGTGAAAAGAGTTTTCCATTCGATCAAAGGAGAAAGCAGTCCTGCGATTCCTGGGCATGAGGGTTTTTTTTTAATTATTGGAAGTTCATACTGAATTTTAGCATTCTGGTACATCCACTGACTAACTTTTGAAGTAGTACAGAAAGTTTCAGTGGATGGAGGATGGTAAGAAGGTATTTGACAGCCTAAAAGGTGTGTTAACCACTACCACAGTGACGGCCACATCTAATTACACAAACACATTTAAGATCGCTATCAATGCAAGTGATGTGGGTGCCAGTGCTATAATCTTACAAGAAGACGGCGTGTTTATGTAAAGATCTGTTGGGTATTTTTCCAGAAAAGTGAAATTTATGAATGGAAACATTCCAGATTCAGAATGAGACATTGAGTTTGGTGTTGGCTTTGAAAGGTTTTAAGATTTATCTTGCCAGTATTGCGTTCGAGACCATTGTGTATACTGATCATATCTGCTTAAAGGTTTTTTTTTGGAAAGAAAGATAAGCATTTACATTCCAGACTGATGACGGAGAATATTGTTGTATCCATTCAATTTGAAAATTCCACACATGGCAGCAATTGAGATTGTAATTGCCAAACTTTGATGTGATTTTGAAAAAGGATGTTGGACATGTTCGTTGGCGGGAAAAAAAAATGAATGAAATAGCCTGTAGCAGTGAATGTTCCCATGATTAAAGTCACCGTAACAAACAGGAGTTGTCTGTTCTAATAGTGTACGTTTTTCAAAAATGCAGCTATTTTCTTTCGTTGGTTTTAAACAGGGTGGGGGTGGGAATGAGTGACAATACTATGGCTTTAAGAGGCGTAAATTATCTTTTTTTTATGAAGCATTGAGATCAGACGTTCCATTCGGTATGCTCATAGCCCATGAAGTAAATAGCTTTTGAGGCCCTGGTTTCTTTTTCTTTTCTAAACTTGGGAAATTACAAACAGACTGAATGAGTTGGGTCAAGCTGCCGCAGAGCTGGTTTTTAGTTTTAGTTTTTCAGTCGCAGTTTCTGGGGTCTTGAGTCTGTGTTTGGAATCTGCAGTTCATATTTCCCTGATACTCTTTGTCTCAGGGTTTTCGCTTGATTTTTTTTTTCATCCCAGACTGCAAGACAATCTATTTTACTGAATCTTGACTTATGCAAAGAATGTATTTATGAAATGCTACTGTACAGACTCAGTTAATTCGTAGCAATTAATACTGTTTTGTTAGATATTTCGATAGTTACAGCTGAGCCAATTCTGTTATTTTTATTTTGTCCGTACTTTTACGGTTGTGTAAAAGAAATAAAAAGTGTTTTCCTTAACGTCGAGCACCTTGAACAATTGGTTTGTATCTGGAACACCTTACACATTAACACAGGAAACTGTTAGGGTCTAGAGTATCTTCTGAATATACTTGGAGGAAGTTAGGTCTCTTCCATAACACAGGTGATGTGTCAGATCACTGGAGGAAAGCTAATGTGGTTCTTTTGTTCACGAAGAGAAGCAGGGATTGGGCAAGCAATTGCAGTTAATCCGACATCAGTGGTACCGAAATTATTGGGAACATTCCTGAAGCTTGGGGTCTTGTAACATTTGAAAAAGCTGGGATTTAAACAGATAGTCATACACCCTTGAAGGAGTGACTAATTTAATTGAGGATTGTTTTTCAGAACTGTCCAAATATATTAAGAGCAGAGTTGTTGATGTGGTTTACATGATTTCAGTAAACTGTTTAAGAAGAATGGCTGGTATAAAAAAAAGCAAGAACACTTGGGATCCAAGGCATGTTGGCAAATTTTATCCAAGGCAAAGTCGTGATGGTAGACGATCGATTTTTTTGAATAGAAGCCAGTGAGCATTGGTGCGTTAGAGGAATTGATGCTGATACTCTTGCCATTTGTTACGCAGATTAACGACTTGGATGTGGACGTAGAAAGTATAATTAGTAAGTTTGCAGGTGACACAAAATTCATGATAGAATTGATAGTGAGAAGGGTAGTCTCAGGTTACAGTCTGATATTGATCAGCTGCAAAATGGAGTAGAGCAATCATATGGAACTCAATCTTGTGAAATGTGTGGTGATGCATTTTAGATGTCTAATAAGTATCAAAGGGATTGGGTAAACAAGTCCAAGTATTCCGGAGGGCGCTAAAACGCGATGAAGAAGGCATATGTGACGCTTGCCTTCTTAACAAGGGCATAGGTATTGGAGAAGTGAAGTTGTGTTCTACAAATTTGCAACATTTTTTCGGCTACAGATGGAGTTCTTTGCCACTTTCTTGGAAGGACGTGATTACATTAGAAATAGTGAAGGAATAAGGTGAGGAAAAGAAGATATTTGCCTTGTATTTTATGATGTGGAGATGCTGGTGTTTGACTGGGGTGGACAAGGTCAGAAGTAACACGACACCAGGTTATACTCCAATAGATTTATTTGAAATCACAAGCTTTGGGAGCACTGCTCCTTTGTCCGTTGAAGTGGGTGATTTCACCTGACAAAGAGACAGCACTCCAAAAGTTTATGATTTCAAATAAACCTATTGGAATTTAACCTCGTGTCGTTTGACATCTGACCTTGTACTTTGTGGAAATATAACCACAATCGATTAGTTTAAAATATGCAGACATTATTCCACAAGGAGAATAATGCAAAAAATAAATAACTCTTAACACTCTCTAAATTTAATGATAGGAAATCTGTGTATTTTTTTAAAGACATACCTGTGTTTCTCGGCACAATTTTCATCTTTTTGATTTCTGAAATATGAAAAATGATGCGCGGGTTTTGTGTTGTCTCCTAAACCCTTGTGGAAATCTTACACCAACATTATATTTATTTTGAGTTTTAAAGAGGCAGGTTGACAAAGCGATGCTGTAACAAAAAGAAAAGCAGAACTGAGTGGAAAGCACATATCATGAAACCTTCTAATCATCTGAATCTTGTCCTGTCAAATAGTTCTCTTGAAATACCCGTATAGCATAATATTTCAAGTGCAATTTTTTTTCCTTTATTGATTCATGGTTTGAGTGGCCTGTCCCTCATTGCCCAGACAACAGTGGAGAGTCAACCACATTGCTATGAGTCTGGAGTTGTGCGTAGCCCAGGCCAGGTATGGATAGTGATTATTTTCCCTAAAGGACGTTAGCCAAACAGATTGTTTTTTCTTGACACATGGCCATTGTTAGATTCTTAATTCCAGATATTTACCAAATCCAAATTCCACCATCTGCCATGGCGGGATTCGAAACCACTCACCAGAATGTTATCTGTGTCTCTAGATTAACTGTTCAGCAATAACGCCGCTCGGCCATCGACTCCGCTTTTCTCATGTTTAATTTATTTTGTTTTTATTTCCCATGTATAGAACGGTAGTTTATAGCATAATAATAATGCGCTTTGTGTTACTCAATGTATAGTTACTTCTGGACAACTGAAAGTTTACGAATACCCATTGAAATTTTGGCACATGGTTGACTTTGTGTCTCAATAATTCTGCCCTGCGGTTTCATGATTTAAATTTGCTTCACTTCTGTGTAGCAATTTCCAATGTATTATCCCCTTTAGTGTGGAGAAAATATGAAATTTATTACTTAGAAAATTCCTTCTCGCATTGGTTTTGATTGCATGGTCCACAATGAAGATATTTATACTGTGTAGAGGCGTCAGCAATCATGTTTTCAGTAGCCTCTCCAGATAGCTACATGCTGATTGTAAATCTTTATTTCTAGTCTGGAACAGATCTGCGTGAATTACCAAAGTACTGTTGCAATATTGCGGAGGGTTTCTATCCCTTGTTTGTTTGTTTATTTAAGACTCTTCTGCAATCTGGTTTACAAAATAAAGAGAAAGATACATTTAGCAGTTATTTTCTGGGCTGCATCTGAAATCCTGCAGCAATAGTGTAGCCATAAGGTTTTTTTTGCCATATACAATGGATTTCAGTTCACTTTCAGTGGAACTTCTGGTTTTAAATCTACATTTAATTGTGATAACTTTCTCCACTCTCAGTCAATTGTTTATCTGCGATCATTTCTCGTTTCTTTTGTTATTTATGCAACTTACATGAAAACTATTCCAAGGAGAAATGTTTACTCCTTTGTAAACTTAAATAATTTCATGCTGAAACTATTTTTTAAGCATTGAGTTCAATTAAATTAAATTGGCAGTTCTTCAGCATAACTTATAAGTTTCTCAATAGCATGATTAGAAAATTTAATTTATGTATAATGAAGGTGAAGTGCCATCAAAACTTTACTTTTAAGAGCTGTTTGCTTTGTCTATAATTTCACGTTCGTTCTTCTTGTTTTCATTTCAGAAAGCTTTCGTAATTTGTATTAATTAAAGTGCAAAATGCCTAAAAGTTTCAGAATTAATTTGTTGATTGATATAGGAAATGCTTGCAAACCTTTACAAATGATTCAAATGCGCAAATTGGAGAACTGGTTTTGCACACAAATGAGATGAGTCTGCAACTTTGATTAGCTTCATGTCTATTCCAATGATTTTACATCTCTGTTTTCTTATGGAAAAGCAACAGACTTTGTGATGTCTCGTTTATTTTCGCCATCTTAAATGAAAGAAAAGTTCATCGAAACAATAACACACCTAACTCAGCAGAATCCTTTGATTATTAATATATTGCTTTTTGCATTCAAGGACACACCCTCTCTTAAGTCGCATAATAATGTTACTTTGCCAATTTTGCTGTTACATACCTGTTCTCACATAGATTCTCATTGGCACTTTTTCGATTTAAAACAATTACAACTATCCTACTTTGCTTAATATAGCATTTTAAGCCTTCTGTAATCTGTTGACCGCAGGCTTTTACCTACATGGTTGTTTATTCTTTCCTTAAAAGGACTTAACTTACATGGGGTGGTTGTTTTTTTTAATTAAATGCCGTATTCCATATTTATGAATATAGTGAGTCTCTGTTTTACCTTTGTCAACTTCTTCAATATGTTGTTAATTCTTCTATTGTATCTACCAGCCTCCCTGTTATATCTAGTGCTGACTGCACGAAGTTCATAGGCCCTGCTCTTAAGCTGTTTAAAATCTTTTAAAAATACATTCTGAGTTTTGTTTTGACTCGAGGTTTTGTTTCACCAAATTTTATCTCATAAGATAGCTGCAGCATTGGGAGAACTTTTTTTTAACAGCGTCTGGTCGATATCCGTACTAGTGATCCTTATGGTGTAATGTTACATTTCAGCTTAGCCAGAATACTGTAAAGTTTTGTTTCTCCAGATCCAACTGGTATATCGCCAGTAAATTTGCTTCAACTAATGCTTCTTATAGGCATTATTCAAAGTACTGATGAGGAAGCAAGGTAAATCATCACATTAGGTTGATTGACGTAATTCTATTGTCACGAGTACTCACGTACAAAAGTACAGGAGTACAGTGAAAAGTGTATAACGTCGCCACACAAAGCATCATTTTAAGTACAAGTGCGTAGGTACAGATTCTTTAGAACAATGTAGAAAGAAAAAACAAGTTAAAAGTTAAACATTGCAGTAACTATAGAACAGTGAAACCCTCTTAGTTTAAAGTAGAAAATAAAGAAATAAAGCTGAAAGCTTTTCTGCAAGAATTTATGAAAGAAGCTGAAAGGATTCAGTCTAGTGTTGAGTAAACAACAATGGTTTGTTTCCATCACAGTTAACAATTACTTTCCACCTAATGCATGTGATTGTCTTTTTGGTAGACGTTGGCATAAATGTAACAGTGAATATATATTTTATCAATATGCCATTAACTTCAAACAGTGAAAATTGTGACAGTCACCATTACCTAACTGAGATTTTAATTCCAGTATTTAAACATCATTGATCTTCAGCCAGCTGGTATGGTGGGATTTGAAGATATCCAAACGGCCACAGTTAGATCACTGACCATTCCACTATCCTATGGGCTCGCGTTGTTAAATTAGTGTAATTATATACACTTTTTCATAGTTATTTACAAACATTTACCCCTAAGATTATAGAAGCAGGTAAGTGGTAGGTGGGTCTATTGATCAGACACAAGCCTGTACAGATTATTACTGATTAATATTTTGCAACATTGCGGAAGAACAAAAAAAGAACTACAGTCATTTATCTTTTCCTTGCTGTCAGATATTTATCTTAAAAGAGTTCATGATTTCAAACTAGTACACAACAGATCAATCATAATTCATATAAAAAGGTCTATTTCCTTGTCATTTGAAACTAATTTCAACCTAAAGGGTTGTTTTATCTGAGTTAAAAACATTTCAGAGCGACCCTTTCATTCATTACAACTTAGCCCAACTCCTCCATCACGCATAATAATTTTGTCCACCCACGTGGCACGTTTACAACCTTCATATAAAAAACAGCAAAAATCCCCTTAATCCTTCGACCTCTGTATTGTACAAGGCTCCAGAAGCACCGTCCAGTTGAGGCATTAGTATGTTTGTACCGATCTCAGTCTTGTCTATTTGCTACTTACAGTCTGGCTTCTGTTTACATCCTGACAACCAAATGCAGACGGGTGATTCCTTTGTGTAATACCACCACTCTGAGTGCAAGTATTAAGAACCTCTTCCAGATACTTTTAATTTCAGTACACAATCTTGCTCACATGCTCTGTTCTCAGCCCGTAGCAGTGTTACAGTGGAGTCAATCACAAGCTGAAGGAATGATAATCATACCCTGCTTACATTCTTAACACTCTTCAGGATACAATTTGATTTTAGCAATTTCAGAAAATGAAAACGTCCCCAACACCCTTTTTAGATTGGATGACATGGATTTGCTCTCAGCAGATCTCAGCTTGCTATCTATGAGTCACATCTATTGGTAAACACAAGTTACATCTATATCTTTCCTTTACTACTGTTTGACACACGTACTGGGCACCTTCACCGTCAGTTCAATTTGGTGATCATTCCGCTTTGGGATCAGAATAAAACATATCTCTGTTCTACCTTTTCATTTTCAAAGTCATTGCATTTGAAGCATTTGCTCTATTTTCCTAGTCATGGATGCTTCATGGTTTGCTGCGTTTGTTCAGCAATTTTGTTTATGTTTCATGTACTTCGAGTTTTTTTTTAAATTACTGCTTCTGTACATGAAACTATTTGTTTGAAAATGAGAAGCAATTATGGCCGAATACTCTCGTGAACATATTATCAAATTCTCAGATTAACTCACAAGGACAAAATAAAAATCTGAGGTTCTTTACTGGCAGAGTGGAGTGGGTGGGGTGGAGGGTGCGGACAGCGTGGGATAAGGGAGAATCAATGCACTTAACAAGTGGTCATTTTTTTGCCCAATCCTTCAAGAAAGTAGTTTAGCTTTTGAAACTGTGAACAAACAAATTAATTCATCGAAATCAGTTTTATTCTCTCTGTTTAGAAGTCAATTGATATTAACACAAGCACACAACTTGCTATGTGTCGCTAATATCAAAGTGATGGCTACAAATGCTGATTCAGCAGACCTTCATTGAACTCAAAAACAAAATCCGTACTTTGTCTATTTAGAAACGAAGTTGAAATGTAAATAAAATGTATTATAGGATTTCATTATGAAAGCCCTGCATATATTCTACTATACCAAGCGATTTTCAAGTTGTTTACATGCATTGAATAATTAACTTTATGAAGATCGAATAAACTTTTTCCTGTATTCTTTGGAAGAGACCTTTGTCTGTTGACTAGGAATAGATTTTTTTTATATTATACTACAAAGGATCATGCAGTGATTCATAACGCTGTTATTTTCTTCAGCAAATACAATTTCGAAAATTATAGTTTTAATAATAATTACAAGACAATTGTGAGGAACTGTTGCCCTCTATAAAGCTTATTCACTATAATGTGTTTTCTTTGAAAAAAACCAAGAAAACAACCGTCCAGCTGTTCAATTATTCTATGCCCACTGATGTTTTCTCAGGTCTCCTATGTTACACCTGAGATTGAACTCAACCTGGTGTATCACAACTCTTTTTCTTGCGAACCTGTGTTGGCACGAATCAAATAAGTAACGGTAAAGCTTCTTATTTTAGAAAAGTAACTAAATGTGACTGTTGGAAAATGATGCTAAAGCAATTATTGTGTTGTTATCGACAATTAACAAGGTTAGCACATGACATTTCTTTTTCACTTCACCAAAAGTAGGATTTTAAAAAATCATTTATAGTATGCCTTGTTGTGCTTTTGTTAGTCGCCTTAGTTGAGGTTTCAGTAATTGCATTGGAAGGCAGTTCAGAGGACGTTCTCTAGTTTATTTCACAGACGAAGGGTTTACCTTATGTAGTGACGTTGAACAGTTCAGCCTAAACTCTGGAGTTTTGAAGAAGGAGAGGCGATCTAAGTGAAGCATTTAAAACTTAAAAGTGGTTTGGCAAAGCAGACATAGAACTGATCCTTCCTCATGTGGGGTAGTCTAGAAGGAGACAGGAGAGGTCCTTGTTTAGCAGAAGGAGTAATAGTTTCAAAACAGAGATGAGGAGAAATTAATTCTCTAAAAGTGTCTTAGAAAAATGTCTGTGGAATTCGTCCCCCCATAGAGCGGTGGATGCTGAGTCTTTGAGTAGATTTAAGGAGGAGATAGACAGAGTTTTAGTTAGCACTGAGTTGAAGCATTATGGGGCATGGAAAATTGGATATCTGGCCGGGAGGAAATTAGCCAATGTCATCTTAAATGGATCCGCAAATTGACTCTGCTGATTGACTACTCCTGCTCTTGGTTCACATGTTCTTTGAGCTTTGGAGTTGGACATTAGTAGACTGTTCTCGTTTTTTGATTATCTAGATTTCCCGTGCATAAAGTTCTGTGGAGGTGTATCAAATAACCATCATAGCTTCTGGCACATCATGATATCGACAATGCTTATAGGGAGGGAGATTCAGGAAATTGTCTTTGCAACAGTAAAGTAATTGCAATATATTTCCAAATCATAATGATGCGTCACTTGGAGGATAATTCACATGCTGTGGTATTGCCATTCTCTGCTGCCTTTATTATTCCAGGTAGCCAATTTTTTTTTTTGGATTTAAAGGGTGCTGTTATAAAAGTTGTGAAAATTCGCAGGTGTGAGTCTTGTACATGGTACAACATTCTATAAATTATTGCTTATAAGAAGTGAGGATTTGTTCAGAGTGAAATATTAATCAAGTGAGCTTTTGTGCCCTGGACAGTTTCGGGCTCTCTGATTGCTATTGAAACTCACCCTATCGATGCACATGGGGAATACTCCGTTTAACTCCTGAATTATGATTTATAGGAGGCGTACAGGAACTGGGGAGATGTGTACTTGCAAGAAAATTTATAGTTTATGGCATGCTACCTTACAATTTATGTAGCTCGTCTACTTCAGCTTATGGTCGCTCATAGGTCATGGAAGTTCATAATGGTAGAGTCACTGATTGGAATGTCAGTTAATATCCAGGTTAGGTGGCTATATTCTCTCTTCTTTGTTCTTGTAGTTGCCTGAAATCTCTGCAGCCCTCTTCCAATTGTCGTCAGAATGTCGGATACTGCCCAGCTATTGCTTAATATGGATACATAGTGTAGCAGACTGTCAGTTGTCGTGGATGGTTTTGATCAACAGTTGTTGTCAACTGTTCAATTTTTCTCCGTCAGGGAATATCCTCAATGCTGATTATATGATGGAGGACTGAAACTGAAGATGTTTGGAGCTGGGACATTCTCCTGAGGAAAGTTTTCTATGATATCATGGACACAAGTAATTTTGATCCAACAACCAGAAATATTTTACTGTTTGCTCAGCATATCTCAAAACAAAGAATTTTCCCTCTAATTGTCACTTATTACACTTCAGCTCCAATTTCTCAACATCATTCCCTGTCCTGTGTAGTCTTCATTATAAGGGCTGTTATTCTCGCCTTCTTCTCACCATATTTCATCAAGAAAGAAGATATTTGTTGCAAGCTGTTCCTGCTGTTTCCTGGTTAATGCTATGAACCAGAAAAAAATCCCCTGCAAAAATAGTGAAGCGATAGCCGAGAGCCTAACTCGTATCCCATGTAAAGGTGAGTGGAAGGTGCAGCATTCCGCAGGTAACAATAGGCTGGTCACACTACTCAGCTTTAAGAAAAACAGACTTTATTCTGACCCCATTAAAAATAAAGACAAAATAAAGAAGAAATTGTATAACTTTAAGTGTATTGGAAAACTTAACAGAATAATAATTACTTAACTATTAAACAACAACTGATCCAATATAGTAAGATTTCAAACACAAAAGCAAAATTGGCAAAAGCAAATTCAGTGAACAGGTTGTCTCACATGTGATTCTGGCAGCAGAAAGACCTCCAGATTTTTTGCAGTACAGAGAGAGTTCTGCTAGAGACAGAGGGAGAGACAGCTTCCACAGCCAGCTTCAAATTCCCAGTAAATACTGAAAGCTGAACAAAAAAATGCCTGGTTCTGCGGTTGCCTGACTCCACCCGTTCATGCTGCCTCTATTATTCCAACTCAAAATAAAACACCTCATAAGCTCCTTACTTTATAAGCTTGGAGGAGACAACTTGTCAACTATAACTCATAACCTGTCTTTAAAAAAATAGAAAAATGACAGACAAAATACACCTCTTAAAGCCATAATATCGCCACAACCCCCTAAGAAATGAATCATCAATATACAAAATAAAACCTGAAATAACTGCAGATGCTGCAAATCAGGAACAAAAACATGAGCTTCTGGAAGATCTCAACAGGTCTGGCACACCTTAAGGGGCGGCACGGTGGCTCAGTGGTCTGCCCTGCTGCCTCACAGCGCCTGGAACCCAGGTTCAATTCCTCCTTCAGGTGACTGTCTGGGTGGAGTTTTCACGTTCTCCCGGGCCTGCGTGGGTTTCTTCCAGGTGCTCCGGTTCCTTCCACAGTGTAAAAATGTGCAGGCTAGGTGGATTGGCCATGATAAATTGCCTATAGTGTCCGGGGATGCGTGGGTTATGGGGCTGGGTTTGGGTGGGATGCTGTGAGGGTAAGTGTGGACCTGTTGAGTCGAACAGCCTGTTTCCACTCTGTAGAAATTCTATGATTTAATGTTTCAAGTCCGGTGACCCTTCCACAGAACTGATGGTGGCTGGAAAAATATCAGTTTATACCCAGAAGTTTACAAATATACAAGGTGACTTCATTTTTTAAATCCGTTCGGTCTTGTGCTATTAATTGACGGCAATGCTATATATTAGATTGACTCTAAGTATTCAAACATTCAAGACTACATTCCATTTCAGTCTGTTTCTTCCACTACCGAAAGCATATACTGTCATGACTTTGGTCAAAGAATATGTGTCCAAAATTATATTTTCTCATTCTGCCATTTATGTAATTTTCAAATTAAATGGCTATAACATTAACCTCCATCTAACCAGTTTGGCATTTATATTTTTTTTTTCAAAAGATGTTAAGGAGCTATGATCAGGATATACAATTGTCTCAGATAATTTGCTGCCAACATAAATGTTGAAATGTTACAACACCAACACCAAATGCAAGGTCTCCTTCCCACCTGTGGAATCTTTCTGTTGACGAATATTCAACTTCCTGAAAAAAAAAATCAATGTCTTTCTATATTCTTGTCGTCTTGTCATTTCGTCGAGTACAGCATCAACACCCATATCACTTCCATCGATAGCCACCTTGAATGTTCTAGCATAATTATTTGTGGCTAATACTGGATCGGTGATTAGCATAGTTTTCAGACAATTCCTTCTGACATTTCCCCTTTTCACTGAAACTTTATGTACTTCTTCCATAATTCAGTCAGTGGAACAAGTAAACTGATAAATTTTTGTATGAATTTTCAATTAAAACAGTCACTCAGTCCCAGGCTTCTCTCTTCATCGACGATAAGGGAAATTCCCCAATAACCTTTGTTTTCACGTTGTGGGGCCAGCTGTCCATGTCTAATGATATGGCCAAGGAATGTGATTTTGGCTTTTCCGAATTCACTCTTAGCTAGGTAAATCGCGAATCTCGCCTTGTGAAGTCGATTGAACAATTACAATAGATGCTCTGAATGTTTCTTACATATGAGAGTAAAATTTTAATTCAACTACAACCAAGAATATTCTATATATCAGCACGTAGCAAATGACCTATTGTAGTTTTTTAAAAAGTTATATGATGCTTTATTTCTTCCAAATGAAATGATACATTGCTCGTAACTAATTGATCTCCTTTGCATATTCCCATCAGCAAATTTTGCTTGTACCAGATTATATCTGATAATCGTGTGTGCGTCTGTATTTTGGGTACTAGCAGCTTTTGAAAAGAAAATAAATGTGCTCTATGTTAAAAAAATATTAAATGTGGATGAAGAATGCAATTTTTATTCACAAGATAAGCATGGATTAAACTGTAATTACGCAACAAATTAGAACAAAAGTATATACATAGATTCCTTTCCATATTCCACACTCAGTGTCCAAGGACTTTCAAACCATGTTGCCACTCGCCCTTTGATGCCAACGATGCCATTTCACCGTTTTTTTGTACTTGTTAACCGCATTTATAGAGTTCATATACACATTAGCAACAATCCTCTCTGCCCGAAATCACTTAACCTTTCACATCATTCAGGAATTTGGTTTCACTTTTTGAAGCCACTTCTTTCTTAATTAAATCTTTGGTCGATCAGTTTTAGAACCAACAAATGGATGTTGGCATTCGTGTTGTTGCTGTTACTTTAGCCTCGTCTTCTTATTAAAAAAAAAACTTATAACATTAAAATTCATGAACACATTGTAATTAAACATCAGTTACTAATAAATACATAATCAAGGAAAACATGCGAGTTTAGCAGTCAGTTTACAAACGAATACAAGAGCCACATTTAGCCCATCAGCACTGCTTCACCATTCCCAATGAAGTTGTCTCATTTTTCAGTGCTTTTACTCACTTTAATATAATAACCCTGTATATCACCATTAAGAAGAATTCTATTGCTCTTTGTTAAATGCGCTCAAAGGCAGAACTTGCACCACCCTCCATAGTAAAGAAATTCAAAGTTACATCATCTTCTCATTAAAAATATAAACGCCAAATCTCGTTCCCACGTGGCATTCCTGTTATTTTTTAATAATGCCCCGATTTTATAGTCCCCAACCAGGGAAAGAAAAAGTCACCCGCATTGACCCTGTTTCTCGCTTTATTTATTTTATAATTTTCAAATAAGAACACCTCTCTTTCTTCAAAAGTTCAAATAATGCAGGAGCACTTTTTTGATGAACATTTGAACATCACTGGACGCTAAACATTAACTCTGCATTTTCTCCACAGATGCTGCCAGACCTGTTGATTTTTTTTTTTTACAGCAATGTCTGTGTTTTTGTTTCTGGTTGTCTTCATCCACAATTCTTTGTTCTTTTTCTTTCTTTCTATTGTAGCCGGTTTCATGTTTGACTACGGAAGGAAATACTGTAAGTAGCTATCACAAAAAATAACACTTCTCACCTAAGCTATTGCTCTCCACCTGATGTTTCCAGCGTCTAAATAAATTTTAGCATCAATGACGAACGCTGTAACTTCAAAAAAACAGTCCATTGATTGCTCCTAATTATTCTTCGTTATGTTATACGGGCCTTTAGATCGTTCGCAGAAATTAATTCGTGTTTTCAACATTTCTCATTTCTATCCAAACATATTCTATATCACACTACCCTCAAGTTAGGGCCTAATTGTCTATTGTGGTGACACAATCAGTAATTAATCGTTTCAGCCATCCAACATCTCCCAATTTCCTGATCTTTCTCACTGACATGCACCCATCTATATTCAGATGCACAAAAAGTCAACTTGCAGCCATTTCTCTGTGATTATGATCAGATTGCATTTGTTTGTTTACATTTGCATTTTTAGTTTGCTTACTTTATTTTGATTCTACGAGCGTCGAGATGCCGAGCTACTCATTTTCTAACTTTTAAATATATTTTTGCAACTAGTACACTTATATGATGATGCACACTAAAGACTGTGTTTGTTTCTCTCCCTATCTGTCACGTTCTACTTATCTTTTCCCAATGAAAGCTTTCTCGGTGCCCAGTCACTACCCTTCGATTTAGTACATATTATGAAATTTAATTCCTTGCTCCAATTGTTTCATTTATAGTCACACCTAAAGTCAAATCTAATTTTGCCTCTGACTACACAATTGTTCTCAGCAGCGTTTCGGCATGGAGCATGCCAACATAGCACTCCATGTTTTCTCCAGTACTGCGAGCATATGCTATGAACCTTAAGCAATTTCATCTGTCCCAATGTTTGATCATGAATTCATTGCCTTAATCGTATTTACCGCATTCGAGTTTACAAATGAATCAGGTAACAAAACATTGTTTTGTTTTTTTTTTTTCTGTTTTGATGTCATACTTCCTGATGTGGTTCCTGGTGCCTCATACGGACAATGTGGAAACAATTTCCTCTTCCGACATAAATTGTCCCATTTACATGAATCATGATGACTGAAACCTTCCTGTCCCTAACTGCATTTACTCGAGGCATCAACATGTCTCCTGGATGCTCGCACTAGACTGGTGTACGAACTCCTCTTAGCTCCAGAAAGAAAAAAAAATCTACCTCCTTAGGACACTATATACTTCGATTGCCAAATTCATTTTAGTCCCTCCATTTTAATGCTGTTATATGATGACATGTTTAGATAGCTTATCCTAACTATAGGCCTCATACAGGTCCAAAAAAAAAGTCAAAATAACTTCGTATATCTATTAACTGTAAGCTACACATCAAATGAAGTGTTTCCTTTTGATCTGGTTCCTGACGCGCTTATGAATATCTTCCATTTCCTGATTCATATAGACATTGGAACACATTTTGTTTCTAACATAGTACCTATTTTTATTCATGTCATAATGGCAGCATGTTTGTGTTCTTACGTTTCTGTAACAAAAAGAGATGCCTTTCATAAAACCTCGCCCACACGTTTTGCCCCTTGAGAAAATCTCGCATTGAGTGTCACCATTTGATGAATTGCAATTTAACTGCTAATTTTCCGTATGGCCCACGTTATGTTGATTATTCATATAACATGTACTTTTATATTGATCTTTATCATTGACTATTGTATTCCTTTAATTAAATATTTTCTGTAATTTGGCTATTTCCTTGAACTCTTCACTATATTTTGATATCTATTTCGCTTTATTACGATATTTCTGTTGTTGCATTGTCATAAGCTTCGGATACTTCAAGGTTTAAATGCTTTCTTTTGTAGATTGTTGAAAGAGTGCTTCCTGATTTTTAACTTAGCAAATCCATGCCAGATGAGGAATATGCAGGAAATTGTCATATATCTGCTCCTTTCAAGTCTTGGCAGTTCGCGTATGTAAGAGATAGGAGTTACATTGCAGTCGTCCCTGTACACTTGAATGTGTGCACAGAATCGGACTGGCCGAAATCGGACCACCATATGGTCTTATTTTCATTGTGCTACAGTTCTGCAGCAAAAGGAGATTAGTGAAAGGGATGCTATGAAACGTGCAAACATATGGTCCAATGGTACAATAGAAAATGAAATTCCATTGGCAAAATTGGAAGAAGCATGAAACTGTAAGTTTTTACTCTGTTGATGGTAGCTATTACCACTTGTATCTTCTATGCCTGTAGCACTTAGAGAAATTTCCATATACATGTACTTCATTTTGAACTTCGTAATGTGTATTTATAGACAAATTATGCAATGTTGTCTGCAGTTTAGTTTTATATCTATATAGAAAACAAAATAATCAAGATTGATTTAAGCACAGATTTTGACTTTACAAATGATGTTTGATTTAAAAAAATGCATTATTCTGGAAGATTGACAAAATTGTGCCTGTTCAAAATAGCATAGAAATCTGCATTCAACATGAAGATGGAATCCTGAACTTGCAAAGAAAGTTTATACTGAATCTTACGTGGAACCATGAATGAAAATAAATCAATGATTGTCACCGAAAATACGTTTGTGCATTGGATAAACATCAGTAAATTCATCTGTGTGGGCGTCAGTACAATGTTGAAATTTTTGGTAAGATTTAAGTCTCCTGATTAAAATGAAACAAAAACGGATTAGTTGTTTATAAATGAGAATCTGATAAGAGTGCAATTATTGATATCTCATAACATTTGCATACTTATATTTACCTGATTAAAATTGTTGCGTTCCTTTCAAAACTGTCATAATTCAATTTAATTACAGTTTATATAATTTCAACCTAAGTGTTTAATATTTTAGAACAAGTCGTTTGCTCATGTAAGCTTTTCGTAAGCTTTCTCTAAGATATTCCAATTCCGGGAAAGCCATGAAAATAAACTTGTTTTCTTTAATATTTCATAAGAAATGTTCTTATGGCCTGTACCTGTGCTCAGTAAATTCTGATCACTCTAAACATCATCCCAAATCTTAAGACTCCACACTTAGAGCACAAAGTTGCTATCATCTTGCTTATGGGAGACTCTCTTCAGTGAGAGCACATCAGGAATTTTAGGGGAGGAATATTTGGCCAGTAGTACCGTATTTGGTGGAATAAATCTTGAAGTGAGTCCGAGTAAGGTTTCTCTCCTTGTCTTCTACATTATTCTCTTTAATTGCTGTTTGTACTACTGCGATCAGAATCATGACATATATTCATACCACGTTATGCTCCTTGTCAAATCTCTACTCACTAGAGTTTCAGTAAATGATCGAGATTTTTGGCACCTGCACCAGATTGAAAGGGATATTGTGCATCGGCAGTATTGTTGCTCTGAACTTGCTTGACACTGTCTACTGGAGGGCAGCCATGCCCCGCTTATGGCTCAGTAGGATCACAAATGCCAGCACATGTCTCAGAGAGTAATAGAGTCGCACAGCATGGAAACAGACTCTCCGTAACAACTCGTTGATGCTGACCAAGTATCCCAAACTAAACCAGTCCCATTTGACCGCATTTGACGCATATCCCACTAAACATTTCCTGTTCACGTACCTGTCCAAATGTTTTAAAATGGTGCAACTGTAATTGCACCTAACAATTCCTCTGATAGTTTATTGCACATTAGACTAATTTTCTGTGAGAGCAAGTGTCTCTCAGCTCCTTTGAATTCTTTATTCTCTCATATTAAAAATATGCTATCAACTTTAAAGCTTCACTAACTGAGTAAAAGGACATTTGCTATTATCTATAGCCTTCTATCGACACCTTATCTATACCCCTCACAATTTTATAAATCTCTGTATGGTCACCTCGCAACTTTCCATGTTTCAGTGAAAAAGATTCCAGACAATCTACCCTTTCCTTATAACTCAATTCTTCAGTTCGGATAACATCTTTGTGAGTCTTTTCTGCACCCTCTCCAATTTAATAATATCCTTCCTATAGCAGGACGACCAGAAATGTGCACATAACCCAACAGTGGCCAACTTTCTATACAGTTGCATCACGACATTTCTTACATTCAATGGACAGTACAATGAGGGAAACATTCCAAACATCTTTACCATCCTGCCTATCCGTGATGCAACTTTCAAGGAATTATGTACCTGAAAGACTAGGTCTCTCTCTTCTACAGCACTCTCAAGGTCCATCCTATAGATTGTGTAACTCCTGTCCTTGTTTGTCTTATCAAACTGCAACACCTCGCATTTATCTAAATTAAAGCCCTTCTGCCATTCTTCGGCCATTGGCCAAACTGATCAGGATTCCTAGATAACTTTCTCCACTGTCTACTGTTATAACTAATGTCAATGCCTATGGACGAGGGGAACATATTGCTACTTTCATGGAGAGTTCCCGAAATATTGGACCCCACTTTCAGATACAGAGATCATTTGCAGCACACAGTGAGTTGAGCTGAAAAGAAGTCATCCTTTACTCTGCTTTGTTGGAGTTGTTATTAAACACATCTGAAACAAGTCAACATGTAACTAGGCCTTCTGGATCACAAGAAGGGCCACTCTCATGGCACCACAAGAGCCGTCAAGATAACTAAATTGCATGATGTGTTTGGTAAGATAGCATTTTTTATGAGTTGCATTATTAACAAGCAAGGAAAAGAGTACACAGCGTCTGTTTGGAACTTGTCACCCCTCAGTGAAATTCCCACCATATGTCTTGAGCAAAGTTGAGAGTTTGCCGCCAAAGATTTCAGTATTGACACGGTTATCATGCCTGATTCTACTGTTCATCACTCCATGCCTCACGTTACTCAGAACCTGGATATATTCTACTCATTGACTATTTTCTTGTCGAAAATAAATACAAAGCATGAACTGAGCATGAAACATAAGGCAACATAAGGAGGAATCACAAAGAAAAGCACCGTGCCAGAAATGAGTAGTGATATTTTAGATTCAATGGCATATTACTGACAAGAATTTTGGTGTTGAGAGCCAAACAACGTCAGATATTACATAGTGCAGCAGTATAACAATTCCCATCCAGTTAGCTTTCACTTGAAGGGGAAGCATACGTTCTGTTGTGAATTACTTTAACAGAAAGGTGATTGGTAGAATCAGAAAATATATATAATACTATTAATCGACATACACAAAATGAGAAAAGAGAAAATCCACAAAGTAACGTCAATTTCTCGTAACAGCACTATTTTACTTATACTTTAAACATTAACTATAAGATTTTCAAGGAACAGAATTATTGAATCAGTAATTATGCATGTAAGCACCATAAATATTTCTGCAGAACTGTTATAACTTTTATCATATTGAAGAGTACGAGCTTCATCTACTTAGATGTGTTTCCTTGACAGCCACTCCTTTTTTCTCGTCCCTAACATGAACATACCTAAGAGCGTAGCTCTGAGTTATTGGCAAATAAAACAAGCTTTGGGACATTTGTGGCATTAGGGGATATATTTAAGTGGAGCAAAGCTTAAGCCATTTTAAATCTTTAGGTATTTCTGGAATGATACCTGTTATGGTGAACACAAAGAAGATGGTTATGGTTGTCGGATGTGATTTCCCTCAATATTCGGAAATCAAAGCATTAGTTCAGTGGGTTATTATCCTGTAAAATTTACCTTATTTTTATTTAGATGATTTGTTATCAAAACGATGTCTGAAGTAGGATATATCGTTGATATGTATACAAACTTCATTTCATTAACCAATGTCCCAGATAGTGAGTGTACCATCTCCATTTGTGGTAAGAACTAGACAACGCCCAGGTTTAGATTGAAAAGTGGCAGATAATAATACAATTGTGTCTATTGAATCACAAGCCCAATCCAATAGACACTTTCAAGAAGACATCATATATCCTTCAGTTCTGAGGAAGGGTCACCCGACCCGAAATGCTAACTTTTTTTTTTCCTTCACAGATGCGGTCAGACCTGCTGAGATTTTCCAGCAACTTTGTTTTTGTTCATGGTTTACAGCATCCGCAGTTCTTTCGGTTTTTATCATATATCCTGTTATGGAGCAGATGAAACACCCTCAAAATAATCAGAAGATAGCCTAAAGTCTTTTTTGTCCTTACTTTAAAGGTAAATGAAATGCATTGTGCTCCAGATGCAATGTGGTTGGTCAAACTACCGGATTTAAAGCAAATTACGCGCTATTCACTAATTATGTTAAAATAAAACAAAATAAAGAAGGAATTAGAATAACGTAACCACATTGGAAAATCTACAAGCATAATAGACACAGTAGCAATTAATAACTAACTGTTGCAATATAGTAGCATCCCATAAACATGCCATTGGAAAAAAGGCAAATGCAGAAAATAGGTTGTCTGACGTGTAACTCCAGTGGCAGGAAGAAAACTCCCATCTTTTGACTTTAACTGAGAAAGGCGAGAAAAGTTTCCACTTCTTCTAGACCCCAACAGCACCTGCTAAAAATTGACAACTGGAAATCCTGCTTGTCTGGAAGTCTGCCCTCACACATTCAGTCTTCTTGTATTGTTACATTAAAAAAGAAACACTCAAGGCGTCACAAAGTGCTTACTCTTGTGGCTCTGGTAGATTGTTTTGTACGTCTTCCTTAAAACCTGTCTTCAAAAAAAAAGTGTAAAATAACCCGTTAAAGCCATAGACGTCTTCTCCCTTTCAATATTCAAAGATGGTTTCATTAAATAAAAAGGACTCTAATCTTACGCTATTACTGCACAATATATGTACATTATACTGACTCCAAGCATGCAAACTTTCAATACTACAGTTCATTTCAGTCTATTTTTCCTGCTACCTGACACCTCTATATTTCTTCATCAAAGGCGTGGCAATGCATTGGCAATTACGCTCTCTCATCCTGCCATATGCATAATTTTCGAAAGGAATGGCTCTACTAATAAAGTCCATCTAAACATTCAGGACTTTTTGCCCTTAAACTTCAACAACTCTATGCCATACATTTTCATATGTACAATAATCTCAGACACATCACTGGCCTTATAAATGTTGAATTATAGCAACACCAACACCAAGCTCAAGATCTCCTAGTCAATCGTGGGATATTTTTGTTGATGATCATTCAATTTTCGGTAAAACAATAATTAGGTCTTCCTATCTTCTCATCGTCTTCTTGCAGGAGTACAGCACCGACACCCACATCACTTTCAGTGATAGCCAATGTAAATAGCTTTGCATAATTAGGTGTGGTGAACACTGGGGCAGTAGTTAGCACAAAGTTCAGGCTGTCAAATGCCTTCTCAGTCGATTAAAATATTCTGATCTGCTTCAATAAGTCAGTCACTGGATTGAAGGCACAGCTGAAATTCCTTATGAGCTCCAGATAAATTCACTCAATCCCAAGAATTGCATCACTGCCCTCTTCATCGATGGTATGGGAAACTCCCCAATAACATTTGTTTTCAAATTCCGTGGAGCTATCTGTCCATGTCCAATGACATGGCCCAGAAATGTGACAAGAGCTTTTGCAAACTTAATATTAACCAGGTTTATCACCAATCCCTCGTTGAGAAGTTAATTGACTAATTCGGAGAGATGCAGTGAATGTTCCTTCCATCTGTCACTAATAATAATAAAAAAGCCAGCTCATTGATGTGCACCGCAGAATTGAGTAATCCTGAAATGACTTTTTTGGTTAATGTTCAATTGTGCTGGCTCATTTTTCATTCCAAATGACATGCATTTACACTGTTATAGACGATTCAGTGTCATGAAAGCTGAAATAGTCTTTACTTTTTCAGATAAAGTTACATGACATTATCCCCTGAGTAACTCCAAATTAGAAATATAAGTTTCTGGGCCTTATTTCTCAATACAGTCTGCCAAACGTGGAATAACACATAAATTGGATTTTGAAACTCCATTGACCTTGCAACACTCTGCACATAATCGTTGGCTACCACCTTAATTTGGCACCATTACTATAGTGAGACGCATTCTTTGCAACTTGCTTCGATCATTTTGTCTCCAAGTACGCATTCATTGTCTTTTGAACCTATTCCTACTTTAGACGGTTACATCTATAAAGATGTTGTTTAATTGGAACAGCATTTCCTATGTCTATTTCATGTGTAATTTAAAATTATATTTCCCAGCTCATTCCCACATATTGTCACGTGATTATTATAAGTCTTTCAGATCACTTAAATATTGGAAAATCAATAATTTATCCCTATTTTTGAGAACTTCCTCACTGTCCAATTTAGTGTAAGCAATGTCCAATTCAGAATCATCTGAACTTGGTTCTTCAATCGGTTTTGTAACAAAGAACCCATTCCCCCTTTGCTTCCCTTCCCTATCAAAATATCTTTTGAGCGTATTCACATGACTGGCTCTGTGAAATTTCATTCTATCTAGCATTCTAATCAAATAATTCACCTCACTCAATTTCGTTTCGATTTCGTAAGCGTCATTAACCATATTCACCTGCCAATGTAAATAATCCTAACACTTTAGCTTCACCATCGTAATTTTTAGATTTCTTGTCTGCTTCCTGTTTCATCAATTGCTGTACTATTTTCAGAAGCAGTCGAGCAAGCTCACCTGTATTATTTAATCTTTCCCCGAAATTTGACACGTAGTCCAAATGTGTTGTTTCTGAGCTCTGAGTCACCAATTTTTGCTTAATTTTTTTGTGGTCCTGTCATTTTATGCCCTCTCTAAAACTAATTGAAATGGAATTAATTTGTTACATTCGTTTGGTTCAGCCTTAATTGTAAGAAGTACAAATGGAACTACTTTATCCCAAACCCCTGGATTGACTTTAAGGTCTCAAGAAAGTCTTTAAATTTTGATGCTGCCTTTCTCATGTTCACTGTGATTGTGAATTTACGCATTGGATTTGAACTGTTGTATCCCTTAGCTATCCATAACTTACATATGCAATTTTGATTTGAAGTTTGACCTTTGATCTGTCTATATCTGTTTAGTTGGTCCGTATCTAGCAAGTATTTTGAGGAACTCTTCTACAATCCTTTTAGCTGTGATAATGCGTAACAGACTTGCATCTGGAACTCGAGTAGACACACCTATTTACAGTCAACAAACATTGATTCCGACAGGTGTTAAGTAGGCGTCCTGCACAATCAATTTATTGGTAAAAGGGGTTTCTCAAACGCAGGAATGGGTACTTATGGGGCTCGTTCTATCGCTTCCTGAGTTTTTACAATTGCTTGACATGTATGACATTTCTGGAATTAAATAATATCCTTATGCATTCCAGGCTAATAAAATTGTTTTTGAATTCTGGCTTGAGTTTTCCTTACTCTCAAATGACCTTCTACTGGTAATTCATGTGCTACCCGTAACACTTCCTTGCTATAATCCACCGGTACTGCAAATTGATGAACATTTTCCCCCCATTTTTCATCCACTGGAATATGTGATGGTCTCTATTTCCTCCCCAAGAGGTTTTTTTTTTAAGATAGCAACATTCTGGGATACACTCAGATTCTTCTTCTCTGTAACCTTTTTTGATGGAACTGCTTTAGTTTTTCATCTTCCCGTTGTAATTCAGTTAATTTCACGAAAGTAAAACTATTCACTTTTGTTATCCTTGTGTTTTTTGTTTTCGCAACCATTTGATCAAACATAGTCTGTGACAATTTAATTCCAACTTCCTTATCTTTATTCTTTGATTACTCTTTCTGCTTCAAACTTCTAGTTTGTGATCTTTTTCCGAAACAGTCAGGGAAAGAGAAAAAAAAAACAGAATATACTTCCTTTTACACCTCAGTTACGTGATTTTCCACTGGGTTTTAAAACACATTAGGCAACATTGCTGTCTGTGATCCAGCTATATCATTGACAAGGATACGTTATATTCCTGGAACTGTGAATTTGTCTGTTACTCTGATGACCACTTCATCACTTTTCAACGGACGCTCCAAAGTTAATTTATATAATGGGTCACTGGTGTTTTCACCAGGAAGTCTACTTATTACCATTTTTTCTGGCAGTACTCCTTCAAAATTACATGTCTTCTCATCTCTTACCATCAAAGATCAACTTGCTCCCATATCTTTTGAAATTTTAATTTCTTGACCTTCTCCTCCTTGCATATATGAGTAAACCTTCCCCTTGCAAGTCAATTCTTTAAAGAGATCAGGCACTTACTTCTCAAACAATCCGTGGCTGTACATTCTGGTGCAGCTTTTAAGTGTAATTTCCTTTATGTCTTGGACAAAACTTACTAGCTGATCCTGTTATCCAACATCCGTCTTCCAAGTGTTTTTCCTAAAGTACGAACACTGCAACTTAATACGTCCTACTTTATTGTAGTGGAAGCATCTGAACTCCTGTACTTCTCTTTCCCCTTCATGGGTTTGTATTTTACCCTGTTGTAAACTATCTTTACTACCTTCAATGAGATATCATTTTCCCTTGCCACCCCCAGGAAAATCTTAGTGACTGAAAGAACTACAAGCCTCATCCTGATTAAAGCAACCGAATTTAACAGCAAAATAAAAGACACTGACATTTATGATTTGCTGCATTTGAATCTAATATGGAATTAGAGATTTTGATCCTAACAAGAGTACACAATTTATTATGGATCAGAGGACACCGCCTCCAAGTATTCAAGAGATATTCAAGACCCTATCCTTTTCTAATTTTAAAGGCAGATGCAAGGTCCTGCATTCTAGATGCAGTTCGATTGGTCAAACTATCGGACTTAAAGCAAAACACATATAATTCATTCATTAAACAACGCAGTGTGGAGATGGACGAACACAGCAGGCCGGGCAGCCTAATGGGAGCAGGAAAGTTGGCATTTCGGCTCGAGACCCTTCTTGACAAAAAAAAAAGAATCCCTCTAATGCTGCCTGGCCTATTGTGTTCCTCCAACTCTACACTGTGTTGTCTCTGACTCTAGCATCTGCAGTCCTTGCTATCTCTAATTCATTCACTATAGTTGAAATACAACAAAACAAGGATTTGGAATAACAATTGGAAAAAGTGACGGAATAGTAGATACAGTCACTATTACTATTTAAGTGTTTCAATATAATAACATCCCATGAATACAGCCTTGGCAAAAGATAAATCCAGAAAACAGATATTCTGACACGCAGTAGCAGGAAGGAAATTTCCAGCTTTTGGCTGTAACTGAGAAAGTAGAACAATAGCTTCCAGTTCTTCAAGACAACAACAGCAACAAAAATCCTGGTTCTGTGAAATTCTGTGCACACTCATTCATGTTTCTTCTATTGTTATATTAAAAAAAAATCTAACAATTGTGAAAACTGTTTACTCTATTGGCTTGATTAGACTATTCAAGACCTCTGCCTTAAAACCTCTCCTAAAAGAAAACACAGGAGAAAATGACTTCATTAAACCACAGTATCGTCATAATCCAACTTCTCTTAAAATTGAATGCTATTGCAATTAACATTGCCCAAATGTTAACATTTTAGGTTTTGCAATTGGATGAAGAGTTTGTCAGAACCGGCCAAGACAAATCACAAAGATTAGAAATCCTGAGAACAGTAATTCAATTTATGACTTCAGAAAATCTTTCCATTTTCTGAAAGATGCAAAACAGGAGTGTTTTTATTTAGAAAAAATCTCAAGTATTGTGCATGCGGATCGCCTTGTTAAAATTTATTATCTTTATTGATGAGCAGCTATTTTGCATTGTGCAAAATGCCTTTTTGGTGAACTTATCCAGATTCTAACACACATCACAGCAAAATAGTTCAGTTCGGGTTCGTGTGTGACTTGGAGGGTCATGCAATCCATATGCAGTCCTTATAAATTTTCGAGCAGTAGATGTTGATGATTAAGAAAGTACTGTGGAAATATCCTTGGTAACTTACTGCAGTACTTTTTTTGGATCATAATCACTGTTCTAAACATGAGTTGGTGACGAAAGTACTGAATAATCAAAGAGGCGGATAGGATGTCAAACAAATAATGTGTTTCATCCTGGGTGGTATGCAGCTTATTAAATGCTGCTTTACTGGGAAGTTGTGTCCCCATAGAAATGAGATATTACAAGCAATACAGAAATCAAGCTGATGTTGTGGAATCAGATTTTCAAAGTGCACCAAGGCAGATGGTAAAACTTTATTTCAATCACAATCTGCAATAAAGACAAAATGAATGATGTCCATACAATCACCGTTGATTGTTTTTTCAATATCCTATTTGGTCCACATAATGTGTTTCAAGGAAGGGCATCTGTCCTCCTAATTGATGTGGCCTATATAAGATTCCAAGTCCACAACATTGTGGTTTTAAATTAACTGCAAACTCGAATGCACAATAAATGCTAGTATTGTCACCACAGTGACAATAACGTCATAGGAACGAAGGAAAAAGATGTTACATCAAAGTGCTGTTTATCAGCCAGTGTTGGGGTGGTGGGGGAGGCGTGATTGGCGGCAGTAATTGGCGCTAATTGGTAATCATCAAATTGTCTCCTTACTACGTAATGTCTAAGGTCATAAGCATATGCGGGGCATCGTGATTATTCCTGAGGATTCGGTGCATTCCCAGGGTTTACGTCTCCTGACTGTGTACTACTGTGCTGCATCTGTATCTGCTAGTGGGGCAGGAGAAAGAGAGGGATGCTGATAGCGTCAAAAGACCCTTGTCTGTTCGGTGTGACTTTTGCAGAGTTGATCGAGCTGCTTTTTTAGTTGTTAGTTCTGGTCGGTAGCTTCAGGTCAGTGTTCAGTGCAGTTTGATTACATTGCTTACATACTGTCGTGGTTTCATAAAACTGCATGGCTCTCTAGATCATATCAGTGAACTGTTAAGGTCAACTGCATTGAGCAAACAATGTTTGGAGTTACTTGGAGGTCATACCAGGTCGGGATGACCGACTTTGTTTCCTGTAGGACATTAGCGAACCATATAATTTTGTTTTCACAGGAATTAGTAATTTGAGCATAATGGTGATAAGGCTGGAATTTCATTATAGAAGCTGTTTAAATTAAAACATTGGCACCTCTTCCATTGCACTCGAAAAGCTAGCTCGACAAGCACGTGGTAAACATGTTTGACATGGTCCAGAACCAAACACAAATGGAAGGAAACCAACTAACTTTTTGATGTAATAAGCTCCAACTTTATAATTCCACCCATCTGCATCGCATAGTGCCACCGTTGCGTTCCAAGTTCCAAATTCAATGCAGAAAAAGCGTAATCCTCCTTCAGACATACGATTGCAAAATATGTCTTCTATTTAGTAGGATGGCTTTAGCAGAAGGAGAACAAAACCAACTGTTATACATTCCCAGTCCAAAAAAAACAAAAAAAAAAAACAAAATTGAATTGGAAGCATCCTGGCAGTCTTTCCTTGATATCAGTTGCAAAGTTTGCAATCCCTTCATAATAATTTGGTTTGTGCAGGTACAAGGAAAAATTGAAGAACTGGCTCAATAAAATGCAATTCCAACGATGTCCACTGCCAATCAAAAAATGCATTAATAATTACTGCAATAACATCATTAATAATGAGAAAGTAATCGAAAATATATTTGCATAATATTGAATAGTTATTTTCACCTTTATGCATAACAATGTGAAAATTGGAAAAATAATGCATCCCGTACAGTTGCTTAATGCACTGAAGTGTACAGTAAGTAAATTGGAGTACTGTTAATGCAGTGACAGTGTGCGATCTGTGGGACAGAAGATTTTGGTTTAAATTCCACTTTTTTCAGTTATTTATAACATGTCTGAACAGGTTCGTTCAAATTTAACTACCATAAATGATAACCTTCTCTAATGATGTAGTACCATATTTACATTTAAGTTTATGACTTTGGAGACTTCGAATAATTTGCACATTAATATCATTTTATGCAACCATTCGTATCAGTGAGATGTACAAAGCGATATAGAATTCAGCTTGTGCTTCAAATCGGTTCTGTTATCAAAATATTCCTTCATAAAAACACCATGTGACCATTTTCTAAATTCCCACAATATTTACTGTTTCTTATCCAGATCTTTCCTTCTGAGAAAGGATATAACCTATTAAATCCATTTGTTTGAACTGTACCATTGGATTCTCCTTCCTTTGCGACGTAGGGCTCACTCTCATCCATGAAGGTGGAAATTAAAGGTCAGGGTGAATATTCTTTTGGATCATCTTGGATTCCCACAAGGTCTTCCATCGTGAACCTTGCTGAGAATCTTTGCTTCTAATCTTTGCTGAAGATATGCCTTCCAATTGTGTATTTTCATCCCTAGCCTTCGACCTTCCCGAATAATCTGTTGTAATTGGCCAATGAGGTCATAATCGGGGGTCAGTTTATCCAATGTGGTTACACCATCGCCCTTCACTGTTGCCATGCTGGGACGGTATAAATTGTATGCCCGCAAGCACAGGCCTGATGTCAGCGTGTTGGAAAATCTGAATGGGACTTCTCAAATTCCCAGCAATTGGGTTGATTTTATTTGGTTGCCATGAGCCTTTATGATCTTTTTTTAACCTCGTTTTCATTGTTGTCTGTAGCTGACAGCTGTTGGCTACTGTTTAATTTTGGTCATCTAATCTTCTGCCCAGCCTGATTTCCCTGGCGCTGGGTCAATTTAGAATGTTCAATTTTGGGCCTCTGGTCGCTGGACCATAGTACCCGCTGCCAATACCTTGAAGCGTTTAATAATGGTCTCAGCCTCCGACGACGATCTCCTGCAGGCACGAATCTCACATAGATAGCCTAACTCCCTGCGTATTTATATTCTCCATTGTACTTAGACAAAAAAATACCCTATACATTAATTATGTTCCTTACACTCGTATATTGACACATAAATTGAGAATTAACCATTATTAGATAACAAGGTGTAGAGCTGGGTGAACACAGCAGGCCAAGCAGCATCAGAGGAGCAGGAAGGCTGACGTTTCGGGCCTAGACCCCCCAGCTCTACACTTTGTTATCTCAGATTGTCCAGCATCTGCAGTTCCTACTATCTCTGAAACAATTAGCCATTATTTATGTGCATTGGCTCACTCTCAAGGCTCTTTGGGCATTAACAGCAATTTGAAAGAGTAAAATTCAAACTACATAACAATGCATAAAATCATTTCATTCTGGAGCCCAGATATGTAATTTTATTGGCCCTGGCTGCAGGAACATAGAGTCCATACACGGGCCTTGGATAGGCTCCTTCTTCCAGTATAGGAATTTAATCATTAGGACAGCGAAGTAGGTCAAATTTGTGTATCAATACACCATCCTCGCAGTCAGTTGGTAAGTATCACATATCAGCAGATTTTGTGCACTTCTGTTGTCTTTCAATAATTGCAAGCAGGAACTCCAAATAACAATGCAGACCAACAGACTATCTGTCGTCAACCTTACCTTTACCTTCCCTCCTTCACTTTATCTTCTCTTGTTTACACAGCTCTAGGGAACAAGAGCCAAGCATATCTTCTCCTGGCTGCCTCCGAACTGGGTCTTCTAGCCATCGTAATGGGGCTTGCCAGTGGCTGCACAGCCGACAAATCACACGCCCGCTCTCTGGAGGTCTTGTGACTGCTGCAACTGCAGCTGCAGTGAGATATTTGTAAGACTCACCTACCCTAAAGCAGTGTTTATATAACCCCCAATAATTTTATAATAACTTCCCAAGCATTTTAAAACCCCCAATCATTTTATGAAAAGTTCCTGGCCCAGTGTTTGTATAGCCCCCAATTTAGTGTTTATGCATATACAATAATTTTATAACAACCCCACACTTCAGTAATTTTATGACACTCTCCAATGGCCAGTGCTTATGTAATCACCTAATCCAGTAGTTTTATAACCCAGAAAAATTTTAACCATCCCAGTCCAGTGTTAATGCAACCCCCCAGTAATTTTAAAACATCCTCCAAGTCCAGTGATTTGTTTTTTTTTTCTTATTAACGACATCGAGTACCCATTGCTTTATACAACATCTCCACTAAGGTTCAGTACTTCTATAATTAATCTTCTAATACTCTCCCAGCCCACTGCTATTATAAACTCCTACCAACCCAGCAATTTTGCAAACTACTCAGCTAAAATTTCAGTTAATTTATAACCTTCACCAGTAATTTTTCAATATTCCCCAGCCCAGTGATTTTATAACACCTTCCAAACCCAGTGCTTTTTTGTTTACTAACAACAACCTAGAGTCTACTGCTTTATAAAACACTCAAAACAAGTTTCAGTGCCTTTTAAACGCCCACAGCCCAGTAATCTTATAACGCCTTCCCAGCCCAGTGCTTACATAAACCCCTATCAGCCCAGTAATTTTATGAACTAATCATCTACCAATTGAATAATTTTACATACCCCAATCCAGTTTAATGCTCTTTTTTCATTAAACATCCCACTATAACCCTAGGATTTTACCACTGCCACCTAGTGATTTTACAAACCCCACCCCCAGCCCAGTGATTTCACAATCACAGACTGAGAATGACCTGGACAATGGCAACAACTGCGCTGTCCTTCTCCTCCTCTCCACTTCTTCACACTCTCTTCACCTAGTATGAAGTGCTGACCAGGGCCGAACTGTTTGTCTGCGCTCCACCGCAGGCAATCAGGACCAAACTACAGTATCTGGTTTCCAGTTGTTTTGGAACCTCCTCATTATTGGGCCAAGACGTTGAGCTGCTAAACCCATGTGGTAGCCGATGTATAATGGTGTTCCAACTTTAAAAGAACTCTCGTCCAGTTACCTTCCACACCATCAGTATGATGTTTGAGACATAGAACGTCAGGACACTCATGGACAGTTCCAGCAATGACAGTGTGGAATGCCGCACTGCCATCGTTGCTCGGGAGTTCAGACGCAATGATTTTGACGTTGCCACTCTGAGAGAATCCCCGCTGGCAGGGGAAGGATTGTGCAGAGAGAAAGGTGGCGGCTACAATTTATTTTCTGGAAAGGCAAGGCTGAAGAAGAGAGCCACATCCACAGAGTTGGCTTCATCATCAAAAATGAACCTGTGGATCAATTCAAAGACTATCCAATGGAATAAGTGAACACCTCAAGACACGATTCACCATTGGTCTGAACCAGTATCTCATTGTCGTTGCATCAGCTGAGAACAAGGGGAAATTCTATTCCAACCATGAACAATTTCTTTCACGGGTCTCTAAGTGGACATATTAATATTCTTCAGTGACTTCAACGCTAGAACCGGAAAAAAAAAATGCAGACTCTTGGTGCAACGCATTTGGGAAATACGGAGGTAGGGAAGCAAAACTCCAAAGACACGCTTTTCATGACCAAATGCTGCGAGCACAATTTCCTCATCACGAATACTCTGATCCCCAAAGGGATAAAGACAAGACAATGCAGCAGCGCCCGCAATCCAAACACGGGTATCTCCCTGTCTGCATCACTTTCAGAGCTAGCGATTGGAAATATATTAAAATCATATGCTCCATGACAAGAGTCAACATCTGCTTGATGAACCACTGTCTGATCCAAACCAGTATCAACAAAAATATAGCCCTGCCGCAGCGGAGACAACAGAAGCAGTACCACAAAACTTCTAACACTGAAGCTCAGAAAAACCCAGAAAAAATCGCCTTATACAGCAAACTTCTTGCTACACACCTAGCAACTCTCGGCAAAATTGAGTTGCGAGACACCAACAGCTTCTGGTGCGCTATTAAGATCATCATCATCATTAATGCTTGCTAAAAACTCCGTCGACCAGCAATCAGCAAACACCGAGACTGGTTTGTTGACAATGATCGGGAGATCCAAGAACAGTTAAGCCAGAAGTGCAGAACATTTCTGAGTGTAAAACAACAACTGCGCTCAGAAGGGAAAAGGCAGGCCTATATGCGACTGGAGGCCGAGGTCCAACAACAAACCTGTGAGGTAATATACAAGTGATGGGTGGAGAAAACAATGGAGGACCAACTAATAGCATAAAACAATGATATGCATGGTTGCTCTGTGTTGTCAAGACAACATAGAAATTAAACACCCAAGGTCCCACCCCACTGTTGACCAAGGACGAAGTGGGGGGCCGGTGTTGGTGGTGGCGGGGTTTGGGGGGGTGTGGTGCGGAGGGGTGGGTGTGCTCCAGAGACGTTCTCAACCAGGCATCTGTCTTCGAATCGAGCATTCTTTATGGCATCCCACACCATGACCTGTGCAACACTGCAGCCCTGCACGAAGAACAGATAGCCTTCAGACAGTTGAAGAACAATACATCTGTTGGAGATGATGGCATCCCCACTGATGCCTAGAAGTGCAGAGGTAAAAAAAAGCTCCTGCTGAAACTACACGTCCTTGTCTGCCTTAACTGGGAGGGGAGAACATCCCGGGAGAACTCAGAGATGACACAGTCATAAGCATTTTCAAAAAGTGAACAAGTCCTACTGTGGTAACTACAGGAGAAGGTTCCTGCTGTCCACCATTGGAAAAATCATAGATAAGGTCCTCATCAATCATCTCTTCATTGTGGCCGAGGAATTCCTCCCAGAATTGCAGTGCGCCTGTTGAGCACAGAGGAGCACAGTGGACATGATTTTATCCGTGTGACAGCTACAGGAGAAATGCAGAGAAAAACAAACTACTTATGTACCTGGCCTTTTCGACCTTACAAAGGCCTTTGACGCTATAAATCGGGAATTATTATGCTGGATCCTCCTGCGTATTGTTTGCACTATCAGGTTAGTCACCATCATTTTCCTGCTCCGTGACGTCATGGAAGTTGCATTAATAATAAATGTCTCCACTGCCGGTCACTTCGCCGTCCAACCCGGTGTCAAGCAGAGCCACATCATCACCTCAACACTGTTGTCACCTAGCTTGCTGCAATTCTTCAGCTCACAGTCGACAAGCTCCTTGCTTGAGTGGTGCTAACTTACAGAACCTGCAGAAAATTATTCAACCTCCACCGCCTTTAAGCCAAAACTAACGTCACAAAGAAAATGGTGTTCATGAACAACATCATCAGATCCTGCAACAAGATTATGGTTTACAAAGCTGTAGTTGTTCCTGGCCTCCTATATATTTCTGGACTGTCTGCAGCAAACACTTCAAGGCACTGGAAGATCACCACCAACGTTGCCTGTGCAACATCCTGTAGATCTGCTGGGTCGAAATACCCACCAACACCAGCGTCCTCGAACAAGACAACACCCCCAGCATCGAGGAATTGACCATCCTTGTTAGGCTTCGAGGAGCTGGGCACGTCATCCGCATTACCTACAGGAAACTCCGCATGCAGATGCTCTCCTCCCATCATTGAAATGGCAGTCAAGCCCCAGGTGGTCGGAGGAAGCATTTCAGTGTTGTCCTTTAAGGCCTCATTGGTGAAATGTGGCATTCGAAAAGACACCTCGGTATTACTGGCCCAAGACCATCCAAAGTGGAGGAGGTGTATCTATGGAGGTGTAGAACACCTCGGGACTTATCACTATGAAAAAAAGGCGGAAGCCACACAAAAACAGGAAAATGAGCATGCTGCCACACCAACGCCCCACCGCCCCTTCCCATGACCACCTTCTGCCCCAAATATACCAGATTCTGCATATCTGCAACTGCCTGTACAGCCACTTATGGACTCACCCTGTGAGTGGAAGAGAGCCATCCTCGTCTGCGAGAGACCACCAATGAATGTATGAATTTTGCCTTCTTGGATAGCTGGATGAATGTAAGGTCCATTACTATCCTCTGATAATATCTGACCAGGTTTCGATACCTCACCACCCTTCTCCACATGAGGACATTGTTATGTATGTTCGCACTGACTTAGCAACTAGCACATACTGGACATGCTGTAGAATGAATAGTGAATAGTCTGGACGCTTGAGCATAGATACAAAAATAGAAATTCCTACACGAATTACAAAATAATGTTTTACAATATTACTGTAATTGAAAAAAGCATACTGTGAACTCACACATGTAGTTTAAAAGCTTTATATTCATTAGTACATGTCAGCAATTTTAGAGCCTTGACATTGTTCATAATTCTCTAGCAAAAATATATAAGATTCATATACCTTGTTGATAAATATTTGAAGTGCGTTGAGGATTTGCCATGAAAGTTGATTTAAAATAGCTTGTTTCCTGCAAGAGGCAGCCTGCTCTCTCTGTTAGGAATATTTCAAAACAGCAGCTTCAAAATTAACTCATCATAACAGAGGAGGTAAAATATTGTTTCCAATTCAAAATTCAGAAGTCTATTAATCAACTTGCTTTATTTTAATGGTCAGGATAGCCAGCTATTAAATAGAAACAGTCAAATTGATTGACCTCTTTTTTCGTGATAAAAACTGAAATAAAGATGGAAGATCAAGGGCCAATTAAATGGTAACAAAAGCATTTGACCTACTTGCCCTCACTAAATGAGCATTGACTGTAGGAGTTGAGGCATCATGTTATAGATGTGCAAGACGTTTGCGAGGCGATTTTTAGAGTTCTGTGTAGGTTATAGTCATCCTGTTATAGGAAGGTTATTATTAAATTAGAGAGGGAGCAGAAAATATTTATGAGGCTTTCACCAGTACTGGAGTTTCAAGTATAAAGAGAGACTAGATAAGCTGAGACATTTTTCACTCAATCTTTGGAGGTTGAGAGGCGACCAAACAAAGGTTTATTAAATCATGAGTGGCAAAGATAATGTGAAAAGCAAATGCATAGTCCCTAAGGTTGGGGAGTTCAAAACTAAAAGGCATAACTTTAAGGTAAGAGGAGAAAGATTTAAAGAGAAATGAATAACAACTTTCTTTCACACTAAGGGTCGTTCGTAGGTGGAATAAATCGTCAGAGGATGTCGTAGATGCAGGTATAGTTATACCATTTAACAGATATTTGGACAGGTACCTACGACTCTGCTATTTTATTGCTTGGATCTATTGATTAATCAAAACTCCTGAAATATCTGAAAACAAATAAAACAAGCAGGCATCTATGGATTCTGCATCGATGACATTTTATGACATAATTCTACAAATCAACAACCAATTACTTTAAAGTTTGAGTGTTTTCCTTTGAAAATGTCATTTACTTGAATATGATAGCCGAGGACGCCTCTATTTTATAACTGGTTGTATTCCTGAGAAGAAGTCTAAACAGACTGCCTAATTTCAAATTATATTATGAATTGGATATACTGTAAAATCATGTGAACATATTAAGGATGCCAATGTATTCTACCCGGTTGGAAATGATTCTGAATAAATCGATAAACCATCAATTTAGGACATATTAACGAAGAAAAACAATGCATTGTTTTCCTAAATTTTTTGATAAACATGTCACCATTGCCAGTAAAGTACATTTCCCTGATTCATAAAGAGATGCAAGAATATATTTGGAAATGTCGAAAAAATGTAGGCTTATCACAACTTTTCTCAGTTGTGAAATTCTTTATGAACACCAGAAAATGAACAATAACAGCAGTAAATTTTCAAAACATCGTAAGCCCGAATGTACTTTTTTAATCGATTTGAAATGATATCTAATGCACTATTTTTAAGGGCTGAAATTAAGACGCTAGATAGCTAAAGTAAAAGCAGGAATCACGGTACAAACTCAGCACTTGAGGCATTATCTGCTAAGAGAGAGCACGGAGGTCATGGTGAACATAGGTTTTGGAATGTTTTGGACAGGTGACCAGTTTGGTATATGAAAGTGCTACAGTTGATGTGGTTTATATGGATTTCAGCAAAGAGCTTACCAAGGTTTCACTTGGCATCCAGGGTAACTTAGAATTTGGACTGAAAGAAAGGTTATTCAGTGATAGGAGACAGTGGAAAGAAAGTTTTTTGGGCCACAAGAGGTCAGTGCCCAGTGATGGACCTAGGGAACAGTGCTGGGTTTCAATAGTTCGTGTTCTATATAACCAATATGGAAGAAAATGTGGGGTGGAGTTTGTGAGTGATACGAACATTGGCCTGGTGGCGAACAATGAAAAAGAAAATTTTAGGTTAGAGAAGGATAAAGGGGGTTTTGTCAGATCGCAGGTGTGCATTTTGGCACGAATAACAAGAGAAAGAAATAGGCAATGAATGGCAGGACACTCGGAGGCTCAGAGTAACAGAGAGACTTAGGTGCACACTCTAAAGGCAGCAAGATAGCTTATTAGGGTATTTAAGAAGGCATTTGTCTTAATCATTTTGAAATATAACAGCGGAGAGGCTATGCTTGTGTTATATTAAAAAAAACATTGATGAGGCCACGCAGTGGTGTCCTGGCCACCATATGATGGGAAGTATGCGAATCCACTGGAGAGAGTGAACAGACGATTCACCATCATTCATAATTATGAATAACGTTAGCTGTAGAGATGGGGAAAATAACCTGGGGTTGGTTTATTCCGCTTAGAGGTGAAGGAGAAAAGACCTGATTGTCATGCACAAAGTGATCTGTCGCAAGGACACCGCGGCAAGGCAACAACTGTTGACCTTCGTTGAAGGGACATTAACAAGGAGACATACTTTCAAGGTGGAACCTAGGAGGGTTGAAGTATATATGAGTTTTTTTTTAACTCGGAATGTGGTGAAAATTGTGAATTCTTAAAAATCTTTAAAAACAAAATACTTGGATCAGCGCCTGAAATGTCACAGCATTTGAATTTATGGGCCAAGGGATGGGTTGTAGGATTAATGCATATTAAAAGTTTTTTGTCGGTGTAAACTCGGTAGGCAGAACAGTCGCTCTGTGCTGCATGATTCTATGATCTTTCAGAACGTTAATATTTCGAATCTAATATGACTCTTTTTCGCAACTCAGTCATATTGCACCGGAAACAATAACTGTGTTTCTGCGTCCACAGTTGCTGCTAGACTTGCTGAAGGTAAAGTGTAAAATAATAAAATTTGCAGCTTCAGCAAATCAGATTCAAATGGAATTTTACAAAGATTGCAATGGGTTATATTTGCACTCTTGGAGAGGAAAGATTTTACCAAGTTACACTTTCCCCAATGGTCCACGTAACAATTAATTGCACCGAATAACATTCACATTGATTGCACTAGCAAAATTATTAAGTTAGCCATCATTAAAAAAAAAACAGTGAATAAAGTGCTTTAGCCGTAACCTGATATTTAGTTGTGGGAGACCCGAAGCTATTTTCCTGTCAATATATTATTCAAGCTGAATGTACAACAGAACAGCCTTTGTGCAATTTGCTCTTTCCTGGAGTTGAATTTCAACCTAAGCCTGAATGCTGATATGGACACTGCAGAAATGTTATTTATCATAACATTTAGTTGGAAGTTTTAAAATGAACGAATGCACATCAACGGCTCAATTTCCTCAGAAGTCTAATGAAATTCATGCACACAATGGAACTTACTAATTTTTACAGATGCACCAGAGGAAGTATCATATCCAGCTGCAGTTCAGTTCAGTATGGCAACTGTTTTGCCCAAGACCGCAACAAATTCCAGGGAGCTGTGAAAGCAGGTCAGCCCATCACGTAAACCAACTTTCCTTCCATTGACTCCATGTGCATTTCCCACTGCCTTGAAAAAGCAGCCAACATAATGGACCCCTTCCAAACTGCTTATGCTCTCTTCCACCATCTATAATCGGGCAGAAGGTACAAAAGTTTGAAAACACGTACAATTGAAGAAAAACTTCTTCCTCTGTTTTATAAGGCTTATGAACAGATGTGTCCTGTATTAGAGTTGATCTTTCTCTGCGCCTTCTCTGTACCTGTAACACTATATTCGGCATTCTGTCCTATTACTCTGAAGTACTTATATAGGGTATGGTTAGCGCACAAACCAATACTTTTCACTGTATCTCGGTACATTAGTGTATTATAAATCATATCAAATAAACACAGACGCACAATCATTGGCCAAACAATTGATTAACCCTGCATCTGTCTCCATTCAATATTCTTACGGCTGTGAATCTGCCCCAAAATCAATTCGATGGCAAATCAACCTCTCTCTTGGTATCAATATGCCTCACAAATGTTTTGTTTTCATTTAGATCTTTAAGAAAATACACATCCATTTGATAATCAAAAGGATCAAATCTTGTCATTGAATGATGCTTACTTTGATATCAGCAAAGATGCTTTTTCACAAATAGCTTAATTTATCAGCAAGTATGTGCAATAGAGCTCTGCAGTCTGTAATAGTGCAGTCAATGGGGCTATTATATCACGTTGTGCTGCGATTCGAGAGAATTCAAGAGATCGTTTGCTCACACTCAGCCTCCTGCATATATTTCTGCTTGAATTTAATGAACTTAAAAGTGAAGTGAAAAAGAACATTTCTTGCCAGTTTAGGATTACGAATTTTGTATTTTCACACTAAATAAATGAAAGAAAAAACTACTAATGTTTAACTCGTCCTCATCGATGAATCACTTTAATGTCGCCATATTTTATTTTAATATAATATGCTGTATCATTTATTGGAAATCAAAACACGTGTTTTTATTTGTAAAGTTTTCACTTCCATTACTGTTTCCAACTTTAACGCATTGTTTGTGTTACTACCTGGATGTCATCCCGGTTATTTTTATACGGAATATGTGATTCATTTTACAATTGTGGATAGTAACTTCCAGTTTTTTTTAGAACGACAATATCAAGCTTCAAAATATTACAAAACAATGATGATTTTCTGAAATCTGAAATAGTATACACATATAAAAGTGCCAGCACATATGCCAACAACTTCTGCAGATTGTGATTTTATTTTAAATAGAATTGACGAATCTAATGTATAATGAAACAGACACAGAAATACGCCATATTACAAATGCAGCATTACATTGTTAAAAGAGGTTGGCCAGAACATTTTGACATCCAAGACATTAGACTACAGAGCGTCTGTCAAGGAAAACAAAAATCCTGAATGAAATTCAAAAGGCCTCTTCCAAGTCTATTAATATTGAAGGAAAGAAATTTTTCATTTGCCAACATAAATAATATATGATTGCCAACGTTTAGTGTCTGGATTAAACGAAGCTAGGCAGAATAAAACTTTAAAATAACATACCTGCCTTATTGAAATAAAGCGTGGACAATGTTGTATGCAATCTGTGACTTAGGAACTCCAATTCTGAAACACGGAAAAGAAAAAGGTATTGAGTTCGAATAAGTCATCTCTTAGGAATTCATGGTGCATCAAGTTTTCCAACGCTCACTGTTAACATTTTTTTCGCTACAGGAAGGATGTTATTGATTGTATCCACTTGCGAATGATAGCATTCAGGGTCGCTTCAATTCTATTACAACTGACACAAGTTCACAATGTGTGGGACATTCTGTCAAAAATTTGTTACTAACTTTCATTAAATACTTATACATATTTTGTAAGGAATTTGACGTCTACAAGTTATGTTTTGCACTTCACTATATTTTTAAATGATTATTACTCAACTGTATAATAAATAATGGTAATTGTAATAGCTTAAACTCAATTAGATTTAATTAGTTTAGGTTTTATGAACCTGTGTGCAACACTCATCTTGCGCTATCATGAGAAGCATCACCTGGCAAATAATCGTTTGCTGACATTCGATATCTGCAATTAATTCTATTCTCATTCACGCATTTTATTTAAACCAGCAATTTCTTAAACTTTAAATTCAAATTCGCAGCCGTATTTGCTATTATTTCTGGCTTCAGTTTACACAATGATCCAATCTGGAAGGAAGCACTCAGTATTTATCTGAATTATTTAAATAGAATCGGCCTTTGTCTCTTCGTCGTGAAATGATTAACTGCATTATTTTGTCTATTTGTCAAGGAGCCTTACACGTCATTTTATCTCCGTTAATTATGGTCCTTGAAGCATTACAAAAATACACACAAGTCAGTCGACAGTTGATCCCAACATGTAGTAGAACATTATATTTTCATAGGTATCTTTTCAGTTGCAGTTTATGCCGGAGTATTGACAAATTTAATTCAGTCCTTTTCTTTCCTGTACATTTTAAAGCCAACTAAAATGTAACAGTGCTGTTGACGACTGTCGATTCAACCTTTTCTCTCTCTGTGTTTGCATTCAGCACACAGAAAATGTTTTGAATTATTTCTTAATGAGAAGGAATAGTGGCCTTCCAAAATGTGGAACTAGCATTAGTGAATAACATTGTAATACTGTTTTGTTACTTTGTACCTCTGCTAAATGCTTCATGATACATGCTGGTCAGATATACTGAGAATGTTATCACGCCGGCCAGTTGTATAATTCGTAATAGAGCTGATATCTATTTCAAACACCTTATGTGCAATGTGTTTTAACTAAGTGTTTTGGATTTTAAAAAATGCAGAAAGTAAAATGTTTTGGATCAACAAAGATCTCTTTAAAAAGTTGTTTAGTAAATTATCATACCAATTGTGAAGAAGAACAAGCGGAATTAACAGTGAAAAAACACAGCACCAGAAACAGGAAAAAAAGTATTATATTGTGCAATTTCTGTTCTTTAATTCCTATCTTTACGTTTAATATGCCACCATATGTTTCCTTAAAATATTAAGTTTGTTATTCCAGAAGCAAGTCGATTTCTTTGTGGCCCTGATCCTCGAAAAAAAGGACTGCTGGTTGACTTTTCCTTCCAATGTTTTTTTTTCTCAAAGGCAAACTCATGTCATCCTGCATGATTCCAGTAAATACATTTATACTATTATGTGCAATATAGAGCAAGATTTCCTTTATGTCTTTTTAAAACTTTCTAACATTGTCTCTTCCCTCAGTTTCGCAATATTGCTGTTATCCTGTCTTTGAGATATTTCTTTTTTCTGCTTGGAAATAGTGTAGAAAAAATACAATCACACTAAAGGATTTCCTAAGTAGAACAGTGCACATAATATATCTAATCAGCTGATCTTGGTGATTCCTTTGGTGACGTGTCAATTCTGTACTTCGATGAAAACTTTTAAATATTGCCAATAAGTATAAATAAATGATAGCCTTGTACTATCACAGGTCTTGACTGCTATTTTGAAATAAGACTCTTGCCAGGTTTTCATTATCTAATAATCTGGACAACCAAAAGAACACCGACTTCCAAATAGAAATGAATGAATGATGGTTAAGGAATGGCGTGCTGAATATTTAGCTATTGAAACTCGAATTGGTCAGTGGGTTTTCATTGTGCGTACAAAGAAACAACTAAGGATATTGTTTAAATAATTTTTTAAAATTCACATCTAATTGCTTGGGGGTGTTAAAAGTGTGAGTACACGAGGAAACGTTGTTAACAATTCTGACTAGATGCCTGAATAATTTCATTTCACCGGATGAGGTCTGTGAGACATGGTTTGAAATATGCCATGCCATTCAGGCAAAGCATCTCGACTGATATTCTTGTGCAGCTGGAAGAACACAGCAGGCCAGGCAGCATCAGAGGAGCAGGAAAGCTGACGTTTCGGATCGGGACCCTTAAAATTTCTTAAGAAGTGTCCCGATCCGAAACGTCAGCTTCCCTGCTCCTCTGATGATGCCTGGCCTGCTGTGTTATCTCAGACTCCAGCATTGCCAGTTCTTACTATCTCCAACTGATAATCTTACTTTTTTTGTCTGCTGTTCTTGTTTAACTCAAGATTGTTCTTTGAATGCTGGTCAGTCGCCGAAGCTGATTTAATGTAGGACAATATGTTCTGAGCTTTGGAAGCATGGTCAGATTAAGTGATGCATTGTCTGCCTGTTGTGAACAAACGAATGGATAGGTTGCTTATTTCAATCCAACTAAGATTGGGATGTATGGCCTGTATATCTGACTTGAAACTGGAATTACAATTCATTATCATACTAAGTATACTTTGCTGTGTTAGAAAGAATGCATTTTTGTTGTGCTGACGGAATTCATGTCATGAATATCCCAATGTTCATGTTACCCACATTCCTAACTCATCGATGCCCTGTCCAAAATGAAGGAGTACGATCTTGTAATTACTTAATTTGGCACCAAAGGCCTGAACATATTTTTGCTACATGTCCAGAAAGGAATAATATGATCAAAGTAATCATTATCTAGTGCTACATAGTGAATCAATAGCTCAGGTTATGTTTACAATGTTGCTAAAATGGCAAATCTAACAGTTATTGGATCAATAAGAATCCCATGGTGCTCATAGACAAGCGAAGATCAGGTTTACAAATGCACAGATTGAGGGACCATTAGTGATTGGTTAACTAGCAAAGATATTTTGCGAGAAAACTGAATTGTTAAGATGCATTTAAACCCAGTATACAGTCAGTGTTGTTTTATTTTAAAGTAGAATCTGTAAGTAGCATGTTTCTCACACATTAGGAATTTTTCCTCTTAAAACTTGAAATACCTGAATTTGTCCTGATAAACACAGGATGAATAATATGGACAGAGACCCATGCTTTCAGCAAAACGTTAAAGTATTTTAACAATCCATATTTCAAACAACATTCATTTCGTTTTTAAACCATTGATGTCTTTGGAAAGTGACAGCTGGGGGAATGTATTCCTGGTTCGTAGAGCAATATCGTGAAGTGTTACCTCTCAAATTGAATTTCATGTTATGGCATTTTATTGTGAGTCTGCCAATTAATTAAATGCTGTAGTTTACAACCATATTTACTTTAAAAAAAATCTCTCAAACCAACCCGTTGCCTTACAAAATCTACAAAAACAAAAGTGCTCATCTGATTTTTCACGCTGTTACTCAAAATTAGCAATATGGTTTTATTGTCTATGTTTTCTCCCTTCTGGTAGTGCAACATATTCAAGGGAATGGGATATAAATTTGCATCAGTTTATAACAGATCGAGGGAAAAAAAATATTATAAGCTTTATGGTTGTTCAAAACAGAATTTCATGCATTTGCAATTTCAAGCAATTGCTATTTAATGTCATATTTTGGCTTTAGGATACAAAGTAAATTTTGCATCATAGAATGGCCAATAATTATATGTCTTTTTTTCTCACATTAATGGTCATTGAATTCACTAAGATCTTTTAAAAACAATATTAATACATTTTGTCGGATATGGGCGTTGCTGTCTGGGAAGCATTTATTGACCGTCATTAATTGCTTTTGAGAAAGTGATGTTGAGCTGCCTTCTTGAATCGCAGAAGTCCACCTGCTGTGTTTGGACCCACATACCAGTAGGTAGAGACTTCCAAGATTTGACTCATGTGACAGTGGAGAAATAACAAGATATTTTCAAGTCAGGATGATGACTGGCTTAAAGGGGAGCTTGCAGGTGATAGTGTTCCCATATATCTGCTGTGCTTGTCCTTTTAGATGGAAGAAGTCATGTGTTTGTAAGGCACTGCCTGCAGATCTTCGGCGAATTTCTGCAGTGCATCCAGTAAGAAGTACACACTGCTGCTACTGAACATCGGTAGTGTAGAGAGTATTTGCTTGTGGATGTTGTGCCAATCAAGCAGGTTTCTTTGTTCTGGATGGTGTCAAGCTTCTTGAGTGTTGCTGGGGCTGCACTCATCCACATAAGTGAGGAATATTCCATCACACTCCTAGCATGTGCCTTGCAGATAGTGGATAGGCTTTGGGGAATCAGGAGGTGAGTTACCTGCCACGGTATTCCTAGCCTCTGATCTGACCTTTTCGACCCTGCATTTATGTGGTGAGTTGATTGAGTTTCTGATCAATGATAACTCCAGCATGTTGATAGTGAGCTATTCAGTGATGGTAACACCTTTGGCAGGGAAATTGAGTTTAAGAGCCGCGAGGTTATGCTGCAACTCCATAAAACCCTGGTTATACCACACTTGGAATACTGTGTAGAGCTGGATGAACACAGCAGGCCAAGCAGCATCATAGGAGCAGGAAGGCTGACGTTTCGGCCCAGACCCTTCATCAGAAATGGGGGAGGGGAAGGGGGTTCTGAAATAAATAGGGAGAGAGGGGGATGTGGATAGAAGATAGATAGAGGAGAAGATGGGTGGAGAGGACACAGACAGGTCAAAGAGGCGGGGATGGAGCCAGGAAAGGTGAGTGTTGGTGGGGAGGTAAGGAGGAGATAGCTCAGTCCAGGGAGGGCGGACAGGTCAAGGGGGCGGGATGATGTTATTAGGTAGCAAATGGGGGTGCGGCTGGAGGTGGGAGGAGGGGATAGGTGGGAGGAACAACAGATAAGGGAGGCGGTGATGAGCTGGACTGGTTTTGGGATGCAGTAGGGGGAGGGGAGATTTTGAAACTTGTGAAATCCACATTGATACCATTGGGCTGCAGGGTTCCCAAGCGGAATATGAGTTGCTGTTCCTGCAACCTTCGGGTGGCATCGTTGTGGCACTGCAGGAGGCCCAGGATGGACATGTCATCTGAGGAATGGGAGGGGTAGTTGAAATGGTTCACGACTGGGAGGTGCAGTTTATTGCGAACCGAGCGTAGGTGTTCTGCAAAGTGATCCCCAAGCCTCCGCTTGGTTTGCCCGATTGGAGAGGAGGCCACACCGGGTACAGCGGATGCAGTATACCACATTAGCAGATGCGCAGGTGAACATCTGCTTGATGTGGAAAGTCTTCTTGGTGCCTGGGATGGGGGTGAGGGAGGAGGTGTGGGGGCAGGTGTAGCACTTCCTGCGGTTGCAGGGAAAAGTGCCAGGTGTGGTGGGGCAGGAACAGCAACTCATATTCCGCTTGGGAACCCTGCAGCCCAATGGTATCAATGTGGATTTCACAAGCTTCAAAATCTCCCCTCCACCTACTGCATCCCAAAAGCAGCCCAGCTCGTCCTCGCCTCCCTAACCTGTTCTTCCTCCCACCTATCCCATCCTCCCACCTCAAGCCGCACCCCCGTTTCCTACCTACTAACCTCATCCACTGGCTCCATCCCCGCCTCTTTGACCTGTCTGTCTCCTCTCCATCTATCTTCTCCTCTATCCATCTTCTATCCGCCTCCCCCTCTCTCCCTATTTATTTCAGAACCCCCTTCCCCTCCCCCATTTCTGATGAAGGGTCTAGGCCCGAAACGTCAGCCTTCCTGCTCCTATGATGCTGCTTGGCCTGCTGTGTTCATCCAGCTCTACACCTTGTTATCTCAGATTTTCCAGCATCTGCAGTTCCTACTATCTTAGAATATTGTGTTCAGTTCTGGTCGCCTCATTATAGGAAGGATGTAGAAGCTTTAGAGAGGGTGCAGAGGAGAGTTACCAGCATGCTGCCTGGACTGAATGGCAGGCCTCATGAGGAAGGATTGAGCGAGCTAGGATTTTTTTCATTGGAGCGAAGAAGGATGAGAGGTAACTTGCGAGAGGTGTACAAGATGCTGAGAGGCATAGATACAGTGGATAACCAGAGAGGTTTTCCCAGGGCGGAAATGACTATCATGAAGGGACATAATTCTAAGGTGATTGGAGGAAGGTATAGGGGAGATTTCAGAGGTAGGTTCTTTTCACAGTGAGCGATGGGTGTGTGGAATGCACAGCCAGCACTGGTAGTGGAGCCAGATACATTAGGGACATTTAAACGACTCTTGGATAGGCACATGGATTACAGTAAAATGTAGAATATTCAGAGTAGTTTGATCTTAGAGTAGGCTAATAGGTCGGCACAACATCGTTGGCTGAAGGGCCTGTACTGTGCTGTACTTTTCTATGTTCTTGAATGTCAAGGGGCTTTGGTTAGATTGCCTCTCGTTGGTGATGTTCATAGCCTGTTTTTTTGTGTGGCATGAATATTATTTGCCAATTGTCAGTCAAAACGCTGATATTGTCCAGATCTTGTTGCATTTGGACATAGACTGCTTCAGTGTCCGAGGAGTTACGAATGATGCTGAACAGCGTGCAATCATTTCCACTTCGGATCTTATGATTTAAGGAAGATCATTAATGAAGCAGCTGAAAATGTTTGGGCGGAGGATACTACACTGAGGAACTCCTGCAGAGATGTCCTGGATCTGAGATGACTGACCTACAATAACAACCACTCTGCTGTGTGTCAGGTTTGACTAACCACCAGAGAGTTTTCCCCCTTATACCCGTTGATTCCAGTTTTCATAGGCCTCCTTGATGCTATACTCTTTCGAACGCAGTCTTGATATCAAGAGCTTTCATTCTCACTGTACTTCTGCAATTCAACACTTTTGCCCATGTTTGAGCCAAAGCTTTAATGAGGTCAAGAGCTGAGTGGCCCTGGCAGAACCCAAAATAAGCATCACTGAGTATGTGTTGTTTGATTGCACTGCTGATGGCGACGTCCATCACTTCACTGATGTTCGAAAGTTAACAGAAGGGGTAGTAGTTGGTAAGATTAGGTTTGTCCTTTTTTATGTATAGGGCATACTTGGGCAATTTTCCACTTTGTCGGGTACATGCCAGTGTTGAAACTGTACTGGAACAGCTTGGCTGGGGGAGAAGAATGTTCAGAAGTAAAAGTCTTCAGTACTGTTGCCGCAATGTTGTCAAGATCCGTAGCCTTTGCAGTATCCAGTGCCTCCAATTGTTTCTTGGTTTCATGCAAATTTAATCGAATTGTCGAAAAAATGTTATCTGCTTTGCTGGGGACCACTGAGAGATGCCGAAATGAATCGTCCACTCGGCTGAAGAGTACTGCAAAATCTTCAGCCTTGTCTTTTGCACTGATGTCCATTGATTTTCTGTCATTGTGGATGGGGATATTTGTGGAGCCTTCTGCTCCAGTGAGTTGCTTAAATGTCCATCACGATTGGATTTAGCAGAAATTAGATCTGATCCGTTGCTGGTCTATGTTTTTCACTTGCTACTTATGCTGTTTGGCATGTAAGTCCTCCTGCTTTGTGGGTACACCAAGTTGACAACTTATCTTCAGATTTGCAGGTGCTGCTCCTAGCATGCCCTCATGCACTCTTCATTGAACAATGGTTAATCCCGTGGCATGACTGAGAGGGTTGATTGGAGGTTATGCCGCACTATGAAGTTACAGATTGTGCTGGAGTACAATTCTTTTGTTGTTGACTGAACACTGCGCCTCATGGATGTCCAGACGAGATATGTGAGATCTGTTTGAAGTCTGTTTCATTTAGCACGTTGATAATGCCACACAACATGATGGGGATTATCACAATGTGAAGGCTGGACTTTGTCTCCACAATTACTGCGTGGATGTCGCTCTTACTAATGCTGTCATGGACAGATGCATCTTCAATTGGCAGATTGGTATGGATGAAATCAAGTATTTCTTTCAGTGGTGGACATTGAAATCTCCCACACAGATACATTATGTGCCCTTACCATCCTCAGTGCTTCCTCTAAGTGTTGTTCAACATCAAGGAGTAACGATTCATCAGCTGAGGTAGGACAGTATGTTGTAATGAGCAGAAGGTTTCTTTGCCCGTGTTCAACCTGAGGTCATGAGACGTCATGGGGTGCAGAATCAATGCTGAGGACTCCCAGAACAACTTCCTCCCGGCTCTATACCATGCTGCCGCTACCTCTGCTGGGTCTGGCCTGCTAGTGAGACAGGACATATCCAGGGATGGTGACGGTTGTGCCTGGCATATTGTCTGCAAGGTGTGAGTTCGTGAGTATGACTATTTCAGGCTGTTACTTAACTAGTCTGAGAGATAGCTCTCCTAATTTTGCCACAATCCCCCAGATACTTATGAGGAGGACTTTAACGTGTCGACAGTGCTGTTTCTGCTATTGTCTTTATTGGTGCCTTGTCGATGTAAGGTGATCCATTTGGCTTCATTTCTTTGAGATTTTCTAGCGATTGGTACAATTAAATGTCTTTCTAAGCCGTTTCAGAGGGCGATTGGGAGTCAATCACATTTTTGTGAGTCTGGAGTCACCTATAGCCATTCCAGGTGAGGATGAAAGATTTCCTTCTCTGAAGGGCATTAGTGAACCAGATGGGCTTTACCAACATTCGATAATGATTTAATAGTCATCAGTCGATTCTTAATTTCATATTGTGTTTCCAACATATGCCCCCTGAACATTACCGCAGTCTCTAGATAAGCAGACTAGCAATTATAACACTAGCCTGTCACTTTCCAATTCAATTTAATTCAAATGCCATGATACCTTGTGTATTCCAAATTGGCAGAGTGCAGATTAAGCTTCACCAATCATCTTTCAGAACTCAAAACAAAATGACCTCACTCGGTGATTAGACACCACATTCTTAAGTTTCCTGAGTGCATTAATAACCACAGTAACATATAATTTGGACAATACTATCAAACATGCAATATGGATCTTTTAAGCAAGACACCACATTTGCAGAGGGACGTTCTATGCAAGCAAAATGAAAATGTTTAACCCTTGCATTTTTTTCTAATTAACCTGAAGCATATTGAAACCCTGCTTGTCATTTTCTTTCTTCACTTTTTTTGTCTTTGGTGAATGTCCACATTTCCAACAATCAACACGAATGTAATCCTGCAGCATAAACTATTGTGATCGCATGAATTCTCATATTTGGAGTTTATGGAAATATTCATTTCCTTCACAGTTTCCCTTCCAGGGAGAAGTGGAAGAAATGTTCCAAATTTGCCTGGCATTTGTTGTTGTTTCTGGTTTCATTCTAGTTTCATTCTGCAGCATTTTTCCTCAGTTGGTTGCAATAAGTGCCACACAGAATATCATGAACCATTTGTATCTCATAGAATGTAAGATTCAACATTCAAAGACTTTCTATGATTAGATTAATAGAAGTTATAAACTAAGATCTGCAAGCTGAGTGCATTTTTCTAGGTATTAAGTATTTTCAGCCTGTGACTAGTGGGACACTTTAAGTATCTGTGCTCTGGGTATCAGTTATACGTCTCCAAGATGGATGATTTAAATTATGGATTAATTTCAATGTTTTTAATTTTTCAGATAACAATAAACTAGGTGATAGTGTTATATGTGAGATGAAAACGATTATAATTCAAATAGGGACAACATTTAATCGAACATGGCATCATAGAGCACATCTCGTTCAAAGAATATCATTGGTGGTGAGTTTTAATATAGTATGTTCGTCCCGACCATCTTCTGGTGTTTGTCAAGACCTGCCTTCCGTCGTAGGAAGGACGATTTCTCATTGATAACTATTCGATCTTCAATTACAATTTTATAAAACTTTGATTAGGACACAGATTGAATTCCGTGTGCAGTGTTCATCTTTTTTTTCTGTATTTTAATTATAATGCTTGAATAACGTGCATTTTGTTTTAAGTCTGGTAGTTTGACAAATCGAATTGGATCCAAAACATAACACTTTACACTTACCTTTACAATAACTAAAAAAAGTTAGAATCTAGAATATCTTCTCAATAAACTTTGAGAGTGTTTGGTCTGGCACATTACAAAACTGCTGCTCTTGGTGGGATCATTATCTTTAATTTCAGTTTGGGTTTAGAATTGTTGGACTCAAAGGTAGTGAATGATGAGTGCTGCATTTGGTTGGTTTAAATAGTGTGTGCCTTGCGTGGTAATGGCTGTTTAAGTCACTAAGATATTCCTGGAGTTGGAAGAAGTCACATCAGGAGTAGTACAGCAAGTGAGCAAGGCCTTGGCAGACAAGCTTTCCTCACCACAATGTGAGGAAATGGGAAATAATTGCATCAAGAGCTCTGCGTTTGCAATTGCCAGGAATGCATTGGAGACAGCTGAAATCCAATTGCAAATTAAGCAACTTGAACATAAAAAAGGGAGTGAAACAGTTTGAAATACGATAAAAAGCAGAGGTGATAGAAAAGGAGAGGAAGGCCTGAGAAAGAGTAAAGTGCTGAACTTCAGAGGTTGGAATTGAAAACTCAAAGTTGATTTAAAATGGTTGAGGTAGAGATGAAAGACAGGAGTAGTGATAAGCACAGTGAAGGACAGCAATCCCATTGCAGCCAGATAACTGATAGGAATCTATTTAAATGTGTCAAAGAGTTGCCAAAGTTCGATCTGAAGGTTGTAGAAACTTTTCTCTTCATTTCATTTGAAAAAGTGTCTAAGCAAGTGAAATAACTGTTGACCATTTGGATACTGTTGATCCAAACAAAGTTGTTAGGTAGAGTCAGTGATGTATCTACATCACTATCAGGAGGAATCTGAGGAGTATAATAAGGTGAAAGAAACCATTTTAAATGCATATGAGCTAGGACCAGAAGTCTACTAACAATGTATTAGAAATCTAAGGATGGAACCTGATCAAATACACATAGAACTTGAAAGGTTCAAACAAAGCAATTTTAATAACTGGATAGGGACATTGAAAATAGATCAAACATATGACACGCTGAGAGAGATGATTATTTTGGAGGAGTTGAAAAAATCACTTCCTGAAGTAGTGAGAAATCATGTGGAGAGCAGAGAATTAAGACTGCAAGATTAGATCTGGGAAAGGCAGATGATTATGAGTTGTTTCATAAACCAAGGCTTAGGTCCCACAACAATTTTAATCTGTGAGGGAAATAAATTGGGGAAACGGGAATCCTTATGTGGTAAGGAAAAAGGAGATCTCATTAAAGTTAGTGAAGATAGTTTTCCACAGGTTTAAAATGAAAACCATGAACGTGAAAGGGAATTTAAATAAAATAAATCTCAGGTGTGGTCACTAAAATAAAGTTGGCCATAAGAAATTGAATGCGTTGGTTGTTTAGAAAAAACTACTGGGAAGACGATGTGAGAAAATAGGATAAGCCAGTGTTTTGTTGAAGTGATAAAGTAAAGCACAGTAGAAGCTTAAAAACTGCAAAAGAAAGTATATATGATCATGGGTTTGTTTCGAAGAAAATGTCAGAAATCTGTCGAATTTACTTGCGTGGGTAAGGTTTACAGATGTCTGCCAGGATCAGCAGGTAAAGAAATTAATATTTTAAGAGATACAGGAAAAAGTGAATCTTTAACAGTGAAAGATAAGGAGATATGTAATTCAGAAGGATTATTATCAGAAATGATGGTAATATGTGAAATTCATAGAGTCCTATTACGTAAAGTGCGATTGGAGAATCTGGTGAAACATGGCGAAGTGGTCGTAGGAGTAATAGAGAAATTCTCACTTTCAGAAGTGCAGTTCAGCCATGGTAACGATATAGCTGGATCACAGGTGGGAGTGATGCAACTGTGGTTGAAAAGACAGCGTCATATCAGGCAACTGATATTTCACAGGAAGTCTATCCTGGGATTTTTTCTAACTGTGTGTAGCAAGGTTAAAAAGCCACAGATGGAGACAGAACGAGAAATCAAAGAGAAAAGATAAGAAAGCTGATATTTAAATCTCAGAGTTGGATCTTTTTTTTTTAAATGAACGGGGAGAGGACAAAATGGATGCTTTCAGCTCAGAGATATTAGCTGAATTACCACAGAAAAAAGATCAAATGAAAGCAGTTATACTGACAAACATACCCAGAGGAAGAATCTGCGTGTATCCCTGAATATTTCTATCTTTGAAATAACGTCTTAATGAGAAAATTGAGACCATCACATATTCAGATGAATGAGAAATGAGCAGAAGTTTATCAAGTAACACAACTGGTGGGTATAGAAAGGAGGTCTTGAGGGTAGCTCATGAATTATCAGCAGGAACTCATTGGGAGTAAGGAAAACTCAAGCTAAAACATATAAACACTTTAATTGGCCAAGATTACATCAGGATATGTTAGACCTTTGCCACAAATGTCATACACTTCAGGTACTTGCAAAACCTCAGGCAATGATAAAACCAGCACGTTCAATATCCATTCCCCATTTGAGGAATTTTTTTACAAGAGTCTTGATTGATTGCGTCATATCCTAAATGAAAAATACACGTGATAACCAATATTTGTTGACCATAATTAATGCATCAACTAGATTACCAGAGACAATTCCATTTTGTGGTATCACTGCTGAAAGGATTGCAGAAGAGTTATATCATTTTATTTTACTGGATACGGACTATCAACCAAAATGCAATTGGATCAAGGGTCAAATTTTACATCAAAGTCATTCGGAAATTTACGGATAGCTTAGGAATAAGGCAATTCAAATCCACTGCGTACCATCCAGAATCAAAGGGGACATTACAAAGGTGACATGAAACTTTAAAGACCACATTGAGGGCTTATAATCAAGACTGTCCAAGGAATTGCGACAAATGAATTCCATTTGTAATTTTTGCAAGAAAAGTTGAGCCAATGAATTAACAAAATTCAGTCCACTTGAGTTAGTTTTCCGGCATGAGATGAGAGGGCCACTGAAATTAATTAAGAATAAATTGGTAATTCAGATTTCAGAAACTACACATTTTGAATATGTGTCAAATTTTAAGGAGATTTCTCTTTTAAATGAGCATGTCAGTTGGCTAGAGAGCTATAAAAGTGGCAAAACATGTAATGAAAAAGGAAGAAGAGAAGCATTCAGAAATTCACAATTTCGCTACAAGAGATAAAGTGTTAGAGTTACATCAAGCGGTGGGCGAACTTTTAAAGGGAAGGTTTAGTGGGCCTTATAAAAGCGAAAGGAAATTGAATGAGGTGAATTATTTGATAGGAACGCCAGATAGAAAGATATCTAGCAGAGTGTCTCATGTGAATATGCTCAAAAAATATTTTGACAGGGAAGGAAAGCAGGAGGAGAATGGTTACAATACAGAAAGAAGAATCAAATTCATACGATTCTGAATTGGACATTCTTCAAATTAAATTGATCTTTGGGGAAGTCTCAACAATTCTGGTAAATTATTGAGTTACTTTCCAGAGGAAAATGGAAATGATCTGAAAGAGTTATTACCATCAAATTGGGCGATATTCAGGAATACATTCGGAAATATTGATCTAATTACACATGATGTAGATATCGGACATGCTGTACCAATCAAGCAACATCCTTACAGACTTCACCTTTTAAAGTTGACACAGATTTAAAAGGAGATCGAACACATGCTGAAAGACAATATAATTGAGTGATTCGTGGCAGTACTCTTGCAAAAAGACAATAAGAACATAGAAAGACTCATTCAATTCTCCAGAAAATTGAATAATTAGCAGCAGAAATATTCCATGATTGAGGATGAGACCTTGAGATTGGTGTTGTTGTTGCAATATTTCACCGTTTATAGTGCCAATGATGTGTCTTAGGCAATTGTATATTATGATTGAAGTTGTTTAAAGTTTTTATTTTGGTAAAAAATAAGGATTGCAATTCCAGACGTTGCAGGTGGAGCTTAGTATGGCAGCCATTCAGTTTGAAAATTATACATGTAACAGTTCAAGAGAACATAGATGACAACACAGTGTCTCAACCTTCATCAATGAAGATGGAGAAATTCGTTAGTAGGACAAATGGACTGAAATGAACTGTTATAGTGAATGTCTGTATGCTCACAGCCATTGTAATGTGTACGTATTGTAGTGTCCTAATAGTGTAAGACAAAAGGTTATTAAGAAATGAAGACATTTAATGTGTTGGTGGTTGGTGTTCTTTGTTCAGGGGGACATACGAAGATACTCTGGTTTTAAGAAGTCTATTTTGTCATTCATACTATTGAAGAAAGTTTGAGGCAGACATACTGAGCAGTCTGCTCCAAAGAGAATAAAGTGATCAGTTTGTCAATCCTTGTTTTATTTTTTAAGAAAAAGGGTCATGCTCCCAAATCACCAGGCCCCTAAGCCGGGTCCAATCCATCTCCTGCACTTCCGCCCTGACCCCTTCACTTCCCTCATGCAACAGTGATAGGGTTCTCCTTGTCCTTACCGACGATCACACCCGCATCCACAACCGGAAGGTCATCACATGCTATTTCCCCCACCTCCAGCGAGATGCCACTGCCATATACATATCCCCCTTCCCTCCCTTGTCTGCCTTCTGCAGGATCCGTTCCATCCAGGACACTCTGGTCCACTCTTCCTTCATCCCAGCAGACCCCAGACAGTCTCACGGCACTTGCCCTGCAAGCTGTGAAGGTGCAACACCTGCCCATTTACTTCCTCCCTCCCCACTATCCAAGGGCCCAAACATACCTTCTCGTTGAAACCACATTTCACCTGCACTTCCCAGCTTCCCAGAATCTAGTCTACTGCATTCGTTGCTCACAATGTGGTCTCCTCTACATCAGGGAAATGAAGCGTCGACTGGATGACCACTTCACAGAACATCCACATTCTGCTTGCAAAAAAGACCCTGAACTACCTGCCACTTTAATGCACCACCCTGTTCGCTGGCCACCATCTCTGTCTCTAGCTTGCTGCAGTATTTCAATGAAGTTCAACGCAAGCTGGAAGAAAAACAATTCATTTTCCATTTCAGGACATTGCAATTCTCTAGACTCAATATCGAGTTCAATAATTTTATGGCCTAAACTCTCCCATGCTCTAGCCCCCTACCCCACACACCAGCCCTTGTTATCACATAGCCTGCAACTACACACCACCCATTGTTAGTCGCTAACAATCCCCATTAACAACGATTCACCCTCCCAGCCTGATTGCTATCAACTCCTTTGTTTATCCACCTGTTGTTCTCTCTCTTCAGGCTCTAACCTATCGTTTACTCCCTAGTCCATTCCCCTCCATATTTTCTGCATTTAAGCTGACATTTTCCCAGCTGCCATCAGTTTAAAGGAAGGGTCACCGGACCCAGAACGTTAGCTCTGATTTTATTCTTCACAGTTGCTGCTAGACCTGCTGAGCTTTTCCAGCAACGTCTATTTGGTTTAGGCCCGAAACGTCAGCCTTCCTGCTCCTATGATGCTGCTTGGCCTGCTCTGTTCATCCAGCTCTACACCTTGTTATCTCTGTTTTTGTTCCTGATTTACAGCATTTAGAGTTCTTTCAGTTTTTGTTCTTTTAAAAGAATAGTTGTAGCCTTCAGTAAGAGTTGCTGGTGTCTTGAAGCTAGGTGTGTAATCTCTTATCCCTCTCGTTGGGACATTTAAAACTAGGGTTCTATTCCTGCTGTTAGAATTGCACGTGAGACAATTTATTTCACGAATTTTGCATTGACTTGTTCTACCACAGTCTTTTGTTCATTGCTTTCCATGTCTCCTACGTTTCATGGCCTTTTCTTTTCTAGTTAAACACTCATACATGATAATGAGATGTTTGTTTGTATTGGCTGGCAGGCTATGTTCAAACTTCCTCTTCATTTCTTTTGCTTCTGTTTTCACCATCACACTGAATATTTTCTATTTAGAATCGTTCCCCATTGCGTTGGGTGGCGTAGTGTCAAAGTGGTTAGCACTGCTGCTTCACAGTTCCAGGGAATAAGTTTGATTCCATGCTCAGGCGACTGTCTGTGTGAAGTTTGCAAGTTCTTGCCGTGTCTGCGTGGGTTTCCTGCTATTGCTCCGGTTTTTGTCCCCCAGTGCAAGGATGTGCACGTTAGATGGATTAAGCATGTTAAACTGCCCAGAGTGTCCGACGATATGTAGGTTAGTCATTGGAAATGCCAGCTTCTACATTGTAGGAATTTTATGTATTTTCAAAGTTTTACCTGACATGTGCGCAGCTTGGCGACTGTACATTAATTTTTAGCTTTCTTTTAATCGTGCAGGCAAGGCTTGATCTGTATGCCATTCCTTTCCATCAGGAAGAATTATTCCTTAACTGTGCACGAACCAGCCTTACTGAAGAATGTGCCTTGAATTATATCAAAATAAAAGAGCCAAATGATCTTGTTAATTTGGGTTTCATAATGACTCTTTCTGTTATTAACTTTGTATCTATAACAACATCGATTTTAATGAGTAAGAAGGATTTAAAAAAAATTGAAGGATGTTTTCACCATTTCATAGCAAGTGATTTGACACCATTTGCAGAGTCTGTTCCTGTGGATGCGGGCCTCTGATGTGAAGGTGATTGGTTATCTGCTCATTGGAACCGGAAAACAAGAAACAATTTTACGTAGAGAGAGAGGAAAAAGTAGACACCAGGACGTGTTGTTGCTTTCTCCAGCAAAACCTGACTGCTTCGTCGAATGAAAAACTCAGTAAATGCCAAAGGAAAAAAAAAATACTTTTCCCACAACAGTTGCTGTGACATGTGACTTTTGAAATGATAAATTAGTTGCATTTTACAAGTGAATCAGTTGCTCTGTACTTCTTACAAACCAGTGGAAGTTTTCAGAGAAATGCAACTGAAAACCTAGGGCTTGGTTGGACAAAGAACGATCATTTCAACCTTGGAACTGGGAATCAAAGATGTCCAACTGATGCTACAGTGCATCTACCTTTGCGAATAATTTATTTTCTTTGTTTAATTGCCTTTATATGTGCCTGCCTGGGGATGTTTTAACGTGATTAATTTTTTTTTTTGAGCTAGTAGTGTTAAATGCACTATTTCCTATCTGTTCAAGTAGCTATAGTTAAAACTTTTGTAACAAATAATAATTCTTGTTCAGAACGGAAACCACAATGTTGGCTTAAATATCAGCTAGTTTGTGTTACTGTGCCTTCTTTAAAATAAAACGTTATCTTTTTCTATGAATCTGAGAATAGTGTAACTTTATATATGACTTGCTACTCTGTCATAAAACATTTCTAAAGACTTTTGGCAAGCTCACAGTCAGGACCTTATTAAAACTCTTCACGGCACAGGGCATCAAACTTATATCTTATCATTTATTTTGCAATTCGTTCATGTACAGAAAACAGACAAGACCAAATAACTACTAATTATCCAATGGGACAACAGAAGATTCAGAGCTTGTCGAAAAAATAAATCTCACATTTGAAAGAAATGGTTTTTATGTGGGGAGAAATTAAAATGGGACAAATTTTGCTGAAGGGAACGTGATTTATGAGTAGGATGGAAGAAGACTTCAAGCAGAATAGTACAGACCAAATGAATCGGCAACGCAATGATAGATGGGGTGTAGGAAAATTAAGTGTGAAGGTATTTGCTTCACTCGAGATTAAAACATAGACAAAATATTTCTTAAATGCTGAGTGGCTGAGCTGGTCTGGTGTACATGCAACTTGGGTGTCATTGGTTGTGACGCACTTAAATCAAACTTGTAGGTTCAGTAAACAATGTGAAAGTCAAGCAATATGTTTGCAGTTATTTTGTGTAGATTTGGGTGCAGAGATAAAGTGCACGACGAGGTTGCAGCTACTTTGGTGAGACTTCACGTGGAGTATTGCACAGTTTTGATCTCGTCAGCGAACAAATGGGACACAAGCAATTGAAGGACGATGATGGTAGTTCATCGATTTTATGATTGCGGTTACGAGATTGTCTTTAAACGTGAATTGATGAAATTGGTTCAACATTCTCTAGTGCTTGAAGAATGAGGGATCACAGAATTGACATCTGTAATATGCCAACAGGCCGTGATATGAGGGCATTGATGGGATCTCCCCCCGACTTGTTTCTCTTGCATTAGGAACATAAACGTCGGCTAGGGGAAAATCTTCTTTAAGGTCGGAACCAGAATGTATGCATCAATGTACAATGTGGTGTCATTATGGAATTTTTCATCGCATGCAGTATTCATCTCAATCATCATGCAGATTCAGGGCAGAGTTTTTGTTTTGTTTGTTTGGTTCTTGAAATCTACTTCAATAAGACAGACAGAGATAGTTTGGGAAAATGAAATTGATTGGATGATCAGCCAGGATCTGTAATCATAGTACAAGTTCGACTGAACATCGTTAAACTCTTCTTATGCCCTTCTGTACTTAATAGATGAACAATTCTTCAGCGACTATTTGTGGTCAAAATTTAACTCCATATCCCGTTGACATACTGAATAAATTATTTTTATTTGTGTTGTCCATTACCATTTCCCGTATACACCTTAAACTTTCTGCTGGTTTGATGACTATCGTTCAATTTTTCTCTCATAAAAACTTTATTTGGCCCATCTCATTGTGAAGGAACAAGACCATAAACGAATCAGTTGTCATACATTAAAAACATACTGCTACATAGAATAATCCTGAACACACGGCAGCCAGTCTTGCGCGATTGATCTTTGGACTACATTTATCCAAATAAGGATTGCCCATAGAAATTTAAAGCTCGCCAGCATAAGTAATCATTACTTTTGCCATCATTGTAATTTTACTGCTTTTGTGTTCCTCTGTATCGTTGCTACCTGTTGGTGGTTTTGTCATAACCATAGAACGTTGCAATATTACTTTTGTTTCCCTTAAGTAAATTATTCTCAACTTTCTGAGACAACATCTTTCTTCAGCCCTTCACTGTTCTCTTCATCAATATGCAAAACAAAGTCTAATCCTTCCTCGAGCCAGTTCTTTTTCATTGCAACATATTTCCATGTGGGCCTTTGAAGCTTCCAACATGTAATCGCATTTCCCACTCTCCAGGCATTAATGCTATTTATCGAAATATGCTTTACATATATTACTGATTATTAATTTCTTACCTAGCTCCCGTGATTATGACTGAAGTAACATATTCTTAATTTTACTTACTTTACATGTTACCCTATGGACCATAACTCCTGGGCAGTTTACTCCTACTATTCATGGTGTTTTGCAGCTCTTTATTGGAGGTTTGAGATTCGTTTGAAGAGGGGAGTCTACCATCTTGAGTTCATGTCTGCAAACCTAGAATGTCACATCGAATCACCTAGTTTTATTGAAATTCCAACTTTCCAGCCTTCTGTCGAGATGATAAACTTGTGCCTTTTTCGACATATCCCTCACTGCACTACCCGTGTTAACCATCAGTCTTCAAGAGGAATATTCCACAGAGTCTGCGATGATTTCAAGATAGACTTGCGTTGTTATCCACCTAATACATTTTGAAAGCCTACTCCTGGCTTTTACCCTATCAGTTCTAACACTGTTTGCCCACGTCTGAAAAGGTGATATCTCAGTATACAGCAGTCCAGTGGATGCAGAGCTCGATGAAAACTTTTGATTATTTTCCAAAACTCTTCAGTTCCTTCTGCTTCAGTGGACGTTCCTTTCTGAATATTCAGATTTTTAGGTCATGTAAAGTGTCTTGAACTTGGCAAATGATGAGAAAAATTCCATAAGAAGTAGGAACAGTGGGATGCCCTATGGCTGCTTGAGCCTGCCCCACAATTCAGTAGGATCATGGCTGTTACAACGTTCCTCAAGTCCACTTTCTGCATTTTTCCCGTGACCTCCGATTCCCCTTTAGATCATGAATCTATTTATCTCAGGCTTATTTACTCTCAAGAATTCTTACGCGGCAGCTAACTCTGGCAAGGAATTCCAAAGACTCACAGCCCTCCAAAAGACAAAACTCCCACCTTATCTCAGTCTATTATTAGCGTCCCTTCATTCTGATGCTATGCCCTCTGGTCCTAGACGCTCACATTAGAGAAATTATGTTGTCCCCATTTCCTCTTCCAAGATGTTTAGGAAGCTTCTACACAGAAAGAGGAAACGTAGTCTCAAGGACGTCGACCGTTGTGCTATTTATTAATTTTTAAATGAAATTCAACATTGTTTTGGAATAATTCCTTTTTGTCTTGATCAATGCAGCTCCAAATAACCAGCTTGACAAAATCCATAAAGAAGTTGCTTGTGTGATTCTCATCATATCTATCGAATTCTACCTGTGCAGCACTGACAGTAGCAGTAGTAGTACAATCGACTAGGTATACTGCAAAAATTCATACAGCTCCTTGTATAATGCCTTCCAAATCCAAATCATACATGATCTCGAAAGACAATGGTTTCAGTAATATGAAAACATGGCTGTTTGTAATTTCCTATCTAAACCACTCGTTAACCTGTTTTGGAAATATATTGCAGTTCTTCACTGTCACTTGGTCAAAATACTGTAGCTCATTTGTAAGAACATTCTTGGTCTAGCCGTATCAAATTTGACTGCCACAATTGAAGAAGTCAGTTGACAACTAATTTCTCTAGCACTTTTATAAATTAACACTAAAAGTTTGCACAAAGAGTGAAGCCCACATCCACTAAATGTATCTCTGTTGGAGGGGAGGGTTTGGGTCCTGGGGCACAGCCGGCAGCGATACTTAAATGGTCTTCTGATTTGTAATTGCGGGTTTTTGTGTGGTAATTTGAAGAGTTAGTTTAATAACTGATCAGTAGAGAGACTCAGATGTCTAATAATTCCTACTGTTTACCTAACTGCAAAAGAAGACGATAAATTTCCCATCTAATTGGTTCATTTCAGAAGGATAGAGACATAAGGGTATTGACCACTGGAAGCTTCAATTTCCCAGCAAATCCTTCGGATACAGCCAAATCAGGGTTTCTACAGATTCTCAATATGCATCTCCCATTTGCTGTGCAGATATTATTATCTGATGAATTACATCAAGACGTTTTGAGGAATTAGGGATGCTACATGACTTCAGCATTTACATGATCCATTTTCTCAGGCGCTCTACTCTTTACTTTCTACCTCAGTATCCTGCATTTGGCATGGCGAACTCCTGAAAAAAATCAACTGACATGCAGCATTCAGCATGTTCTTTGTTTAGCATTATCTTTGATCTCCATCAATATCTAAGGATAATGTTAAGAATAGTAAACATACTGATGTTTTTTTTTTCTTTCTTGGCTCCAAAAGATATTTTCCATTATTATTGAACGTTCTTTGTATGTCCTCGAAGCAACAACCCTTTGTCTATCACTTACTCCACTCCAATGTTTCCACTAGAATGTAGATAAAATGCAAAAAATACCTTATTTTACACAGCAAAGTTTGTCTTTAAGTCCCTGGGACTCTCATCAGGTTAGAGGTCATCGGACAGTTGTCATCATTCTGGCCCATTGACGATAGTGTCTCCTAAGAATTAAAGTTAATGCTGTTGCAATTCAATAACTGCTGCACAGTGCATTTGAAGTTTGCTCTTTTTCAGCCCTCTGAATAATGAAGGTGGTATGGCTTTGGGCCATCCAGACATATTGATCGGTTCATCAAGAAGTATCAGCAGGAATTTCGATTGAATAGACCTGGTCTGAGGAGAATACTGACACGTATTTGATGCTGCTCCAAATGAGTCTGGAAGATGCAGAACAAGCACTGTTTATTACATTTCACCACTCCTCTTAAGCATCGTTTATGCTCAATGTAAATTTCACTCTAGTATTGTTGTATAGTGATGTCTACTATTGTAGCCCAGATTGGTAGTTGACTTACTGATATTTTTATTGTTAATTACTCCTTCGTCATAGTTTGAAGAACGCTTAAGTAGGATAACTGTTCCCAGATAACATTTCTTTGTCCATGATGCCAAATTGAGAAAGCTGACAGGCAGGGCTGAGAAATGCTCAACACATTTCACAGTATCCCCTTCCACATACTTCAAGGTTTAAATTATAGTACCTATGGATGTAGACTTACTTATGATTTCGGAAAAGGCCAATTTTTCTTTGTGATTTTTTAAAATAAAAAATTTAGAAAAGCGTCCAGCTCAGTGCAGAGTAAGCAACCACTTTGCCATCAAACAACAACGATTTATCATGTACATTTATGCAAATTTGTTCATATTTTAAATGGAGAACACCAATGATAAACAGTTCTATGTTTGTTTTCTAATACTGCACCAATTGGCAGCTGTTCAGTGATGATGTCCGACAGCTACTGTTGTGAATTTTTGAAATAGCTTCTGGGTGATTGTAGCCCTAGTTTACCCCAGTCATGTTTTAGAAGGGTTCGATTCCATATCTCCTAGTTACCTCATCTACGATTGAAACCTCATGAAACAGTTCCAAATTAAGGACGAAGCTTTTTTGGATATGCAATTTGGCTGGAGAGCAAAAGCACATCGTTTAAAGAATAAGTGTTCTTCTCCAAGTTGACGAATGCAATGGTGTTGATTCTTGTCTCTTTCAACGTTATTTTGAATGCCTGCTAGCTCAAGAGATATTACTGTATCCTTTTCGAACAGGCGCTCCAGATTATTTATGACCGTTACAGTAGTGCAAGGTGTCGTATTGAGATTTTGAGCCTTCATCACGCAGATGGTCATCACTATAGCAGCGCTAGCAGGAGAAAGTCAGGCAGTTGTTCTTTTGAGCTGATGTACACCTATTTTGTGTGAGCACAGCGTAATCTGAAATAAATGCAACGTACGACAAAGAAGGGTGTAACATATGCAATTAATGTTAGGGCCTTGGGCAGTGTTGTAGAACAGAGGAACCAAGGGTACAAGTACATAATCTTTGTTGTCTGCGTCACGTACGGACAGGGTAGTTATAAAGGTGTTTGGCATGCTTGCCTTCCTTGCATAGTCCTTTGCATATAGGAGTTGGGAAGTCATGTTAATATTGTACAGGACCTTGGTTAGGCCTCCTATGGGATATTTTGTCCAGTTCTGGTCTCCCGGGTGTAGGAAAGATATTAAGCTGGTTCAAATGAGATTTATCAGGATGTTGTCAGGTATAGATGATTTGAGTTACATCAAAGGGTGGTTTAGACTGGGACCTTTTTCTCTGGAGCTTAAAAGGTTAAGTGGCAACCTTATGGAAGTTTTTGGAATAAGCAAGGGTTTAGATAGAGTTAGTGGTAGCTGTCATTTCCCTAGGATGGGGAATTTAAAGAATAGGAGGCACATTTTTCAGGTGAGAGGAGAAATATTTGACAAAAAAAGGCAGGTGGGACTTTTCTGTTACACAGCGGGTGTTCGTGTGTGAAATGAACCTCCTGAGGAAGTGGTGGATGTGGGTAAAATTACAACGTTTGAAAGACATTTGGATAAGTGCGTGAATAGGAAACGTTTGGAGGGATATGGACCATGAGCAGCTAGGTGGGACTAGTTTAGTTTGGGACTATGTTCATCATGGACTGGTTGAAGTCAAGGGTCTGTTTCCATGCTGTGTGACTGTACGAGTCTATGCATGGTAGTGTCTCAAAGACAATCTCAGCCAATCATGTGTCATAATTATTTTTGTTTCCTACGTGCATATTCTTTAATAGATAGTCTCAAATTACATGTTCCCCCCGCCCCTCTTTTCAGACATGCTCTATAAGACCAGGGAGTAGCAATTGAAACTATTTTGAATCCTGTACATGACATTCATTTTCCACTACTGTTATTATTTTATAATCGACTTACATGCAATTCAGTAAAATTAATCACATTACCAGAATTAATTGTGATAATTGTGTCACTAGACTGCATAGAATATGAAACTGACCAATATTAAAGACTGTTGTCTTACAGTTGGGTAAACCATGCTTGTAAGACAAAGTGCAGGGATTGAAGCATGTAGCCTGACATTTTGTTAAAAAAAAAGGATATCAGTAGAATCATTACTAAACTAAGGTTACTGGATAGGTATCACGCAAGTATTGTTGTGAACCCAACAGAATCGTCATCAGTATAACATAAATAGGTTAGCAAGATTTCCGTGTTGACATCCAACCAATGCATGATGCTTATATTTCGTAAATTATGCTTTTTTTTTTGTTTCCTGTATCATCTGTTAGCACAAGGACATCAATAGGTTGAATATGAAAAAAAAATCAGTCAATTTGAGCAGCAGTTATAATTTATTTACGTTGTTAGTACAAATAGAAACTTTCGAACTTCGGCATTCAGTGTACATATAATTAGCACAAAATAATAAATTAGAATAAGTCAGGTTATATAATGATTTATTTGTGTCACATTAACTCAGTGTTGATGGACTGTTTGGTAGTTAAACCAAGCTTAACATTTGAGATTCGTGTAATGTGCATAGATTAATTTAAGAATAATTTTACAGTAAGATAAGAGCCAAGGACTTTAAACAGGTAGACTATGCAATGGATTTGAGAGCAAAATGTGAAAAATAGATCTTCGTTACAAACTGAAATGCAAGTTGCCTGTAGGAACTTTCATCTTTGGAGGGGTGGGAGCGTTTCCTAAAAGCAACACTGTTGGATTCTTAGCCTTATGTTTGCTGTGTGTTCAACTGCATATATGCTCTATATTGCGAAACTAAACTCTTCTGTGGGAAAATTATCCGGATTAATGGGACCAATTGGTTTTGTGAAATTAGGTTTAGAAACATCTTTCCATACAATTCCGTATTTTCCACGCTGTGAATTTATTTAAACTACGTTCAAATGTGTTACAGTTCATGACAGTAATCTGGAAATTTCACTTTATTTAATGGTAATCTGCCTTTTTGGTGGTTTACAAAGCAATTGTCTGATTTCGACGCAACAATAAGGAAATGTCAAGTGATTTATTCGTATCTGCCTGCATGTGCTTGTCATACTCCTGTATAACATTGACTTCTGGAGCTTGAATTTCAATTTGTCTTTTTTCATTTTTACATATCTTTCAGAATTTACTCAGGTAGCATTTTTTTTATTATTCTTTATACTACGGTTTCAAACATTTGGAACAAAATCTTAAAGAAAATGAAAAATGCCTAACTATCAGACGTACAGCAAAACATCTGTTTTTGTTTCTTTAATTGTTTTGCAAAGTAGCAACTTCCAATATATATGAACTATATGAGGAAGAACTAACACAACTGTGGTCGCTTTATTACTGCATTCTGATTTATGTGCGAGTTCTACAACTACGTTAATTCCTTTATGATGTTAGGGTAGGAAATACGTTTTCTTCCCCTCCCCATTATACATCTGTAGGAAATGATGCCTCACTAGTGTAGATATGTGATCTCAGTTTTAATTTAAATAGAAAATTTGGAACCCTGAACTGTTTTATCCTATTATAATGAAAACAAAAGTAAAATTCATAATATTAAATGTTAAAATTTGGAAGAATCGACTGTTCCGAGACATTTCAAGCTAACCGTTGTTTGGAACAACCATTAATGATAGGAGTTACAAATAGATTTGCATTTTAGGGCATATTTAAAATTTTCCATACAATGTCATTACCCTGATATATCTTCCTTTTCTTAAGCAATGAAAAGTAGTGACATCTTCTTCATGACAATCATAGTTTTGCCCCAACAATGTCTGAAGCATATATGCTTCAAAGTTCATTGAGTTACTATAAAACAGTATTTACGCATTTCAATAACACCAGCCACTTTAACAAAATGCTCCCCTTCTATCTTTTTTTCGACCGGAAGAGGTGAATCACTTCTTGGCTGTAATTAAAAGAAAAAGATACATGTGTATATATGTACATATAAATTTCATACCGAATTTAACTATAAGTTATTTGGGCACTGCATGCAAAACCAAAACCGATATCAAACTCTTCTTACGTAGTTTAAATAGATTGTAATTTTTGCAGTAGAGGTAAAAGACAAGTGTTAGTGTTCGTCCACCAGTTAGCATTGTCGCCTGTGTTATCCAATAATCAATTCAAAGGTCTACTGAGTCAATCTGAACAATACAGGAGCATCAATTGTGCTGAACAGGTTGATTTTGTTTGTAGAATAGTCAGCTGTGAAACGTGTTAAATGATATAATTGTGCACAATGTGAATAAACGTGCTAATTTTGCCTTTGATGTGATGAACAATTTAGACAGATCAGGTGAAGTGTGTGGGAGGAATGTCCATTGTGTTTTTCTTTATTTCTGGACATAGTCAAATCCTTTAGTTCCAATTGCTTCATATGTTACCCATGTTTCGAAGTAGGAAGTCATCACTGATTATTCATTCCGACTAAACCAGAAAGTAAAATTAGTGTATTCTTAGCATATTTTGATAAGATGTACTTGCCTGTCAGTTGGCATAGTTCTTTTATCTTCAACTAAGGATTCTGCTTTCGTGTTTCTTTTTTTTCTCAGAATTAACCTATATCATCTATATTTACACGCAAGACGAATGGCTTCAGTCAATTTGAAAAAAAAAATCCTGAGTTACCTGAAACATGTTCCTCCAATCTTACACCTTAATGCAACTATGGACGTTTTGAAACAAGCTGTTACGATGTTTAGATTAATTGTCACACAATGTCGAGTGGAATTCTTGATTTTTTAAGTCAAAACGTGCAGAGATCTCGTCTCAGCTATAATTATGGTGATTCAAGGTCACAAAGTGTGAGGTTTTGTCTCTCAGTTTGTGACTTGCGTTGTTGTGCTGTTTTTCTGAAGCATGGTGTGGTGATTTCCTTTTTTTTTTTGGATTCAGGCTCTGTGATCTGGCTGTTCATTCCTTATAGTTACATAAAATAAAAGAGCAGCATTGGAACATTCTGCCCCTCAAGCTCGCTCTGTCATTAATAAATGTCTATTCTTTACACACGTAAGTCATTCTCCCATGCAAACCACAGATCTACTGATTTCTTTAATGTCCAGGAATAAATGGATTCCTGTCTTGAACTTATTCAATGACAAAGAGTCCACTGAATTGTTGATATAGAATTAGCAATAGCCAGAATGCTTCAGCGAACACGTTCCAATATTACACACCAGTTACAGAAAACCTCAACAGTGAAAACATCCTTTCCGAATCTGCTCTGCCGACACGTGTAAAATGATGTATTTCTAATGAACCACTTTTTATTCTCCTAATCCACAGAATACAGATCATGGCAAACCAAGGTATTTGTTCTTCATAAGAACTACAATATGACGGGAAGTAGTTAGACTGCAAGGTAATTTGTTTATTTATGTATTTATGCATGAAACTATTTATCTACTTGTTTATTTACCTATATATTAAGTAATTTATTTGTCTATGGATCTATCTATTTATCTATCTATCTATCTATCTATCTATCTATCTATCTATCTATCTAT
>NC_063366.1:14137899-14162566 GCF_021869965.1 Rhincodon typus
ATCTATCTATCTATCTATCTATCTATCTATCTATCTATCTATCTATCCATTCATTTATCAAAGTGCAAACACTAATCTTTTTCACAGGCATTTTCATTTTTGACAGCAATAATCATGTCTGAAATATCTGTGTATTGATACAGGTTCACTCATTGCATGCTCCTCAAACTTACATGCCACCTCCAACCTGCCAAATTCAAACATTTTCGCCCATTCTAGGTATCCATGATGGAGGACAGGTAAAATCTGTGGCTGTCAGAGTTGCTCCTTTTTTGAGTTATTTTGACTGTTGGATCTGGTTTCCTGGAATTCTAGGAGCAATAATTACTGTTTTATAAGCTGTTGCATTGTTTTAGAAGGTTGAAAAAAAACATCAAAACAATGGCACTTTAATGAGGAGGAAGACAGACAAAGGTAGTGACCATACTGGAAGTGAAAAAAACGGAGAAATAAGCCTGCTCTGTTGTCTGACCCAGCGGTGAATATGCACATCCGACTGTTATGTTATTTGATTTGAAGTAAACTGGTTATTGGAGTTTGTCTAAGAAAAATTAACAAACTACAAAATTCACAGCTGACCTTCAAGAAACGTGTTTGGGAGAGCTCAAAGCAGGGGAGCAGCCAAGTGACTTTTTAAAAGTGTACATTTACCATTTTTGTACAAATCTACAGTAGTGAGTAGAGCGTGTTCTTTTATTGATTTTTTTTTATTGAGATCAGTCTCTTGATTAAACTTTAAAAATATAAAACGTAGGTATTAAGATGGCCTGGAGCAGTGTTTTTTTTTAGAGCGGTTAGACTGTGTTGTTTTCAGGGTCAGTGGACTGTTAATGTGCAAAGATGGCCTTTAGTAGAGTGATGCACTCTTCCTGTCGAATGTGGGAGATTACGGAGAATTCCCATGTTTGATGATTATGTCTGCAGGAAGTGTGTTTGGTTGTGAATCCTATCAGATTGCATGGACCAGTTGGACCAACAGTCAAAAGCAATGAGGAATTTACAGGAGATAGGGAGTGTGGTGGACACCAGCTGCAGGAAGGGAGATAAACCGAAGATACACCGATGATATAGTCAGGTGGGTGCGTTACCTCCACGAAAGCTCATTAGGTTATCCCTTTCTCAAATAAATATGCTGTTTTGGAAAATGTAGTAGTGATGGACACTTAAGGGAATATAGCACTTACTGCCAAGTTGCAGGTAGTGAGACTAGTTCTGATGTAATGAGGTGTATACCAGGTTCCAAACGATCTAATGTGATAGGATGCTCTCTAGTCAGAGGAACAGACAGACGTTCCTGTGGCTGACAGCGTTACATCAGAATCGTGCCCTGCCTTCTGGGGCCGGGATTAAGAATATCTTAGAGAGAATGCAGAATATTTTCAAAGGAGAGAGGGGCAAATAGGTTTACATTGGAACTAAACATAGGACGAGAATCTGGGGAGAGGATATTGGAAGTTACGCAAGAATTTTAAAAGAATGTTCTCGAGGGTAGTAATATCTGGTTACTCATGGTGTAATGATCTCTGAGGGTATGAATAGGAGGATAGAAAAGGTGAATGCGTTGCTGAGGAGCTGGTGCAGGGGAGTAAGATTTTGGATCATTGGAATTTCTTCTGGGTTAGAAGCGACCTGTATGAGAAGGACGCATTGCACCTGAACTCGAAGGGGACTAACATGCTGGCGGAAAGATCTGCTAGGGCTCCTCGGGAGGATTTTAAGTAGTTGTTGGGGGGGGCGGTGGTGGGTGGTGGAATGGAACTCAGGGAGATAGTGAGGGAAGAGACCAGTCTGATATTGGTACGGTTGGGAAAAGGGTCAAGTCAAACAGTCAGGGCAGCCAGGAACAAAGCAGAGAACGAGGTATGACTGATAAATTAAACTGTTTTTATTTCAATGCAGGAGGTCTAACAGATAAGGCAGGTGAACTCAGGAAACGGTTGGGAACATGATAATGGACATCGTAGCGATTACAGAAACGTGGATCAGGGATGAATAGGACTGGTACTTTAATTTTCCAGGGTATACATGCCTCAGGGAGGATTGAAACGAAGGCAAGCGAGGAGGAGGATTGGCGTTTTTGATTGGGGTTGTACTTAGGGGGGATATTCCTTGGAATAAGCCCAGGGATGCTGTTTGGTTGGAACTGAAGAATAATAAAGGGATGATCACCTTATTAAGATTGTAGACCCCCCAGTAGTCAGCAGGAAATTGAGTAACAAATTTGGAAGGAGATCTCAGTTTTCTGTAAGAATAATAGTGTGGTTACAGTATGAGATTTTATCTTTCCAAACGTAGTCTGGGACTTCCATTGTGTTACGTATTTGGATGGAGATGAATTTGTTAAGTGTGTACAAGAAAATTTTCTAATTCAGAATGCAGTATGCGTACTAAGGTACGTACGCCTGCATACTCATGCAGAACTTGATGTACTGTTGGGAAATAAGGGAGGGCAGCTGACTGAGATGTCAGTGGGGGAGCACATTGGGGCCAGTGAACATAATTCTATTAGTGCTAAAATAGTGATGGAAAAAGATAGACCGGATCTAAAAGTTAAAAATTGGAGGAAGACATAGTTAACAGGATTAGACAAAAACTTTCAGAAGTTGATTGGGGGCGGATCTTCGCAGGTAAAGGGACAGTTGGAAAATTGGAAGCCTTCAAAAATGAGATGGCAAGAGTCCAGAGGCAGTATGCTTCTGTTAGGGTGAAGGCCAAGGCTGGAATGTGTAGGGAATGCTGGATGACTAGAGAAATCGAAGTTTTGGTGAAGAAAAAAAAGGAAGTGTATTTCAGTTATGGACAACAGAAATCAACTCAATCCTTAGAAGAGGATAAGAACAAAAACATAGAATATAGAACAGTCCAGCACAGTACGGCCCTTTGGCCCACGATGTTGTGCAGACCTATTATCCCACTAAGATCAATCTACCCTGCACACCCTACATTTTACCATCCTCAATGTGCCTATCCAAGATTTGCGTAAAAGTTTCTAAAGTATAAGGCCAGTGGCGTATAGTTAAGAGGGACATCAAGAGGGCAAAAAGGGGACATGAGATGGTTTTGGCTAGAGTTAAGGAAATCCAAAGAGATCCTACAAATATATTCAGGACAAAAGGGTAGCTCGAGAGAGAACAGGGTCATGTAATGATCAGTAAGACTGCCTATGTGCGGAACTGCTGGAGATGGGAAGACACTAAACGAGTGTTTTGCGTCAGCGTTTACTGTGTAGAAGGATATAAGGAAATAAATAACGACATCTTGAAACATCTCCATATTAGAGAGGAGGATTTGCTGGACAGCTTAAAATGCATAAAGGTGGATTAATCCCCGGGACTTGATCAGGTGTAACCTAGAACTCTGTGATAAATGAGGAAAATGATTGCTGGCCCGTTTTCTAAGGTATTTGTATCGTCAATATCCACAGGTGAGGTACTATAAGACTGGACGTTGGCTAACGTGGTTCCAATATTTAAGAATTGTAGTAATGAAAAACCAGGGAGCTATAGATCAGTGAGCCTGATATCCTTGGTGGTCAAGTTGTTGGAGGGAATCCTGAGTACAGGGTGTATATGTATTTGGAAAGGCAAGGACTGATTAGGGATAGTCAACATGGCTTTGTGCATGGGAAATCATGCCTCACTAACTTAATTGAGTTTTTGAAGAAGTCACGGAGATGATGAATGAAGGCAGAGCCTTCTGTATGTAGTTCAGTAAGGTATTCGACGAGGTTACTCATGGTAGACTGACTAGCAACTTTAGATCACATGGAATAGAGTGAGAACTAAGAATCGGGATACAAAACTGGCTCGAAGATAGAAGGCGAACAAAGAAATTAATGGTATGATTTTGGGGAGTGGTTGATGAGCAATGAGACTTTGAGAGCAAGTTCATTGTTCCTTGAAAGTGTATTCACAGGTAGATAGGATTGTGAATAAGTTGCATGGCATGCTTGCCTTTATTGCTCAATGTGTTGAGTATAGGGATTCGGAGGTCTTGTTGCAGCTGTGCAGGACGTTGGTTTGGCCACTTTTCGAATACTGCGTGCAATTCTGGCTTCCCTGCTATAGGACGGATGTTGTCAAACTTGAAAGAGTCCAGAAAAGAATTACAAGAGTGTTGCCAGTGTGGAAGGGTGTGATCTATAGGTAATGGCAGAATAGACTGGGGCTATTTACGCCGAGCGTTAGAGACCTTATCCTGGCTTATAAAAAGGACACAGATATAGTAAATAGACAAGTTCTTTCTCCAGGGTGGATGAGTCGAAAACTAGAGGCTATAGGTTTAAAGTGAGAGAGGAAAGATTTGAAAGGGACCTAAGGGACAACTTGTTCACACAGAGTGTGGCGTGTGCAAAGAGTGAGCTGCCAGAGAAAGTGATGGAGGCTAGTGCAAATGATATGGGCCATTTGCTGCCAAATGGGCTAGATTAATTTAGGATATCTGGTTGGCATGGGCGAGTTGGACTGAAGGGTTTGTTCCCATGCTGTACATCTCTATGTTTCTATGAGGTCATGTCATTAATCATATGTTTGGAATGCATTCTCGAGAGAAGACAACCCCAGTTCTCTCCATTGCGTGTCAATGGGCGTTCCCACATCACAAGATTTAGCTCAACGTGCATTGCTCTGGGCAGTTTGTCAACCATAGAGTTTTGTTTTGACATGGACACAAATACAGATAATGCAATCTCACCAAGGGTTTGCAAAATTTCACTTAATCTTCTCTTCTCTTGAACAAAGATAGCATTTTAATAGATGACAACATCAGGAATATTCTGGTATACTTGATTTAACAGCATGTGAATAGTCACAAACCCAGGGAACAATGAAATATTGTTTCTTTTATAGATTGTTAAAAAGACCTGGATACAGCGCTGCAATCTCTAGGTGGTACAGAAAAGAAAATTGAAATGTACAACTTCTAACAAAACCATTCGAGTTCTCACTCAACTTTGTAAACTAGACAGAACGTAAAAATAGAACGTAAGCCAGACGTCCTGACATCTGCGTTTTGAAAATGTTGGCCTACAAATTTAAGCATATTGTAGTAGTACGGTTACGGAATTATATCCTATTTAAACTGATTATGCAACCTTGTTTGGGGACGTAAATGTGATAAAACATTATTTAAGAATATTAACAATATGGAAACTCAGATAGAAAAAAAAATACTCCAGAAGATCTTGTGCGTTCAGCATTACAAAGAGGGTTTGAGGGGTTCAAAGTGCATGGTTAATACTGAGGGTAAGATTTAACTTTGCCCAGTGAAATATATAGGCATAGATTAATAGATAACAAACAGTAAGAAAAGAAGGTATGATAATTTTATTATGTTCAGTTTCTGTCTTGCTGTAAGTATTAGTGGTTAGTCCACAATTATTTATTTTTTACGCTAATGACCTGATGAAAATAATCTGAATTATAGTCAAATGTAATGATATTTCAAACATATCTATGAACAGAACGCAGTGAACAGAAAGCAACCACACTGGCAAGTAACAAAGAAAAGCAGACTCAGCAGAACTAAAAGGCACATGGGGTGCAATGTTGGCAATGTCGCTTAGGGGAAAGCAATGGTCTAGTGGTATTATCACTGTCTGTTAATCCAAAAACCCAGCTAATGTTGTGGGGCGCTGCGTTCGGATCATGCTGTGGCCAGATGGTGGAATTTGAACTCAACTAAAAAGCAATCCTGGAATTAAGTGATTAATCATGACCATGCGTCTGTTGTAACAAAATAAAAACCAGCTGGTTTACTGATATACTTTAAGGAAGGAAACTGCCATGTTTCCATGGCCTGGCCTACTATGACTCCAGACCCACAACAGTGTGGTTGACTCTTAACTGGCCTCTGGGCAATTAGGAATGGACAATAAATGCTGGCATCATCCCATGGATGAATAAAAAAACATGCAAATTAATGTTTTGTCTAAAACACTAAAAGAAGCACAATATTGAAATAGTGAAAGAGTGAATTTTTCTGCAGTACAGAAGCATCAATGAATCAGAACATGACAGCATAGAGTCACACAAATCACTTTAACGAGCTAAATGCAACGTTATCACTTAATTGCATTTGGAAATAAATGAATTATGGAAGCTTTCTCATAGCTGCAATTGGTATTGTTAAGGCCATGCATCAAAAATGGTGAAAAAATGTTGTGTCTGTTCACGAGTGAGCAGGTCGTAAGAATATATTTTCACCATCGTTGAAATTAAGTCTGGGTGACAGGTGAAACGAAGAAAACGCAAAATGTGCTTCCCATAAAGGGGAGAAATGAGCATAAATTCTTTCCCACAGCTATCCGTTATCTTTGAATTCTGCTTCCCAGAGTGTAGTGGAGTCTGTGTTATTGAATCCAATTAAGACTTGAGTAGACCAATGCTTTATCTGCAAGAGATGAATCAAGTTATGAGGGAGCAGCATGGGATTGGAGTTGGGGGCATGAAGAAAATTGCTATCCTATTATTTTGTCGTCTATTCGAGTGAATGAACTGAATTACCTCCTCTTATTCCTGTATTGGAAATAGATTGCTTTCTGTTTTTTATAGCTTGGATGCACGTAGAAGCAAATAGGATATCCTTCGATACTTCTTCAAGAATTGCAGCTAAGAAAATATCCTAAATTGATCTTTATTGTGCGCCAGTGACCAATGTTGTATTAAATGTTCTACAGACGTATCACTCGACTGGAAACGTTAATTCTGATTTTTCTCAAGAGATACTGCCAGACTTGCTGAGCTTTTCCAGCAATTTCTATTCTTGTCATATTAAATGCATTTCACTGAGAATGGAATGTGCTAGAAACTTTGATGGAAATGTGTTCAACAAAGTGCTCTGTAACCATAATATAATTATCGTTACTTTCACCAAAATAGAGAGAAGCAATTATAAATAATTGTTTGATGCTCTATTATTTTTCATGCAATTCATTGTATCTGATCTGAACCATTTGGGGTGCAAAATAAATTATATTGCTACAGATTGCAAAATCTTTTTTTTCTTATTTGATATTAAAATTGAGACCGCTGCTTTTTTTTTCCTGATGTGAGGAGAATAGTAATCTTCAAGAGTCTGTTAGCTATAGCACAAGCATCTTAAGATATGAAATTTAGTTCGATTATCCACTGTGGTTATTATGGTCAAATGATTTATCATCGTATTTATTACGTAATCATTTGACACATTGTCGATAAATGCCTTGCATATAAACATATGTTGAGAACTGGTGTTTGTACTTTATTTTAAGAACTGATTATATGTTCCACTTCTCTCATAATTCCATAGGGAACAAATTTTAATCTTGTACCAATCCCAATGTAACAACAATATCTTCTACTTTACCTCTGAAACTGAAGTCAAACCAGAATGTAGTGAATGCTTAGAAAAATGAACTATACCAGAAGTACCTTCATGACTTACTGCGGGAGTAAAGAACCAGCAAGTAAAACCCTTGTTTTCTTTAAGACATTTATAGCAATGCTCAAAAATGAGAAATTACCATTTTTTTGCTCCTGGTCATCTGTGGGTACAAAAGTGTACAATTCATTGAACTTCTAATAATGCTGTAAGCGTTCCAGTTTACACATTTGACTAGTTTGTGATCCTAATTAAAAATCCAGCGCAGATCATTCAAAAACTTAGTTTTGTTTCACTGTGAGATAGTGAGAACTACTGATGCTGTAGTCAGAATGGTCCCGATCCGAAATGTCAACTTTCCTGCTTCTCTCTTTCTGCCTGCCCTGCTGTGCTCCTGAAACTCCACATTGTATTATCTCTTATGTTTCACCGTTTCGTTTCATGGCTGTATTGTGTCTTCCCCAAAGTCAATTTATATTATATGTGCAAGCATTGTAATGATACAATGGTTTTAAGAGGAGTATTTTTGCTTCCTTTTTTTATGAAGGAACGTCAAGACACAGGTAAGCAGTAGTTAGCTCAAAACTAATAGAGTATATAGCTTGGGAAACCTAGTTTTTTTTTTTAACGTTGGAATAATAAAATCAGCCTGACTGTGTGTGATCAAGAACCAACATAACCAAGTTGGTTTTTTTTTTAGCTTTCTGCACTTGGTGGATTCTTGAAGATAGCTGTGAATCACTTTGTCCTCTCTCTGTTACAGCTAAAAGGTGGTGTTCTCTTCCTGCTGCTGGAATTGCATTCTTGATAATCTATTTTACTGAATTTTCCTTTGCCAAGAGTGTATTTATGGAATTCTATTATATTAGTACAGTTAACCAGCACTCCTTAGGCATTTATGTTCAGTTACAGTTAGGCCCATTATTTTCTTATTTTTATGAGTTTGGTTGTATTTTAACTGTCCTGTAAAAACAAAGTGTACTTTTCTTAACATCGTGTAATTTGACCAATCGATTTTTGTTGGGATGGCAATGCTAATTCAGGAAACTGCCTTTAAAAACAAGAGGAAAGTTAGGATTTACTCCATCTTCTCAATATATTTTGAGGGTGTTTGGTTTAGTCTACAACAACATGTTTGAGCTTAATTTCGATAATTGACAGATATACATTACTAATACATTTTAATTATTTTGAATGTACCTTCATTTTTTGCCCTTCCCTAATTCCTCAATTGGTGTTGAGAGGAATATATAACCACTACAGTAGATTAGGGGTAGTTACATAAGCAGAGTTTTTTCGGAATGTAATACCAGCCCTGTTCAGTGAAGGAATGGCGATATTCAGATAGTCATGTGCTCATTTCCAACAATAGAACTGAAACCTGGCATGTCAATCAATTGGGCTGTCTTGCCTAGAATTTGTTGAGCTTCTTCTATGGCTTTGACGCTTCTGCTCTTAATTTGGCATGGGAAGCGTTGATGATGCTGGACACATTTTGAGGAATAAGAGGGTAAAGTTCCCATCACAGAATCTTATAATCTTACCCGTTAGTAGCTGCAGTATTTATATGCCAGGTGTTATTCAGTTTTATATGAATGTGAATTCACAATATATTTTTAATGGATTATTTTGAGATGTTAATGACATTGAATAGCAAACAAATTATTTTCTACCTCTTGTTTGGCAAATTATGATTGTGTGACAATTTTTAGTGCGAGTTAATTTGCACTTAACCAGTTCCTAAACATCTCCCAGTCTTGGTTGAATATCTACATGAATCTTTTAAGCATTAGAGGACGTATTGCACAGCCAATATTGAAAACATTCACCTCTGTTCTTATGTTGGATAGAAGGTCATCAATGATATATTTGGAGATGGTTGGATTTACGCTTTTAACTTTGGGGTCATCTACAAAAGGGATGATAGCTCCTCAACAACACAATAAATTTTCGTTGTCCTTGTCCCTTCACACACCAGTGATTAAGTCCATGACTTCGGAATTAATATGTCATATGTAGCTGGTAAGACATAAAACATTATTCAGTGCAATTTCTTGAGGTAGATAAATATAAACAAACATTCACTCAGCCATATTTCGTTGAGTGATTGATTGATTAATTACACAAAAAAACATGATAAGAATACTCCATTGGTAGTGTTCTTAAGAATCTGATAATCACAAATATGAATATTAATAACTTTCTGCCCAAAGACTGTAAATAGTATGACAAAAAATGTGAGGCTTATACATTCCCAACATAACATTTATCTCATATTGTTCATTTCCCCTGTTGAAATTCATTAAGAACAACATACTGATGCAAACTCTAAGTAGATTTGTATTTCTCCAGCATTTAGATGGGACTCGTGTCAAGCATGCACTCGAGATATATTATAGGGCACTGTCCTCTTCATTCGGTATAGGCTGCGGCACTCACTCATGGGGCACAATTTTTTTTGTCAGTTCCCGCACCCAACAGCACCCTGTCAGATGCAATGAATAGTTTTCTAGGTAACTTGAGTGTCCCAAGACTGAATTGCCTTACTGTTTATCTGAAATCATGTGTCCATCAAAGCAGGAGGAGAAAAATGCCAGCATGGTTTGTTGTAAGAAATGAAAGTGTAGAGCTGGATGAACACAGCAGGCCAGGCAGCATCAGAGGCGCAGGAAAGCTAACGTTTCGGTCTGGAACCTTCTTCAGAAATGGGGCAGGGGAAGGGGACTCTGGAGTAAATAGAGAGAGGGGGAGGCGATGATGGAAGGTGGATAGAGGAGCAGATAGGTGGAGAGAAGACGGACAGGTCAAGGAGGCGGGAATGAATCCAGTAAAGGTGAGTGCAGGTATGGATTTGGGATGTGTGGTGGTCAGTGGGGAGGGAGGGGCGGGTAGGTGGGAGGGAAGGCGGACAGGTCAAGGAGTCGGGAATGAGGTGAGTAGGTAGGAAGTGGGGGTGGGGTTTGGTCAGTGAGGTGGTAGGAGCAAGCTTCAAAATCTCCCCACCCCTGACCTCATCCCAAGACCAGCCCATCTCGTCCCCGCCTCCTTGACCTGTCCGTCCTTTCTCCCACCTATCCGCTCCTCGCACCTCGCTTCTCAGCTTTCCTGCTTCTCTGATGCTGCCTGCCCTGCTGTGTTCATCCAGCTCTACACCTTGTTATCCAGACTCCAGCATCGGCAGTTCCTAGTATCTCCCAGCATGGTTTGTTAAAATAGATTAGTCAGAAAAGTTAGCTTTGACAATAACTGATCATTCTTGTCAGGGTCATGACCGATGAGACAAGCGTTAGAACTGTAATGTCGCCATACCCTTACACGACCATAAGACTGCTCTCTCATGAGAGGGAAAGAGACGTCTGGCGAGGTTGAACCTCAGGATCAGGCTGGCTGAATTAAATGGTGAGGATGAGAGGGGAAATCCTTCATGATTACCTCAGCCAACACAGGATTTGACCTTAAGTCGTTGGAATTACTAACTAGCTGTCCAGCCAGCTGAAGTAAAAGTTATCAGCTCAACCCCCTGTCACCACCCAAACCCCACTGCCATAGCCGACTTGCTTTGTATTTGTCTATTATTGCTTGAATTTAAATTGAGTAATCTGTCATGAAGAATTCTAGAAAGACAAATCCGATGCATGAGACTGAGTACGAGAATTAATGTCACTTCTTTCACTTACACAATCTCTCCCCAGTGATTTGCAAGTATGAAAATATCCAAATAAGCACAGGATCAAGGTTATGTGATCCCAAACCTTCTGTGTTTTTGACTTTATTTTTTTTTTTGAAATATTTGCGTCGACTGTGATCTCTCTATTTGATTACACATCCAAAATCACATTTTCTCGTTAAAATGCACGTTCAAGATCTTTATATCTGGATGCATCCGTGGAGAGAACGCAAAGTTACGCTTTCAAGTCCGGTAACTCTTTTTGACAATTCAAATTTCTTCACAGATGCTGCCAGAACTGCAGTCTTTTTCTCCAAAAACTTCTTTTCGTTTATAATTTTGTTTTCGTATCAATGCTGCATCCTTCTGTCATACAAGTAATTTAGGCACATGACTGAGTAATTGTTGACCCAGCACAGTTACATGTGACAATCCATTGGTTGTTGTTTGACATTCTGTAGATCCCTCCTTATCCCACTTTACAGACTGTGAGATCATTATTGGCACTATTACAATATGGTAATTTATCAAAATACACTTCACTACAGGCTTCACTTTATCTTTCCTGCTTGGTATTGATTCAATAAATTCGTGTAATTTCGTCTGGATCAATCTCTCCTTCATGAAGCCATGTTAAGTCAGCTTGGTGACATATTTTGTTTTCCAAGTGCTGTACTATTGCTGTTCTTTTTTTTAATATAATGAAACCTACCAGCTGCCAAGTGACATCTGTTAGGTAATATGGCTTACAGGTACTTGTGTTTTTCTTTTCGTTTTGTGAGTAAAATTTCCAATCACCTGCGATTTTGAAAATAATAAACTAAAGTTTCCTGGGGGTTACTATGAATACATCCACTATCTCTTTAGCTTTTTTTTGCCCTATCCTTTGGTCTTACTATTAGGCCCATTGGCCCTGTAGATTCCTTAGTACATTTTCTCCATTGATAGGGATTAAATTATTTTCCTGTCCACTTCTTTCCCTCATGCATTTTTAATATTGTTGGAATGCTACAAGTCTCTTCTTCCGGTAAGACAGGGTTCTCCAATGCGTGTAGATTCACTTAAGTTTTCATTTTTTTAAAGGTTTTTGAATAAGCTCTTGGCGTCTGTATTGTTGACACTTTCAAGTTTAACAAAACACGCTATTTTACATTGTTTTGGTCGGAATTTTGTGGTTTTCTTTTCAAGTATTCCAAAGTCACTGGATTGCCATTAATCTTTAACATGTTTTATATTTTCTTTCTTCCAAATTGATACTTTCCTTAATGTTATTGTATTACCAAGATTGTTTTCTCCAGCGACCTAGAATATTTGCTCTACCTTGTTTTATGTCTTTGTGATTAGGCGTGAAATATATTTTATGCATTTGACATCATTTCTCAAACATTTTTTTGATTTTTAGTATTATTTCCTAGTCCTCTACAACTAACGCTGCTCTCATTTCTCATTATTATTGTTTAAAAAAAAGCTACAGCTTCTCACTGTGAAACTAAGAGCTAAATTCTGCCATGTCACGGTTACAGTTTCCAAGGGGGTCTTTAATGTAACGTGATAAACCTGCCTGACAATGTATTACGAGAAATGAAACAACCTAGTCCCTTGTTAAATCCACATGCATTGTCTTTTAAAACTATTCCAAAATGATTTAGTGAATTCTTCTGGCTGGCTTGTTCGACCAACTTGACTGATAACCAGGATATCATATAGCAAAAATATACGATAATAGATCTACAACGATTGCATATACTTTTGTGGCTTTCAGAAGTTCTTCTTATTGTGTGCATATATAGACAATTCAGTTTTGGCACCAAGTTATGTATGTTCTATATACGTGCATAACTTTCCTTGATCACACTTTACTCCACTTCCATAATCTGTATTCGTGTCTATATTTGGATTTCCAGAAGGCCTTTGACAAGGTGGCACAGATGAGGTTGCTTCATAAGAACCCAAGGTTTTAGGGGAAATTTGCTGGGATGGGTATAGGATTGGCTGACTGACAGAAGTCAGAGAGTGGGGATAAAAATGCATTTTTCAGAATGGCAGCCACAGACTTTCACACTGGGGAACTTTTAATCTATGTTGGGTCCAGAATTATTGACGTTGTACTTTTACAAATTAGACAAAGGCAGTAATGGCATTGTTGTTAAGTTATCACAAAGATCGATGGAGGGGCAGGTAGTGTTGAGGAAGTGGGGAGGATGCAGGACTTGTACACGCTAGATTTTGGACAAATGACTTACAGATGCAATATGATGTGGGACAGAACGAGGTTAAATACTTTGATAGGAAGAATAGAATTTAAGACTATTTTCTAAATGGGGATGTCTTCAGAAATTGGCACTATACAAACAGTTAATGTCTTCATTCAAAATTCTCCTAATGGTAACATGCAGGCTCAGTTCAGATCTACGGAGGCAAATGACGTTATACCATTCGTTTCGCCAGTTTCAGAATACAAGTGCAAGTCGGTTCTGTTGAGGCTATATAAGGTTCTGCTCAGACCACATTTGGAATTGTGTGAGCAGTTTTGGGCCCCATATCTAAGCAACTATGAGCTGACATTGAGGAGGTCCACAGGACAGTTTTAAGAATAGTCTGGGTGACTATGAGCATATAACGAGCAGTTGAAGACTCTGGTTCTGTGCTCGATGGGATTTATGAGAGCAAGCTGTATCTGATTGAGACTTATAGAAGACTGCGAGGCCGGAATAGAGTGGATGTGGAGGTTTTTCCACTATTAGAAAAGACTAAGTTTTGAGACCACAGTCTCAGAATAAAGGGACGACTCTTTGGAATTGAGGTGAGGTGAAATTTCTTCAGTAAGAGAATGGTATATCTGTGGAGCTCTTTGCCACAGAAGGTTGCAAATTGCAAATCGTTGAGTACATTTAAGACGTGGATAGAGGAGGTTTTGATGAATTCTGGATTCAATGATTATAGGGAGCAAACGGGAGATTGCGGTTGGGAAAATAATCAGACATGATCGAATGGCACGGAGACTTGATGGGCGAAAAGGAACAATATTATTTTTATAGTATATGGTCTTATGCCAAAAGAAAAGTGAATCATGGTTCGTTTTCTGTGTTAATATAGGGTTGATATGCGACGTGGTGATTGTATAGGACTTTGGTGAGGCCACGTTTGGAATACTGCATACAATTCTGGTCGCCTTCTTTAGGAAGAATGTCGTGAAACTTGAGAGGTTGCAAATAAAATAAGAAACGATTTACATGCAGTTTCCTAGGACTGGAATGTTTCAGCTATAGGGAGAGAATGAATAAGTTGTTTTTTTTTCCACAGAACTTCGGAGACTGAGGGCTGACTTGATAAAAATTTATAAAATCATGAGGGGCATGGGCAGGTGAATAGCTATGATATATTTCATAGTGGAAAAGATCAAAATTAGAGGGCATAGGTTTAAGGTGCGAGGGGAAAGATTAAAAAAAAGGACCTGAGGGTAATTCTTTAACAAAGACAGTGGTGGGTGTGTGGAATAAGCTTTCAGAGGAAGTAGTGTTGGCTGGGACAAGTGCCACATTTAAAAAGGAATCTGGATGGATATATGAACAGAAAGATTTTAGAAGGATATGGTCCAAATCTTGGCAAACGGTACTCGGTCAGATTACAATGTCTGGTCAGTGCAAATGAGTTGTATCAAAGGGTCTGTTTCTTTGTCATATGATTCCATGACTCTATGACTGTAGGCTGTGGTTCATGTCATCATCAGCTAGAAATGCTGAAGGAATAATCCATCTGGTGCATCATATGACTTTCTTGTATTTAGAAAGGCAAGTACTAATTCGGGATGGTCAACATGGCTTTGTGCGTGAGAAATCGTGTCTTACTAACTTGATTGAGTTTTTTGAAGAATTGACTAAGAGGCTTGATGACGGCAGAGTGGTGGACATTGTCTATACGTACTTCAGCAAAGCGTTGATCAAGGTTCTGCATGGTAGACTTGTTAGCAAGGTTAGCTTACATAGGATCCAGGGAGAGCTAGCCATGTGGATTCAATATTGCATTGAAGGTAGAGACAGAGGATGATGGTGGAGTCTTGTTTTAAGTATTTCGGGTCTGTGAGCAGCGATGTGCCACAAAGATCGGTGCTGGTTCCATTTCTTTTTGTCATTTGTATGAATGATTTGGATTTGAAATTCGGCAAACAAGACTCGATTAAGTTAGGATATCTCGTTGGCAAAGACGAGTTCGACCAAAGGGTTTGTTTCCATTTTGTGCAGCTCTAAAACTCTGCATTAAGTGTGCAACATTACAGATATATAGTATCCAGGAAAGTTGACTATTTCCATGTGTTATCAAGAACATTCTGATAGCAATGTAAGCCAGAAAATATATAAATCCTCTTAATATACTGGTTGTAGATCTGAAGTCTCGTCCTCTACATTGAACCATACCCAATACAAATTGTTTTAACTCATGAGCAAATCAATGGAATGTTTTGTTAACTGTTATAGCAATTGGTGCTTTCATAGCCATAGCTTTCATAGCTCCTCAGTTTGATTTTCGTTGAGGACAGGCAGCTCCCCTTGCCCTTAAAGCCTTTTTTCGAGACTTCAACTAAATATATTTGTGAACATCATTGATTAGACCAGCATGTACTAATTTTTGAGAAGGCGTTGCTGAACTACATTATTGAACCACTGTGGCCGACGTGATGAGGGTAGATCCAAAATGTCGTAAACAAAGTGATCAATATAGCAACAATGTTGCCAAAATGTAGAGTGCTTTCCATATTATTACTTACCACTTTTGTCATGAAGCCTTTCGAGCTCTGGAGATGGTAGACATAATTATTGAAGCAATAAGTCATATTATGCATTCCGGTACAAAGACATAACAGAAGAGTGAAAATCTCAGATTTTGCACGTTTTCTGCAAACTTTTAGATACTCTATCTCACACAAACTTTGGTGGCACTTGGCAGGATCAACATGTGAGTGTTTATATATCTACATTGAAAACTCCAAACTGCAGTATTCAAACATGAGAATCATCGATGATATTCGAGTGTTACTGTCTGAAATAGAAGTGGGTAATGATGGGCAATATACGTCTTTTATAAAATAAATTACAAATTGGTAACAGATGTTTCTAAAGTTTTATTTCATCCCAACTGCCAGGAATAAGGATGCTCAACCTCAGCTCAACAAGAACGTAGAGGGGGGAAGGACGATTTTGGTTGTCCATGAGGAAGTGCATAAGCATAAAGATTGCTCTGCTTCTGGCAAAACTTGAAGAATTTGGGTGAAAATTAAAATAAAGCTTTGTCAATTTGCAAAAGCAGATAAGTATGGACGCAACAATAATCCCTGTGAACAAACAGTATAGAATCCCTACAGTGTGGAAACAGGCCATTTGACCAATTGTGTCTGCACCAACCCGCTGAAAAGAATCTCACCCGGATGCATCTCTCTACACTATCCCTGTAACTCCGCACTTCCTATGTTTAATCTAGCACACCTACACATCCGAGGCACGATGAGACAACTTAATATGGCCAATCCACCTATCCTGCACATATTGGGATTGTGGGATGAAAGCAGACCGCCCGGAGGTAACCCACGGAAAGACACAGAGAACGTGAAGACTCCACGCACACAGTCGCCTGAGACTGCAATCGAACCCAGGCCTCTGGCGCCGTGAGGCAACAGTGCGAACCATTGAGTCACCGTGCCACGTCTTGACTGAAATGTCTTTCCTATTTTTCTCTCTTCTGCTAATAACCTATTTTAGTGCATATATGTGTTTTTTTGTGTGAGGGAGAGTTCATAAGGGAATTGGATTTTTACTTAGTAGTGCCAACTATTAATTATACCAACGACTGTTGATTATTTACTTGCAGATAAAGTCGAATTACTTTGTAATAAGTACAGCTGTTTGCTCAGTGCAGAAACATGGTCCGTGTTTTCTATACGTCTGGATCTGAAATTTCGAAGTATTTATGCTTCTAACTGTATATTAAATGGAACGTCATTTCGTCATGAAGGAGCTAAATACAGCTTGACCCAACTGATCCAATATCTCTTCAAAATGTCAGTCCTGCCATCACAGGATTCAGTTTGGTAAACCGTTGTTGCACTCCATGCAAACGAAGAAAATTCTTCAACAGATTCAGAGAGTCAAACTGGAAACATTACTTTATGGTCTCAAATCCTCTCACTGTGGAAGCCGACATACAATTTGCCTTCAGCTATCGCTGCGTTTTCATGCTTACTTTCAGCAAATGGTGAGAAGGACATCCATACCTTGTACCATCTCTCTCTCCCATTCTGTCGCCATACAATTCACCTCCCCATTTTCTTTTCAGTTTACGAAGAATATCTAAGATATACTTCACCTGTCATACATGTTTAATTTGCTGAACTAGTCCAAATCATATTGAAACATCTCTGTATGTCCCTTACACTTTATTCTCCTATCTAGATTTGTGACATCTGTAAATTTTGAACATATCACGTTTTGTTCTCTCAAATAAGTTAGGAATATATATATTGTGAATCACTGGGGTACAAACAGTGAATCCCACGCTCCACCAATGGGCTGTCTCTTAGAAAAAAAACCTTTATTACTACTATGTTTTTGTTCCTGCCTGCTAATTGGTTCTCCATCCTTATTTATACACCTTCCCTCGTCAGTGCCTTTAAATTTCATACATTAACCTGTTATTTTGAATCTTCGAAAGACCTTCAGAAATTCCACTGCTTCTTTTTAATCAACTTGATCAGTTGCATTCTCAAATAAATCCAGATTTGCTGAGTACGATTTGCCTTTGGTCAATCTATGCTGAAATTGTCCGATCCTGTTTTCCAATTGCCCTGCTAGTAAGTCTTTTATAATTGACTGAAAAAAATTCCCCATTATGTGATGACTGATTTATTTGAACCAAGAAAGAGAATATAGAAAATAACATTTTATAGTTGACTCATGACAAAGACAAGGAAAAGTGACAGATTTTTGTTATAGCCTCTGTTGTTTGAAATACATATTTATGAATTCAATAAAGAAAGAACTATAGTTGAGAGGGGAGAAGAGACATTACAGGACTTTATACATGGGTTAAGCGAATGGACAATCGAATAGAAGGTAGCGTACATTCTGGGCAAATCTGAACCAACTCTGATAAAAGAAGTAGGAAAAAAAATCAGAATATTGCTGATTAAATGCACTATTTTTATACTCCTTTGGTCTTGCACTCACCAAGACAATACAAAATAAAACAACTCAAAAGAAAAAAAAGATAACACCATATACACCGCAAGAGATGGCAGTCCTAACTGATTGGCAGGTGGAGAATAATTGACAGCCTTGGAGAAGGCTTCCATTGATATTGATCAACCCTGAAAAGCCAGGCATGCATATATGTAAACCAAACTCATTGATTAATTTGTTTGTGGATAGTCGTACGAAATGAACAAGAAAATCCTGTCAAATATTTTGCTGGGTTGAAACATGAGCAATATGCGCACATGTCCAGTTTATATGCAAAGAACAGAGCCTGCATGTGCATATGTCGAGTTCAGTATACTCAAGTGCAACATAGTGCACCAATTGACAAAACTTAAAGTGGCTGACAATATACATTTCAGCCACTTGGGACGAGCCAACAGATGTTTGTTCAAGGACTGAAAAGCAATAGTTTTGAATGTTGTGTTGTGAGTTTTCCTCAGTGCATTTTTCCCTCTCTACCAAAGACAGAAAGCACGTGAAACCAATGTATGTCTTTGAAGTCAATGTAATAATTGACTGGCAACCACTAGTTCATTTCTCAGGTGAATGCCTAACTAATCAGAGTTAATCTTCTTGATCAGTTTTTACATATCAAAAGAATCGTGGTAGTTAAGTTGGGAGGCGGTGGTGTGTTCGCTATGTCAATGCATTACTAATCCATTATCTCATCATACCTGTCCTCGGGCATCCATTTTATTATTATCACGGCAGATATTGAAATGTTATTTGAATAAAAATATAGGGGAAAGAGAATAAATATGATCTGTTGCCACTATCAATTATGATAAATTCCCATCGAGCTCAGTAGTATTATTTTGGTAAGGAAATATGCCATCCTGATCTGGCATGGCCTACATGTGGCCGCAGACACAGTGATGTGCTTTAGTTTTAACTACTCTCTGGCAAGGAGGACTGGGCAAGAAACATTGGCCCAGCTAGCGACACACGTCATATGAAAGTGAACAAATGAATCAGGATGAACGGATGTCCAAGGCAAAACCTTGACCAATCAGTCTTTGTTTGCCAACCCGATATGTTATTCCTGTGGTATCAGCATTGGATTTCAACAGAAGTCGTCATTTGTTCACATTGTCCTGTTGAGTGTAAGACACAAAGGAACGACAAAGTGTATTCATCAGATATAGTCAAGTTCTTTGCTACCAAATGACAAAAAAACACTATGTATCGAAATGTGTGATGCTTGAATACTATGTCTTAGGAAGTGTATCAGACAACCAATCCATATTTTGGGTTTAAAATTACATAATATTATCATCATTTAAAACGTATAAAATAAGTGTTATACTTGTTGCTTTTTTTTATGCCTTGCAGTATCAGATCATTTACGATGATAACTGATGAAACATATTAATTTTGATACTTTTAACTACATATGTTAGGTTGTTTTCGGGTTTGCTTTAAAATGTGTAATTATTCCGGATCATTGAATCTTCACTATCAATAAATAAATCTTTTCTGTCCAAAGCCCCGCACGCTTGGTACAAATCTATCCAGCTCCTCAAACTATTATATATCGTGATCTTTATACTGTATATTTGCACATGACATCTTTGTTTAAACTTCTGTCTCATCTTTAGTCAGTTCGGTCCTTTCACATTTTTTTTTAACTCAAATCACATTTGCCAGACATATAATAATTTATGTCATGATGGCTGAATTATTTCAGCCCAGAAATTACCTATGATCTATCCTACACATGCATTCACCAAGAGCTGATTTATTATTTTCTTTATGCAGTTGGGAAATGTGATATTCTTTCTTTCACTAAAACATCAAATAACAAATATTTTACCTTCACCCTTTAAACAAAGCAGTCTTTCTGCAGATCAAACACAGAATGGAATTGATATATCAGTGTAGTCATTATAGCACAGTTTGACAGTACAATGTTATCTTATTCTTATGTACGCAGATATTTTTTTGTACCTACGGTGTTTTCCATCACCATATCATTGCAGATAAGTTTGAAGTATTATTCAGGGATCCAGTCGAGTTATGAAAATTTTAGATCATTACCTCTACGTAATCTCATTCTATGCTCAATTGTACTCTCAATTGTGGCCATAAACACGGAATGAAAATTATGTTTCCCCTCCCCCACAACATCAAACACTTCAAGTTATTTGATACTTTTTTAGTCGACAGATGAAAATTCCGCAGGTTGCACAATTTTATGGTAAAGAAACTGTTGCATTATTTACAGGAAGCCAATCTCTTCTTTTTAAACGTGCAGACTCGATGAACACGATGAACAGTGACAACGAATAACGTTTTTCGTTTCCGCATGAAGATTTGTGGCAGTGCTGATGAGTTAGCACACCATTATGGATTGAAAGAACATTCCTTACCTGATACAAAAAAAAGTAAAATGCTGCAAACGCAATTATGTCTGCACATTGCATTTTCAACTGTCACAAAGTTAACCATCTTTTTCAGCAGGAAACTACTCTTGTACATTAACGCTCTTGGGGCTCAACCACAGCTGTTAAGCCAACTCTTTATTGGGCTCTAGTCTATTCAATCCAAAATGCGTTATTTATTTTTTACAATTACTCAGACGTAAAGAACTAATAGCATGACAGCATCAAAAGTGTAACTGTAATGGATCTGTTCATCACCATCTAATATAATCATATTTTCAATTTATCGTGTTTAACTTCTGTTATACAAAAGGGTCCTTTCTTGTTGTAATCGTTTTCTTTTAATCAGCTATGTTATGTTAGACCATAAAATTTTAAGGCATAGAGATAGAAGTAGATCTCTGAGGACACTGTTTCTGCTCCACCGTTCAGTGAGATCACGGAAATCTGGCAATCATCAGCTCGACTTTCTTGACTTTACCAGATAAACTTTGATTCCATTGCTGATATAAGAAATCTGCCTATCTGAGCGTTGAGCACCTTTAATGGCCCATATGCAACAGCCCTCTTTGATAGGAAATTCCACCCGAGATTCAATATCATCTCTGAGCAGAAATTCCTCAGAATCTGTATCTTAAATGTACATCCCCTTCTTCCAATATTGTGTATTGTGATTCTACCTTCTCCCCCAGAATGAAACAAAGTTTTTCACATTCTCTGGCAATTCATCTAAAATTCTCCTACTTTACAACAAAGTTTCCTCTCATTCTTGTATATTTAAACGATTATAGGAAGATTTAACTCAACATGTCTTCACAACACAGTTCCTCTGAATGTGGGATAACACAGTGTGGAGCTGAAGGAACATAGCAGGCCAGGCAGCATCAGAGGGGCAGGAAAGCTGACGTTTCGGGACGGGACCCTTCTTCAGAAATGGGGGAGGGAGAAGGGAGCTCTGAAATAAATAGAGAGAGGAGGGGTGGAACTGGGAAGGTAGGTGGGATGGTGATAGTGAGTGCAGGTAGGTAGTGGTGGGGATTGGTCAGTGAGATGGGAGGAGCGGACAGGTGGGAGAGAAGATGAACAGGTTGTGTCAGGTCAAGGAGGCGGGGACGAGAGGGAAGGTTGGTCATGGGATGAGGCCGGGGCTGGGGAGATGTTGAAACAAGTAAAGTCCACATTGAGTCCATTCGTTTGTAGGCTCCTGAGGTGGAATATGAGATGCTGCTCCTCTAGTTTCCAGGTGGCAGCAGATGCAGTAGGCCACATTAGCGGATGTGCAGGTAAACATTTGTCTGATGTGGGCAGTTATTTTGGGTCCTTGGACTCCCAATGTGGCCTGCTGTACATCAGTGAGATCCAGCGGAGGCTCAGAGACTGCTTTGTAGAGCACCTGCTCTCTGTTTGCAACAAACGTCAACACCTTCCAGTCGTGAACCGCTTCAACTCCCCCTCCTACTCCCTGACAGGTATGTCCATCGAGGGCATCGTCCAGTGTCACAACGACGCCACCCGGAAACTGGAGGAGCAGCACCTCATATTCTGCCTAGGGAGCCTGCAACCCAATGGTCTCAACTTGGACTTTACTAGTTTCAAAATCTCCCCACCCCAGCCCTCCCTCTCATCCCCACCTCCTTGACCTGACACATCCTGTCCATCATCTCTCCCATCAATCTGCTCCTCCGACCTCACTGAATAATTCCCATTACTGCCTACTTGCACTCACCTATCACCAACCCACCTACCTTCCCCAGCCCCACCCCTCCTCTCTCTATTTAAGAGCTCCCTTCTCCCTCCCCCATTTCTGAAGAAAGGTCTCAACCCAAAAATTCAGCTTTCCTGCCCCTGCTATGCTCATCCAGATCCACACTGTCTTACCTCTGACTCCGGCATCGGCATTTCTTACGATCTCCCCTGAATGTGGTACTAGTCTTGTCAAGGTTTTTTTAATACTGCCTTCAATGCCATTATATCTTACCTAGATGAGTGACCTGAAACCGTTAACAACATTCCAGTTGTGCTCGGACAAGTATCAGTTTTGGCAAAATCATCTTACATTGATATATAATTCTCACTGAAGTCGAATGCAACCCTTCTGTGATTAATGGACAAAAATTCCTATTTTTTTTTGTTCCTACGTAACTTTCTGCAGTCTTCTTTCATTTGAATAATATTGTGCTCCTTTATCCTTCCTACCAAAATGCATAATCTGACATTTCTCAATAGTATATTCCATCTGTCAAATGTTCATCTGCTTACTTAACTTATCTATATACCTCTGCAAATACTTTGTGACATTGTCGCCACCTACAATGTATTCATAGAATCTGTAAAGTGCGGAAATATGCCATTCAACCCGTCGAGTCTGCACTGAAACTCTGAAGTGCCTCCCACCTTGATCCGTACCTTATATCCGTAAACCCTCATTATGGAAATGTAGACTACATATCCCCGGATGTTATGGGCAATTTACCACAGCCAAGCTACATAACCTGCACATCTTTGGATAGTGAGAAGAAACAAGAGCACACCGCAAACAGCTGTGCTGTAACGGGGGAACAAAAATGGAAGCACCACACACATGCTAACCAAGGATAGAACTGAGCCTGTGCCTTTGGTATTGCAAGGCTGCGGTGCTAAACAATGAGCTACGTTGCAACTGCAATCAGTAATAGCAGATTCCGCTTTGGTTTTCAATAATTGGATCTCTCTATGAATTCTTACTGTTTGTCTTTTTTTATCGATTAACACATGACATTCACTTCACAAAATATATTGTGATGGTTAATGATACAGGAATAGTTACTGTACATGCGAACAAATGTCTTACCAATATCTTTCCGAATTAATTCCAGTTGATCCTTTTCTGAAATGACAGAGAAAGACTCGATGAGATTAACGCTTTTGATTTGATATACATGGAATTTCAAAAGGTGTTTGACATAGTGCCACATGAAAGACTTTTGAGGAACATTATATGTCATTGCACAAAAACAATGAACAATAACAACGTGCATGCTAAATTAGTCTTCCCAACACCTGAAATCTGAAGAGATGCTTAACAGGTGTTAAGCATAGTTGAAGCTTAACAGTTTAAGTCACTCAGCTCACCTCACATCTGTTGAAAAGAAAAAGTGCGGTCAGAAAGCAGAGATCGCATGCAGCATGAGACCAAGCCCTAGTTCAGGGAATTTAGAGGCAGCATGGGATTTCGTTGCATATGGGCTTTTAGCGTGTTACTTCGTTTTTTGCTCATAGTTTGTAATTTAGTTTTGTTTAAAAAAAAATAAACTGAAGTCCAGTACCAGGACCCAGCATAAGAGACTAAAATCACAGGTATCCCTTCATTATATCGATTGGTGATAACTACTAATTTGACTGTTTCTTAGAGATTATTAAGTGATTGAAAGTCAAGGAGAAATATTTACAATTTACGAACGACAAGACCAGCATGATATCTTTAAAAAAAATCAAACTAAGAACGAGGTAATTAAAATAGATATACACGGTTAAAATATGTGCTGTAATTCTACGTTGGAGCAGCTAGTGGACTCTACTTAATACTTAATGACCACATCTATAGTAAATCGAATCAGAGATAGTAGGAACTGCAGATGCTGGAGAATCCGAGACAACAAGGTGCAGGGCTGGATGAACACAGCAGGCCAAGCAGCATCATAGGAGCAGAGAGGCTGACGTTTCCGGCCTAGACCCTTCATCAGAAAAGGGGGAGGGGAAGGGGGTTCCGAAATAAATAGGGAGAGAGTGGGAGGCGGATAGAAGAGGGATAGAGGAGAGGATAGGTGGAGAGGAAACAAACAGGTCGAAGAGGCGGGGATGGGGCCAGGAAAGGTGAGTGTAGGTAGGGAGTTAGGAAGGGGATAGGTCAGTCCAGGGAGGACGGACAGGTCATGGGGGCGGGATGAGGTTGGTCGGTAGGAGATGGAGGTGCGGCTTGAGGTGGGAGGAGGGGATAGGTGGGAGGAAGAACAGGTTAGGGAGGCAGGGACGAG
>NC_063366.1:14162966-14171057 GCF_021869965.1 Rhincodon typus
CTGGCCCCATCCCCGCCTCTTCGACCTGTTTGTTTCCTCTCCACCTATCCTCTCCTCTATCCCTCTTCTATCCGCCTCCCACTCTCTCCCTAGTTATTTCGGAACCCCCTTCCCCTCCCCCTTTTCTGATGAAGGGTCTAGGCCCGAAACGTCAGCCTCTCTGCTCCTATGATGCTGCTTGGCCTGCTGTGTTCATCCAGCCCTGCACCTTGTTGTCTATAGTAAATATTGTTTGCTTGAGGAATTCCAAGCTCAAGGCTGACGAGCTAGAGTCTTAGTTCCGAATACTGTGACATATCGGGCAGTGGAAAATCTCCCTATATGCTGTCATTCGGTGGCACACCTCTTGAATTGACTATCTCAAATTCTGTCAGTGGTCTGGAGCATAGCTATGAGTGGAGTCAGGTAGCAAGATCCTGGAGGTAATGCTGAAGGAGTCTAATCTTTCAGCTTGTTTAATAGGCTTGACATTTGTTTTCCTTGTGTGGGTGATAGAGGTCGCTGGAGGGAGGACAAGCAAACTGAACAGAGCCATTCAAGCAAAGAGAGAGAGGAGAAATGCAGCTGTAGTCGGGGATATTCAGAGGATATTTCGCGTTTTACCCGGGTTCCAGCTATATTAAATGGGCTGCAGAGGAATCTGGAATTGGAGGGAAAGGTCCAATTGTCATGGTCCACGTAGGTACCAAAGAAAGAGGTAGAAAGAGGAAACAAATTGTGCTAAAGGAACATGAGCAGCTAGGGGTGAATCAACAAGAAGAACAAAAAAAAAACAATGACTTTGGGATTATGACTGGGATTACGTGTTCTGAAGATGTATCACTGGACCTAAAACATTAATTCTAATTTCTCTCCGCAGATGCTGAATTAGCTTTATTGTCATGTGCATTCGAATGAGTGCAGTGAAAAGTTTACAATGTCACCACTTATGGAATCAAGATATCTAGGCACAGATATTTAAGTATTTGGTGCAGGTTTGAAAGAATAAATAAAAGTACAGCCTAAGGATAAAAGGTTCTTTACAACCCTTTTCACCAAGTCCGCACCAGCAATTATCCTCCAGAATGCACCGTGCCCAGCTTCCAGACCATGGCAGGCTTCAAAGCCCAATGCTTCACCTCCAGCCCGCAAGGACCTTGACTCCCTGCACCGGCATGTGGACTGGGAAAGGCCTCCTGTGCCAGCCTTCGATCCAAGACTCCTCTCCAGCGCTGGCCTGATGTGTGGCTTGCCTGATTTGGCCTCTGGTACATGAGTCACCTCCTTAATTTCCGTCTGGGTAAGGTTATGACGTTAAAAGTTTTAAAAAAAATCACCCCAGCAAGGAGAAAAAAAAAGACATAAAGGAAAAGAACGTGCGGAGCAGAGGAGCTGCGGCTGGAGCATCCCACTCAGCAGCTGCCGGACCTGCTGAGTTTTTAACAGCAATTTCTGCTTCTGTTTCGAATTCATGAGATAAGCACGGGCCCCCAGTGAATCATGACCAAATTCTCCTGGTGAATTGCATAACTGGTTCTGCAGATACAGCTTTTTGGATTTATTTATTCATTTTTGTGAGACGTGGCATCATTGGCTGGCTGGCCTTTATTGCCCATCCTTACTTGCCCTTGAGAAGACGAGATGAGCTGGTTTCTTGAAACACACCAGTCCCCTACATAACATGTGTATAGAAGGATGGGGTGGTTCAGTGCTGGCTCATGGAAAATTATAGAAAACGTAAAAGGTCGGGGGAGGGTAAAGGCTCAGCAGAGATTCATAAAGATTCCAGAACAGGTAATAGGACAGAGTCTCCTTTCTTCTACACCAAATTCTTCATCCAAATAAACCTGGAATATCCTTTTGTTTCTCCATCAACAATCTTCAATCACTCCCCCTCAATAGACTTAGATTTATGTCATTCGATTTATACACTTTGATCCAATGCAAAGGCAGACAGCGTGCGAAAATAGGTTGCTGGAATTAGAAACACAGAACAAAAAAGTAAACAGAATTTCCAGGGGGAAATAAAGTTCAGCACGTCTGGCAGCATCAATGTAGAGAAAGTAGAATTTATATTTCAGGCTCAGTTAACCTTCTTCAGAACGGAATTAGTGAAGAAAATGTTACTAGAAACACTGAAGTTGGGATGTGGGAGGGGGAAGGATTGGGAGGATATGATTTTGAGGGAGTTGGGTGTGGTTGAGATCACAAGATTCAATTGAATTTGTGACCGTTGTGGAGAAAATACCTTGATTTTCAATGGTGCGACCATGGTCTGGGGGAGGTTTGAAGATTTGTCCGACAGCTCACGCTCACCCTCCGCACCCTGTCAGTATGACAGACAAAGACAGCACCACCATTCCCGGCAGGCTTGATTAAAAAGTCAGGGTTGGATATAAGACCATCAAGTACAGTCAGCTCAGAGGGAGATAACTTCAAAGGGTTAAGAGTGGCAGAGAAATTGAGGCTATTAGTGTCAGTTCAACAGCTCTCAATAAACTGATCGAGTTTAGTAAAAGGCAAGAGGCAGGGTTCCGGTTGGAGGCAGTGTGGTGGAGGCGGTTGAAGACATCTTTAGGGCGGCAACAGGACTATTTTCTAAAGAACTAGGCACTGAGGTAAAGGCGAGCGACAAACAGTTCATTACCACGTTGTTCCTGAAACTCATTGTGGTCAGTGTGCAGGGAGATAAAACTAAGACCTTTTCTGAATACAGAGCGTTCAGTATCGGAAAGCAGAATTTATGTAGGGGTACTAAATAAGTGACACGAGATGGAGTTTAGAGAGGGCTTGCTGTCAAAGGGAAGGGGAAGGAAAGAAGTTTACAGAACGGCATGGGTATCTCTAAGTTGTTGCACCTTGCATTTCTGAATGCCAGAAAGGACAAAAATCGTTTATTGTCAGAAGTTCCCTCTCTCGTCCAGAATTGGAAAAGTTCATGAATTTTTCTTTCGATTTTCATCCTGTGCTTACTTTAATCTTTTCCATCTCTGATTCTTTCCTTTCATTTCTCAGCAACTCCGTTTCCATTTCTCGTGATTTGCTGTCTACCAATATCCACTAGAAACCCACCGACTCCCACAGTTACTTTGACTATGGATCATAACGCCCTGCTTCCTGGAAACACTATTCAATACTCCAAGTTCTTCTGTCATCGCCACACCTGTTCGAGCTTGCCAGCTTCGAAAAAGAGCCTCAGAACTGTCTACTTTCATGCTCAACAGAGATTCTCGACCAGTAGTTGATAAGATTCTCCGACATTTCAGACTCATTTTCTGCACTTCTTCCCTCGACCTTTCTCTTCCCTCCCACAACAGCAATAAGGTATTCCTGGTCTTCACTTGCCACGCCCTCCACCCCACGAGGGTCAACATCCAAAGAATCATTAACCAGTATTTCCACCATGTCCAACGGAGTGCTACCACCTAGCATTAGTTCCTATCACTTCCCTTGCCAGCCTTCCCATTCACTTCAGGATGCATTGGTCCATTCTTATTCCACTCTCAACATCCCTTCAGCAACTTCGCATGTATTTGGTAAAGGTCTAACACCTGATTCCTTCCTCCCTCTTCACCATCCAGGCTCCAAACATACCTTCTAGTTGAACTTGCAATTTTCCTTTACTTCACTCAACATAGTCGACTGCATTCAATGCTGTACATTGTGGAGATAAAACTCAGACCGATCGGAAGAACACTTACTTTTTGTCCACAAAAATGACATTGAGCTTCCTGTTACCTGCTACTTCAACACACTACTGTTTTCCCTGCCAAAATTCCCTGTCTCAGGCTTGTTGCAATGCTCCAGCAAAGGTCAGCACCCGTTGACATCACCTCTTTTCACTTGGACTGAATATCGAATTCAATACTTTTCGGTTCTGGGCATCTTCTCCAATCCCCTTAACCTTAACTTCGCACACCAGCCCTTGTTGTCACATGGACTGCTGTGGCACACAACCCATCGTCAGCTGTTAACATTTTCCATTCTTTGATATTGATTCTCTCAGGCTGACCTTTACCCATTCCTTTGTCTGGCTAACTGCTTTTCTCTTCCCCTTCGGCTTTATTTCCGTCTATTGTTTACTTCTCTGATCTCCCCTTTCCCTATTGTTATATATGTATATCCGTATGTGGGTGTATATATATATATATGTAATTTTAAAAAATGATCTGAAACATTTTTTCTTGTATGTTGCTTCTCATATTAAAGGTAGTGTTTTTTTTTTCTCCTAAGCACATTTACTTCCTTATGGTAATTTAATATTTTTTTGTTACCCAAAGACTTATCAATTTGTTTGGCCAATCTCTCCCTTTCCAATGATTTTTTTCTTTCCTGTATTCAAACCATTTCTTCTTTGGAAGGTAGCGATTAGTCAGCTATCATTTTTCCTGCCCACTACTCAATCCAATTACGCCAACTTAGATCCATGCTTAAGTTAAATTTCTCCTGCTTGCCGATCTTCTGAAACGTTTTTCTTTTACATAGTCATTCCAAACCTCATGATTCAGTTATCATTATTTCATGAATATTTTTCACAGACACTTGACAATTAGCCCATCTGATTGCCACGATCTAGATCTAGCATCACTTTAATTTTTTTTTGGATGAAAATATATGGCACTCGGTCATTCTTCAGTGTGCACTGTGGGAGCTCTTATACCAATCTCCCATTCCCACGCATCCTAATGTTAAAAAAAAACGTTTAATACAGTTCAGGATATAATTTCAAAAGAAAGAAAAAAGTCATCTATCAGTGTCTGCATCACTGACTATGGCAGCACTTACTATCCGGTGCTGACTGTCCTTGAGAATGTGCTGGTGAGCTGCATTTTTGAAAGTCTGAATTCCATTTGCTGGAAGTATATCCAACTTAACACATCGGCTGTGCCATATAATATGCTGCAGGGTGTTTTCGTTTTAAACTTTAGATTGTCTCAAAAGTCTACGAAAAGTAGAGTCTTCCTGAACCTTTTTTAAAAATGAAAACGGGGCAGGCAGGCAGATTGCTGAATTTAAACTTTTACTTTCGTCGGTTCCTCCATTACCTACCCGAGCTCCATGATAGAAGCAATGCCTTTTGGAAACTCAGTCAGTAATGTTGCTAATCTCTGTATTGGATATGACGTCCTACCCAATGTTCCTTCTGAATGTTTCACAGTTTCAATGTTTCCTTAATAGTCGTTTTAATCATGGAGGAGTACGTAACCATCAACTGTTGACAGATATGTTGATCCTAATCCTAACCCAAACCTTGCTTACGTTTGCTGTGATACAATGAGACTTCATAGAACACAACAATCCTGACGACGGTTAGGCCATTTTGTTCTCCGAATTTATAACTGTGTCGCCACATTAATTAGACGCACTGCTCCATGTTTGACAGACAAAGCTGTGCTTTACAGTGGGAATTGGCCTGCAATGTACGAATCCGTGGACTATGATAAGATTAGTCTGTTATTTTACTGGTCACAGAACTCCAGGCAGAGAGAAAAAAATAAACTCGACAACTAACCTCTGTCTTCTATGTCCAAACCGATTTTGCACCCATATTGCCGACTCCAGGATCCAACGTGACTTAATCTTCTGGACCAGTTTACCGTAAGGAACCTTGACAAATTCTTTAGACAACATTCACTATCCTACCCTCATCAACGATCGTCATCGTTTCCTCAAAAGAAAATCAATCAAAATGTGGGCAAAATCACCCTCTCACAATGCCATGTTGACAGCCCTCAGTAAGAGCTGTCTTTTCGGAATGTTTGTCCAATAATTTCTCCACCACTGATGTAAGGCTCTTCGGCCTATCATTTCCTGATTATCGTTGGTGTCCTGCTTAAGCAAACGAATGACATTGGCTAGTCTTCAGTTCTCTGGACCTCATCTGCTGTTAAGGAGGGTGCAAAAATCTGTCCATGCCACGCACTTGTCCTCCCTCACTTGCTTCAGTAATCCAACGTTAAATATCATTCGGTCCTTAACATTTTTAAAGGCACCCAATACCTCCTCCTTCTTCATATCGACATGCCATAGAATTCCAACGTATTCCTCCTTAAGACTAGCATCAACTGTGTTCTTCTCCTTCACAACTACAAATGTGAATTTTAAAAAATCACTCATTTCCTCCAGTTCCACAGATAAAGTTTCTCCATTTCCTGGAGTGGGCCTGCGTTTACCGGGGCTAATCTAATTCTTTAAATATATATGTATATTTCCTTGCCATTTTCACTAATCCAATTTATGAAAGGTATTCCAATGGTCCCTTTCAGCCTCCAAATTCCTTGTTTAACATCTTTCATTCTTCCTTTATATTCCTCAAAGGTCTTATCTAATTTCAGTTTCTGGAACCTTATATATACTTTCCTTCTTTTCTTATTTGACTAAACGTACAACATCTGGAATATTTTTGGCATATGTTTGGTGCATTTCTTCCATTTATTTTAGAGGTATCAGATGCTATGTATTTTTTTAATTGTCATTGCGTTTTCCTGACTCTGCCAACAACTTTATTTCCCATAGAGTAGTTAACACTCAATCACATTGCTGTGCATCTGAAGTTACCTATCATCCACAGCAAGTAAGGATAGCAAATTACCTTCGTTTCACGTTATTAATGCACCGGATGGATTGTGATGACAATCAATAGTAGTTATCTGCCGCGGTATGGATTCCAGGTTTCATTGATGGGTTTCTAACTCATTTTTATTGAACATTGGATGGATTTCCAGTCCCGTGATACTTCCACTGCATCACCGTTTTCACAATGGGAAAATTAATGTATTTGACAATCAACTTTAGAGCAAAAATTAATAAGAATCGAAGTAATATTCCATGATCTGAATTAATATTCTCGATAGTGTCCTTTACGGTCACATTTTTACATGGCGTTCTACCCTAATATTTAATAACTTATTTTATGCCTGATGGCGAATGGTGTGACAAAAAGCGACAGTTTCAGAATTTAAAAAAAAGTGGTATCATGGACTTGAGTTTTCTTTTGTAAATGATAGGTAGAGGATTGCCTTCCGTTTTTATATGTACAATAAGGGAGTAAATGTGACCTCAGCTTAACATCTGTTTGATAATTTAAGATTGCCACAAATGTTCAAACGCTAATATTCCATGATGGCAGTGTCTGAATCATTATACCTGATTTCTTCTAATGAAAGTATTATTGCAGAATGAGTACAAGTTCTTTCTAAGAAATTCAGAATATTGTGCACAAAAACCTACTTTAATTCCTTTCACTTCCAGTTCAAAACGGAAAATTGGTTATTGTTGAGTGGAAGATCATTACGGAAGTAGGTCTAGAGCTGGATGAACACAGCAGGCCAAGCAGCATCAGAGGAGCAGGAAGGCTGACGTTTCGGGCCCAGACCCTTCTTCAGAAAATGACGGATTCATTACGGAATCCTTGTAAAGACGAAAGAACGCCCTCACCCTATTGGTTAGTGTGGTAATTGAAAAATGATTTAAAAAAAACAGTTGCAGCTGTTTGTCAATACTAGTAAATAAATTTTCTGGAAAAAAGCAGTGACGCGCTGTATATGAAAAAAAAAAAGTAATATTTTGTTAATCTGTGCATAATTTGAAATAACTACGATATTAATTCGTTTTTTCAATCTTGTGCATAATGTGAAGTGACTAACATACTTTTAAAATTAGGTTTCAACTAAGAATTGCTCCGATATTTTCACTAGCTACTTGTGTCCCAATGTCCTTAAGTGTAGTTTTGTTCTAACCTATTCCATTCCCAATTTTCGTCTAATATTGTTTCAAATCTACCCAAATATCGTTCAATTCTGCATTTTCCTCATCATTACTCACCTCCTCCTTTCATCTGATGAATAACATCTGAGGGCAATCATTCAGAAGATAAAAAAATATAAGTACAGATTTTATGAGAAGTAGAAGTTTAAAATTCAAGACAATGATTGGAAGCTCGCAAATCCATAAGCATTAATATGCTAACTAATGTCAGCCTTCGTGACAACATAATTTCCGTGTCTCATCCTGCTTCAGTGTTTTCCATTATCACGGATCTCTCTCTCTCTCTCTCTCTCTCTCTCTCTCTCTCTCACACACACACACACACACACACACACACACACACAC
>NC_063366.1:14171157-14204526 GCF_021869965.1 Rhincodon typus
CACACACACACACACACACACACACACACACACACACACACTGTAGAGATGGATAGGACCCATCTCATTGTTTCCCGTTTCAAATAAAAGGGAATTTTTTTACAAGTAGTTGCACAATGTGGAGAACCTTGAGCATGTGTGACTTCGTTATTGTCATTGTATTTCAGGGATGTTAAGCTGTTCATTGACTTAATCTAGCAAGCATTGTTGTTTCTACAGAGCATATTTCCTATGTCATAAGAATCAAGTAATCATTAGCTGGGCCAGAACAATAATTGGGAGACATATATTTATCTTATACTAATTTGGAAACGATAATTTAGCTATGCCTGTATTTGTTTGTTTAGCTTGCCTGCACCATGGAGAACCGCATTGGCTTTTTCTAATTCTGGAAGAAAAAAAAGTTAAGATGCTTACAAAGTCTCAGATGTAATCATGCTCAAAATGCACATTTTCTCTTTTTCTTCTGGACAGTTGAGCAAATAGGTTGAACAAATCAAATTCATTCTTACTTCCAAGTATGGCACATGATAAAACATCATGAAACCCATGACGTTTAGTAAATGAGACCATTCTCACCTGGTCTGGTCAACCTTTGACTGCAAGGCAATATTATTCTCTATGACTCTTAAATGGGCTCTAAACTAGTTTGGCAAGTCAATCATTTCGATTGAATGGCTAACACTTTTTAAAGGTATGAATCAGAACATCCCAACTGTTGGAAATAGGTGCCAGAAACAACAACAAACTCATCACCTTAAATCCTTTAAACCTGTCCATACTGATACTTGCTAGAAAGTGCAAATGCTAGGGTAAAGTTAAACTGATTGCAACAAGCAAAAAATTGACATGGTCATCCTTAGAGAACTGTACCTCACAATAATTCCACAGGAAAACTATCACAATTATTACACTTGATCTGTTCAGTGGGAGGACAGACACAATATATGTGACAGCATATCTATATATAGTCAAGAATGAGGTGCTGGGTGAGTTTTCAAAATTGACTCCTAGTTCCTTGATGTCTCACCACGTTAGGTCGAACATAATTAAAATGAACAAACTCCACTCCTGTTCAACTTAGCTGATGTAGAAGTGAAGAATTCCTTCATACTGTAGATCACTTTGACGGAGCTGTCAATCTGGAGAGGGCGCAGATTGCACTTGGACGAAGGGACTTTGGTAACCATCAACCCCAATGAATCTGCAGCATGTCTACTGGCTGGTATGGTTGGGTCTTAAATGGCATTGATGCTTCAACCAGGCATTTACCGAGTGACGAGGTAACCAACAGGACGGAAAATAAAATACTTGACCCCATTAACCCATCACGAGAGCATCTATACAAGGCTGTTTTTGTGGGATTGCTCGATTCAGTCTGTGTGGAAATAGAAACCCATCTTCATTTTGAAGATTTTCTTCTGAATATTGCATAGAACTATCCTGGTGCAAAACAGCCTATCCTTTGAAAATGTACAGAATGTCAGGATTGTGCATCCACGAGATTTTAGAACCTCCATGGCATTGCAAGTATGTTCAAATATAATCAATCGCATCATGGACCAGTGAATGCATGTGTTAATCTTCAATGGAAAGATAGAGGTTCAACACATATTCAATGAATTTTGCAGGACAGCACGTCTGGAATACCTTGAAATGAGATGGCAATCTGATGAATCTACAGCATATTACGTTTTAGCGGCCAAGCAAAATAAGCAGCAAATTGCAGTGAAAGATCGAAATAATTTCACAAACAACTGTCCAGATAAAAGCTCTGCAGTCCTGTTGCTTCGAGCCGTAGATGCTGGTGGGAAATTAAACAACTCAGTGAAGTATGACGTTGCACAGATATCACATTTGGAAACAAAAATATAGGGTTGAAGCATTTGAAAAAATAAACTATTCAGATGTGAATAGTTTAGCAACCATTTGGTTAACGTCCTGAGGGATCTTCATGCAATTTGGTTCAGTTCTCGTGATTTCACTGTCCACCTGAAGGAACTGCATCGTTTTCCCTCCATGATGACTCCAGATGTCAAAAAATTCACTTAGATTCAGTGCCATTAATGACACTTCTGATACGGATGCAATACAGATACTTCTGCTGGCAAACGTTAAGTCAAGTTCGTTCCATACAAGTGCCAGGAAATTAATATGTCCAACAAGTGTAATCTAATCAGCCCATCTTGACATTCAATGACATGAGCGCGTTGCTATAAATATCTATGGGAAACTGCGTTCATAAACAGATTGGTTAGCCACCTACATATTCCAGCGAGAACAGCAGGTCAATAGCTAGAAAAAAAATTATAGTGAATAAAGTATCTTTTCTGTCTTGAATTTCTCTTCACTATCTTTATGGAAAAATGCAGAATCTGATGGATGACTTCCAACATTTATGCATCAAAGTAATTGCAACAAAATTCACAATGTTTGACGGCTTGCAAGATAAAGCAAATTGGTTTGTGACACCACATCTACTGAACATTGGCTGCATGTAGCATACATGCACACTGGATATATTAAGTGAAATAGTCAACGTGGCAGAGAGAAAATCTTGAAAACTATACAAATAATTACGTTAGAGGCGTTGCAATTGTGATTATCTTCAAGAAAGGAGACAGGTCTGACTGTGGAAATTGTAGGGAGGATTCCACTGCTGTCTGCCACAGGAAATGCCCCCAGAAATAATCCTCAACAGGATACTATCAATGATGGAAATCTCAGTGCAGTTTCCTCCCCATCAAAAGCCACAATGGCTGACTTTTAATGTGTAGCAAATCCAAGAGCTGTATAGAACCAATATCAATCTTTATGCATAACCTTCTTTGATCATCACACCAATTTTGTCATCACTGTCAACCGGAACATACTCCTCAAATACGGCTGTCTACAGAAGTTTTTTTCACTATTCTCTGGCTTCTTTAAGATGATATACAAACTGTAATCCGCATGAACGGATCGACTACAGATACAATGCGAGTGCACGCAGTGTTCAAGCAGGGATCTTTTATCACAACAACTTTCTCTGTACATTCATTGTCACAACACTCCACACCTTCTACACGCCCCACACAGGAGTAAATCCGAGCACTTCCGGGCCAGAAAAAAGACAATTCCATTCAACTTTGGCAAAGGGACAATCTAAATATTTAAAAAGGGAGCCTTCGGAATATTTGAAAAGTAACTCAGATGGATTGATGAAGACAACCTTAAAGTCAAGCTTTTAGATCTTTTGAACTAAAACTACTAGAACCACTATTTTGAATAATGCACCTCGTCGGGGGAGAAAAAATACAAACTGGACAGTGTAATACCATTCACTTTGAATTGGAAGTACCGACTCCATTGTTGAACTCGATGAGAAATATTGATTCATAATAAATCAGTATTCAATTAATTGTGAACTGGTACACTTTTTTTCAGTGCGAGCACTTTCACACATTCACAGAAGCACAGAATTTGAGTGGCGCACGAAGCAATAGTTTTACCCAGCATTTCTGTTTTGTTTCTTCAGATGGATATCATTACATCAAGCCAGTCAATTGCTTTTTCTCGGCACCCTTGTACATTACATTCATTTTAATAGTCACCCAATACTCTCTTCAAAACCCCAATTCAAACTGCCTCTACCACACTTGCAGCAGGCCACACCCTAAGTACTCTCTGAGTGAAAACTTATTTTTTTTCACAGCCCATAAAATCGTAGCTTCTTTTTCAGACCATCCAGAATCTATGCCTCCTCACTCATTCATTTTGCAAACTGGAGCTGTTTCTCCCGATTTACTCTGTCTTCTATAAGGTTTCCTTCTCCTATTTTCTCTGCAAGTAGAACAGTCCCAACTTCTGCAATCGATCCTGACATCTGAAGTTCCTCACCCATGGAGACATTCTTTTAAGTCACTTCGGAAAGTGTTACCACTCTTCCTCTAATTTGGTGGTCATTACAATGCACAAAACTCCAAGTGAATTCAGACAAGTGACTTACACATATTTAAGCTTACTTCCCCAATCATATACTCTATGCCTTTCCTTCCAGTAGACATATGATTGTGCTTTATACATTAAAGTAGGCATTTCCATCACTTTTTAACTTAGCGATGCCTTTCATATTTTTATGTGATATTATTGATCATAAATCGTGTCATTTAATGAATTTCGGCATTTTATTCAAATGATGCAGGGAGATAATGTTCCCAAACCTGCCTATATGTGGAATGTTGGCTTAAATACTTTTTACATTTGCTTGCTTGACTTGCATACGTGTATGACAACTTGTTGGACTTTGTAATAAAGAGAAAAATAAAACCTCTTCTCTGAAAGGTATTTTTCATTCCAATCGTTACATTGTCACCGTTGCTTCCTGATGTTCTCTTTGAAATTCATTATATTGAAGACATTTATAAACAAAATTGGAAATATTTATGAAGGAGAACATCATTGCCTATTTCATCGTAAGTTTTTTTTTTGAACTTATCATATGATTTATCCTACAGCAGAAAGAAAGAGGTAACATCCAGAAGAGGACAAGGAAGAGCTGTGCATTGCAAATTAATGTTAACTGTGCAACCACTTATTTTAAGAAAACGCCCTCTTGTCCGAGACTCTCCCATTAGGGCAAGCAACATTTACACTTCCACCCCTTCACACCCCCAGTTAAGATTTACATTGCAATACAACACCTTGCAGCACAAATATGTAAGGTAACTAATGCTGATTACGATTGAGGGTCATGTTATACTATCGACAGTCCCACAATTTCTGTGACACTGTCGTAAAATCTAATGAATCATTATGAAAGTTCAGCTTTTATTAAGGTGAGAAGTAGATGCGAATATTTTATTGGTTTTACGTGATGCATTATGTTTTAACTGACCATGATTTATGCCTGACAAGTTTTACATTACAGCGCACACTTTCTCTAGAAAACAGGATTCTATTTTTTGAACTAAAAAGCACAATAAGAAGAATTATTGAACAATTGATTGTACTTTAATCTCACTATTTGATTATTCATAAGTGGTTGCTTTGATACTGAGGCTGATATAATGGTATGGATTTGGCCATTGACAAATTTGCATTTTCTAACATAATAAACTATTACAAGATCAAATTAATTTGCCTGGCATGAAAGTGAACAGAACGACCTTCCACTTTGAAAAATACCAGTTTACTAGTTAATGTCATACAAAGGCACTGCAAAGCAAAAGATACACTCATTCACTCAACTTTTCCCAATAAAATTGAAGAATCTCTGCATCCTCCTTGCAGTTCACATTCCTACCCTAGATATGTGAAGAATTCCTTTTGCTCAAAGGGTGATGGAAATCTGGAACTCACAGCAGGAATGATTGAATAAAAACAAAACGTTAGTAATGTTTAAGCGAACTTTAAATATTTGCTTGCATTCAAGAATGTAAAATGTGATTAGTGTGGTCAAATTTTCATTGAGTGAGGTCGATACACTTAACAGATTTTTCTACGCCTGTTCTGTAAACGTTCAAAGAACGAAAGACTTAACTCGTCTCATATTCTGTCGCCTTTTCCATGTATAACTTTTCCAGATATATTCTAAGCAACCTGCTCAGTGACGTCATTACTCACCTATGGAGCAGTGGGACTTGTATTCGGTCTTCCTGACTCTGAGGTAGGGTCACTAAGACTGTGCCACAAGAACAATAACATCATCATCATTGGCGATCCCTCACAGACGAGAATGACTCACTTCCATGCTCGGTGCGATTCCACAGGTGACTGTACAGTCTGATGTGGCTTCCATACATTCTTCCACACTTGGTGCAATGTAGGTGTGTGAAGACATGGGTGGGACATTGATGTTGCACCTCGCTCATTCCACTGTTTTTGCCTAGCTTCTGATTTTTCCTTGATGGCGAGTCTCCAGGTGCTCGATACTTTCCGAGATGCTCCATCTCTACTTTGGATGGTCTTGGGTCAGTGACTCCTAAGCATTGAAGAGAATGCCATTCTTCACCAGGGAGGCCTTCAGGACATCCTTTAAACGTTTGTTCTGTCTAGCTGTTTTTTGCGTGCCATTTCAAAGCTAGGAATACAGCGCCTGCTTGGGGATGTTCGGTTTAGGTTATGCAGACAACGTACCCAGCCCATTGTAACTTATCAAGGGTGGTCAGGAGATGTTGGCCTGGTCGAGAAAGCTGATATTAGTGTATCCATCTTTCCAGTGGTTTCGCACGATCTTGCACAGGCAGTGTTGGTGGTACTGTTCCAGCATCTTAAACTGGTTGCTGTAGACAGTCCATGTCCCACAGGCATATGATCTGTATTCTATAAGCTTGATGTCAGGTCCGATGTTGTTTTCCTCAAACACCCTTTTCCTCAGGCGGCAGAAGGCTGCATTCGCACCCTGGTGATAGTGTGGGATTTGTTAATCAACATCTGATTTGGTCATCAGCACACTCACTGCCGATGAACTCCCTGCTGGAATGGAGCTAACCTACAGAACCAGCGGGAAATTATTTTTCCTCGCTGTCTTCAAACTAAAACCAGTGTCATCGAGTTGCATATCGCAGGTGATGTCTCCTCATGTGAAAACTCAGGGGATGAACTCCAGACCATCATGAGCACCATTAACACAGGCATATGAGAGCACAAGTCTCACGCTGAACATCATCTGCAACGCCACAGATTCTAACATATCATTGACAAGCTCTTTCCCACAACACATACATCCTGAATTTTTGTTTGTTCACCTTGTTAGCTCTGTTTTCAACTGCCTTGTACCAAATCTCGAGAATTATCACTTTGAGACTTCTTTTCCTTCCAGCTATTTTTTTTAAATTAAAAAATCTTTCGTTATAACTGAATTCCAATTTCAAACTTCTGCCCAGTTGCAACATTACAGTGCATGTTTTTTTTTTGTTTTCTGTCCTGGCCCCTATGAATCACACGTGGAATGCTGTGGGCCATGGTAAGCATTAACACCATTTATAAACAATAAAGTAGCGGGATTAATCATTCCTTGCTCGTAGAAATAGTAGCTGACATGAGAAACATAGATTCTCTGTTGTAGCAGAAATGTGGTGAATTTTGTTGAAAAGGGAGTAAATAAATCACATTCTGGTACTTTTTGATGATATTGCTTTTGCAATAAGGAATGCTTTCATTTTGACTTTGGCTTAAGTTGCTAATAGGCACACGAGTTGAACGTTTAAACAGTTTTGCATGTGTCACATGTATCATTAAAACATGCCTAATTTTTGCCTTAATCCGAAATCTCTTCATGATTTTGCTATGATAACTAATTTGCATATATTTTGCATTTGCTGCATTACTAGTCCTACCATTTGGGCAAATACGCATTAGGGCCACCATGCAATGATGATTTTCCGCAGATTAAGCACACCTCTTTCTTCCAGGTTTTCTTTCGTTAGTGCTATTTTATAAATAAAAGCATGTTAAACATGATAAGCTCTTAATAGGAGAAGCCAATTTAGAAACATAAAAGGGTACACTTGAATGAGACTATTTTAATACACTGAAAGTAATTGCTACTTACATGAGCATTAAACTTAACATCAAACAACATTGATGTCACTGTTCAACTTTCTACTTCCCAAAAAAAATCAATATCGTATTATTTTAATTTCTTTTTACTGTGCAGGAAGTTGATAATGTACTTTTCTTAGGGGAAAATGTCTAACTGTGTGGTCTGATGTGGATGCTATCCTTATATATTGCATAAAATATATGATGTTGGAGGCAGTCCAAGTGTGGAGAGAAACTGTTCTATCAGGAAAGGTTGAATATATTGCATCTGCACTCAATCAAATACAAAGGACCATTGACAACGTTATTGAAACATACAAGATTCTTTGGATGAATGATAATTTAGATATGGAGAGGTTACTCTCTCTGCGGCAGCGTGGATCAGAGACACTAAATTCATAATAAGGCATCACACATTTAAGGCCGTGATGGAGAGGAATTTCTTCCCTCCAAGGACATTGTTTTGTGGAATTTGTTATTATAGAAGCTGAGTTATTAAGTATATTCAAGACTGAGAATGACAAAATTTTAATTAGTGAAGTAATGAAGTGTTATGCGGAAAAATCATAAAAGTGATCTTGAAGGTTTTCAGAGCAGCCATAATCAAATTAAATGTGGAGCAGACGTGACTGGATGACTAGTCTATTTCTGTTCTAATGACTTATTGGCTTCTTGTTTTATGGACTTAAGGTGGAAGCCTCTAGATTATTTGCCAGCTATAGTTGTGGATAAGTGTGCAAGTGTTGGAATTCGGGAGGAATGGAAATGAGAAGAGCTTTATTTTTGATAAAGGCTTAATTTTCATGAAAAGTTGTTGTATTATCAGTCAATGATAATTTTATCGAACGCTAATCCTGTATAGCAGTTATATTTGCCTGTTGTTTTGCTACTTTCATGAGGCATCAGCCTTGATTGATGACTTTTGAACAAATGCACATTTCTTTAATTAAGTTTTCTGTGTTTGCTTTCTTGAGTTCTGTCTCTGTTAAAGTAAGAGCAAGGGAGGTTACGTTTACAAGGAAGCTATCCGACTATCCAAATTTGCCATCTCCTCCTGTTAACGCTGAGCTGTTCTATTAGTTACATCCCCAGTATCCTGCATCAAGATGGTCAAGCAGCATTTCTCTTACATATATCCGTGTTGATGTTATGGAATTACTTTCTGTTATCACATTATTGTCTCCTGTTACCACATCTATAATGAATATTGAATGGGCAGGTTGAAGCAAAGGCAAACTAATCCACCCACTAAGAGGGAGGGCTTCAGATATGTGGATTGTTGGGATGTCTTCTCATGCAGGTGACACCAATAAACTGAGGATGAATTACACCTAAACTGGAGAGGCACGAAGTGCTGCTAGTAATATTCGGAATATTTAAGCTATGATGGCAAGCGATAGAGGAAGTGGCAGCAGAGAAGAGTGGGTGAGTGGTGGAAACCAGGGCAACAGACCAGCAAGTAACATGACTGAGGAGGAATCACAGACTAAGGCCAGTAAGGCTGAGAGGAAGAAAAGACACAGAAAAGTTACTGTACAAGGCAGGGTTGGCTGTCTAAGATGTATTGGTTACAATGCAATTAAAATGACAGGTAAGACAGACGACATTAGGACTTGGATTAGTACATATAACTATGAGGTTGTTGTTATTTGAGAGACTGATTCAGTTGATTCAGAGAGGAGTAAGACTTGTCATTTTACAATCATGGATTTACGTGTTTCCAGCGAGATAGAAACAATATAAAAGAGGTGGGGGTATTACGTTGCTGCGAATAGAGATTATCACACCCGTAATGAGGGAGAACAGGTTGGAGGACTCACACACCGAGGCCATGTTGGTGGAACTCATGAATAGGCATGTTGCAAACACTTTATTGGGCCTGTGCTTCTGGCCTCCCAATAGCCAGCAGATGATAGAGGAACAGGTATATTATGGAAAGATGTAGAAATAACAACGTTGTTATTCTAAGCTATATTAACTTGTATTTCGCGCAGCACCAGAGACTTGAGTGAGAGTCGGGGTGGGGCGAAGTGAGGAAGTTGTTAGGTGTGTCCATGATGGGGCCATGCTAGACTTGAAATTGGGGAATGGGCCTGGCCCGGTGTTTGAAGTTTCACTGAGGGAACATTTCAGGAATGTTGACCATCATTCTGATGTTTTGTTACTAAACTATAAGGATGTGAATAGTCTTCTGGTGAAAGTACTAAATTGGAGGAAGGCTCCCTACCGCCATATTAGGCAGGAATTGAAGAATGTAGATTAGGAGTGGCTGTTTGAGCATAAGTCCCCATTTGGCATGTGGCTTTCTGTTAAAAAAAAAATTAGTTGATTAGAGATCAGGACTAGCATGTTCCTATGAAAATGAGACGTAATGATGGCAAAATTCGGGAAACTCCAATGTTACGAGATATTGAGAGAAGAAAAAGAGTAATAAATAAGTTGTAGGAAACTGAAGACTGATTGAACACTCCAAGAATATGAAGATAGCAGGAAAGAACTCAACCAAAAAATGAGGAAATCTAAAATGAGTCTTTAGCACACAATTAATCAAAATTGCAAAGCCGTTTTATACATAGGATATTATAGGAACAAAAGGGTACTTAAGGAAAAGGTAGGTCCACTCATAAATAAGAGCTAATGCGTGGGTCGAGCAAAAGACATGGGGGAGGATGCTAATGAAAACTTTGCATCGACAATCACAAAGGAGAAGAACGCAGTTGTAGTGAGATTTGGGATAGGCATGTCAATATTAAAAATAAAAATAAGAGGTTTTGGATGTTTTGGAAAACATTAAGGTAGATAACTTCTCGCAACCTGATGGGATCTATCCCAGAATGCTGAGGGAAGCAGGTGAGTAAATTGCTGTGGCTTTATACAAGATTTTCTTGTCCTCTTTAGTCAAAGGAGTGATCACAGAGGACTGCAGATTAGCCAATGTTGATCGTTTGTTTGAGAAGGGCAATAGGGACAATATAAGAAATTGCAGTCTGGTATACCTTATGACAGCAGTAAGGAAAATAATGGAAAAGATTACTAGGGATAGGATTAATCATATTTGGCAAAAAAGTGGACTTATTAGAGATAGGCAGCGTGGCTTTGTGTGGTGAAAATTGTGTGTCACAACCTTGGTTGTGTTTTCTTTTGAGAAAATAATAAAAATGATTGATGAGTGCAGGTACTGTCTGCAGGGTCAGCAGAAAGGTCTTTGACAGGGTCCCTCATGGAATTCTAATACAAAAGGTGAAGTCACATGCAATGCACGTTGAGTTGGCATAATGATTACAGAAATGCTCAGTCATAGAAGACGGAGAGTAACAATGGACGAGTATTCTTCAGAATGGAGATCTGTGACAAGAGGTATTCCACAGGGATCAGGGATATGTATGATTTGCAGGAGAAGATTGTCTGTGACCTGATTAATACATTTGCAAACAACACACAGATTGTGGCCGCTGAAGGTAGTGAGGAAGATTGCCAGAATATACAGCAGGATATAGATAGGCTAGAGACTTTGGCTGACAAATGAAAGATGGAAATTAATCTGGTCAAATGTGAACTGATACATTTTGGGAGATCTAATGTAGGACTGCTGTTTACAGTAAATGACAGTATCCCTTGTAGCCTCAACATACAGTGGTATCTAGACGTACAGATCCACGGTTGACTTCAAGTGGCAACACTCGTGGATACGTCTATCAAGAAGGCATATGGCATGCTTGCCTTCATCAGTCGAAGCATACAGTACAAACATTGTTATTGCATTTTGAAGTTGCATCTACACTAGTTATGCCACAAAGATAGCAAGAGCTAGAGATGCTGGATTTATGAATTTCTGAAGAAGGGTCTCAACCCGCTCCTCTGATGCTGTCTGCCTTCTGTGTTCCTCCAGCTTCGCAATTTGTTACCTTGGTTATACCACAAATGCAATATTCTGTTAGTTCTGGTCGTCACACAGTCAGAATGATGTTGTGGCTTTGGCTAGGGTACAGAAACGATTTAGCAGGATTTGTCTTCTTTGAAGCGTGTTAGTTATGCGGAGAGATGCGACAAACTTGGCCTGTTTACACTTGAACATTGAAGAATGAAGAGCTACCTGATAGATATTTGAAAAGTTATGAGGGGCATGGATATAATGGGCAGTTAGAGTCTTTACCAGGGTAGAAATGTCAATTACTCAGAGACATAGGTCGAAGGTAAACAAGGTTTAACTTTGAAGGAGATGTGAAAGGCAGTGTTTCTTTTTTAACACAGAGGTAGCTAAGTGACTGGAATATGGTGCCAGATGAGATGGCGGAGGCAGGTATAAAGGCAGCGTTTAAGGTACCTCTTGATAGATATTTGAATTGGCAGGGAATACAAGGACAACAATAGTATAGATCCAAAGGATTTGAGTTTAGAAAGGTATTATGTGTTAAAGCAATTTTGGTGAACCTAAGAACCTGTTCCTCTTCTGTACTGTTTTTGGTATTTTTTTTCTTTTTGTTCTTTGAGCCCGTTGCTTCTAAATACACTTTTCAACTTAGTGATCTAACCGAAGATTATACAACATAATAACAGAAAAAAAGTGGATTAATCGTATAATTTGTTTCAATTTTCTGTGTACCGTGTTATTAACTATATGTCATTATATAGAGTAGTTTTCACACAAGAAAATGTAAGTTATCATTGTTATTTTATTGAAATGTTCATTCAGTATCAGATTTCATCTTGTTATCAAATTAAAATTAAACATAGAATATCCCAGCGTGCTTGCAAAGAACCGAAATTTTGCCAAACTGTTCCATACCTCCACACTTCGGTGGATGCATTTGTGGAAGCATACTTTGTGGCAGAGAATCAGGATATCGCAGAATTATTAGGGTGCCAAAGGTGGCCATTCAATACATCATGTCTCCACAGACTCTATTTTCTAATGTCAACCTTCTGCCTTTTCTGCATATCACTGCACACCATTATTACCCAAATAAACACGCAATGGCCTCTTAGGTGCCTCAATTTACCGTGCCTCAATCACATTTACAAGGAATGTATTGCAACACCTAACAACTTGCTGTGCCAAAAAGTTTAACTCTGATATCACCCTTGTGTCATTTCCATATCATTTTTAATCTAAGCCATATCATAGAAGATAGGACATTACAGCACAGGAACTGGCACTTCAGCACACTATGTCTGTGCCCATCATGATGCCATTCTAAACTAATCTTATCTGTCTGCACATTGTCCGTATATCTCTATTTTTTCCTTTCATGTGTCTATCTAAATATCTTTTATACTTTGCTATTATATCCAGTTTCTCGCCTGGCAGTGTGTTCCAGGCAGCCAATACTCTCTGGGTAGAAAACATTCCTTGCACGTCTCCTTTAAATGTTCACCTCTCACCTTAAACGTATGGCCCCAGCATTTTACATTTCCCCCCTCCCAAAGAAACCCGAATATCCACCCTATTCACATCTGTCATAATTTTGCAAGCTTTTATCAGGTTGCCCCATAGCCTCTGATATCATATTTATGAAAGTCCAAGTTTGTCAACCACTGCTTGTAGGCAATACACTGCAATTCAGGAAAGAAAAAGAAAAATCTTCTGCACCCCCTCCAAACCCCACACCCCTACATCCCTCTCATAGTTTGGCATAAAGAACTGCTCTTATAACTCCAAATGTGGCCTGAACAAATTCTTATACAGTTGATGCAAGACTTTCCAAATTTTATACTCAATGCTATGGTCAATGAAGGTAAGAATGCTATGTGCATTATTTACCACATTATCCACTTGTTCTGCCATTTCAGGGAACTACAGACTTGGACCCCAAGATCCCTTTATGTCAAAGTCCATAAGTGTCCTGAAATTTACTGTATAATTTCCTCTTGCCTTTGACCTCACATTGATCCGGATTAAACTCCAGCTGCCAATTCTCAATCTATCTATACAGCTGGTCTGTATCTGCTACATCATTTGTTGTTATTCCTCACTATCTACAATTCCAGCAATTCTCACATCAACTACAACCACACGAGGAGTCATGCTTTGTTGTATTATGGTTTGACGATTAATCAGAATCTCAGCTAATACTCTTGAATCCAGGTTCAAGTCCTCTCAGATGTTGGAATTTCAACTAAATTTTAAAAAAAACGAACTGAAATTAAGATAAAATCATTGCCGATTGTTGGAAAAAAAACACACTCTCGCCTGGTTTGGCTTACATATAAATTCAGACCATCAAAAATGGATTAGACTCGTAACTGCAGTCCAAAATGGCCTTGTAAGACATTTGGTTGCGTCAATCGCTGCAATATCTCAAAGAAACGATATCGAATGAATCACTTGGCGTTGACCTAGACACAGGAAAAGACAATGGCAGAAGCAGCCCCGAAAACCCTGAAAAGTCCACCTTACTAATATCCAAGGGCTAGTGTCAAAATTGAGAGATTTGAGGTTTTAGAGTAGATTTGAAAGATTTGACTCACAGACGACTCAAGCAACAGCCTGACATAATCATACTCATGGAATAATAACTTACAATGTCCGAGAAACCACCATCACCATCACTGTTGTTGTATATGCCCTGTCACATCAACACAAAAGATGCAGAAAGGTGGTGGCACAATGTCGGGAGGTAGTTGACCTGGAAGTTCTCAATATTGACTCTGGACCTCTTAAGGCTCATGGCTACAGGTTAAACACATGCAAGGAAACATTTTATTGATTACCATGTATGGTACTCCCTTACCTGATGAATCAGTACTCCTCCATGTTGAACAACAATTAGAGGAAGCACTGAGAATGGCAAGTGCTCTAAATGTACTCTGGATGCAGGAGTTCAGTGTCCACTACCAAGAATGGTTCGGCAGCAGTATAATTGATTGAGCTGCTAGGATCATAAAGGACATAGCCTTTAGATTGGGATTGCAGTAAATGACAAAGTAAGCAACAGAGGTTAAAGCATACTGCCAGCTGCAGATGCATCTGTGCATGACAGGATCAGTAAGAGCGAACACCACACCTTATGGAGATAAGGTCTTGCCTTTATATGGAGGAAAATCTCCATCTTGCTGTGTAGCAATATCAACGTGCTAAATGGGGCATACGTGGAACAGATGTATCGACTCAAGACTAGGCATCCATGACGTCCTGTAAGCAATCAACAGCCGGAGGATTTTACCCCAGCACAATCTGTAACTAAATGGACCGGTATATCTCCCTTTCAACCATTATATCAAGCCAGGGGATCAAACCTGGTTCAACTTAAAGTCAAGGAGGACATGCCAGGAAAGCATCAGGCATACCTGAAGATGGAGTGGCAATCACTGAAGCCACAAAACAGGATTATTTACACGCCAAACAGCATACGCAGCAAGTGATAGACAGAACTATGCAATCTGACATCCGACAATTCAGATCTGAGCTCTGCAGTCCTGCCACGTCCAGTTGTGAAAGATGGTTGTCAATTAAACAACTCACTGGAAGGAGAGTCTCCACTAAAGTCCCCATTCTCAATGATGGAAGAATCCAGGCCAGCAGTGCAAACAATAAGAATGCACTTTACAAAACAATCTTCAGCCGGAAATACCGAGGGGAAATCCATCGCAACCTAATTTAGTGGCTTCCAATATTACAGATACTAGTCTTAGCCAATTCGATTTACATCACGTGATATCAAGAAACGATTGGAGTGACTGGCTACTAAAATGTTTTCGGACCCTGACAACATTATAGCAACAGACCTGAAAATTTGTACTCCAGAACTTGTTGCTCTCCTAGCCAAGCTATTCCAGTACAGTTACAACACTGTCAAACACCTAACAATGTTAAAAATTGCCCAGGTATGTTCTCTGCATGAAAAGCAGGAAAAATCTAAGCCAGCCAAAGACTGTCCCATCAGTCTACACTTGATCATCAGTAAAATGATGGAAGGTGTAATCAGCACTGCAATGTCGCATCACCCCTACTCCAGCGGCCCCTACTTTGGGTTCCGCCAGGGCCACTCAGTTTCTGCCTTCATGCCAGCCTTGATTCAAACATGGATAAAAGAGCTGAATTCAAGAAGTAAGGTGAGAATGACAGCCCTTGACATGAAGGATGCGAGTGTAACATCAAGGACCCCTAGCAAAACTGTATTCAGTGGACATTAAGATGCAAACTGTCCGGTTGTTGGTGGTGGTTGTTAGAGGCCAGTCATCTTAACTCCAGGACATCTTTTCAGGAGTCCCTCAGGGTGGTGTCCTAGGCCCACGACTTTCTGCTGCTTCATTAAAGACCTTTTCTGAATCATGAGGTCAGAAGTAGATGTTTGCTAATGATTGCACTGTGTTCAGCGCTCTTCAGGACTCCTCAAACACCGAAGCAGTGGATGTTCAAATGCAACAAGATCTGGACAACATCCAGGCTTGGGTTGATAAGTGGCAAACAACATTCACGCCAGACAAATGCCAGGTAATGACCATCACCAATAAGAGACAATCTAGCCACATCCCCTTGACATTCACTAGTATTACTTGCACTTAATTCCCTACTATTAATATCCTGGGGGTTATCATTGACCAGAAACCCAGCTGGGCTCACCACATAAAAACATGGGATACAAGAGCATGTCAGATGTTCGGAATATTGTGATTGATTAACGCAACTCCTGACTCCACACAGCCTGTCCACTATCTAAAAGATACAACCGGGAGTGTGATGTAATACTCATCACTATTCTCGATGCGTGAAGCTCCAAACAAATTAAAAAACCTTGACAACGTCCAAGATTAATTGGCACAACATTCACACGCATCACTCTGCTCAGCACGGACGCTCAGTAGCAGCTTTACGTACGACCTACAAGACGCACTACAGAAGCTCATCAAAGATCCTCAGACAGCCCCTTCCAAAGCCAGCACCTCACTTCCTTCCAGAAAGACAAAGGCAGCAGATACACGGGAATACCATCACTTTCAAGTTCCCCTCAGGACCACTAACCATCCTGACTTGAAAATATATTGCAGTTCTTTCACTGTCGCTCGGTCAAAGTCGTAGAATTCCCTCCCTAATGGCATTTTGGTTCAACCCACATCTGTTGGACTACAGCAGTTCAAGAAGGCAGCTGACCACTACATTCCCAAGCGCATCTAGGGATGAAGAATAAAGTCTGGCCAGCCATCAATGCTCAAATCACACAAATGAATTAAAACAAAAAGTTAATCAGATCATAGATATTTTCTTAACACCACTGAACACAGACCTTCAGTCACAACCACAACCCTCCGCACATGTCCTCTATCTTCTACGGGCAATTCATCATAGGTTTCATGCTATTTGATCTTGTCAATCAGTCTTTGATGACGGACCATGTCAAATGCCTTAATACAGTCCTATATAACATCCACTGCGTTACACACATGAGTTATCTTCAGCATTATCTGACAAATCGCGATCAAGGTTATGAGACAAAACCTTTCTTGCACAAAGTCATACTGACTACTCATAATAAGCCAGTTCTTCTCCCAAATGAAGTGAATCGTATCCGTAAAAATCTATTCCAATAAAATTTTCGACAAATTTTCACTGGCCTATAATTTCCAGGGTTTTCCTTGCTGCCCTTCTTGAATACATGAGCAACATTGGCTATCCTCCATTTTTCTCAGATCTCACCTGTGGCTAAGACAGATACGAAGAGCCCTATCAAGGCCCCAACACTTTCCTCTTTTCCTCTTTTAGTATACTGGGTTAGATCCCAATACAACCTGAGGACTTACCTACCTCTTACAAGAGAACAAATACCTCCTCCTTCTAAATATCGACATACCTTGGAGTATCAACAGATCCGCCACTAAACCAAACTTCTTCCATGTCTATATCCTTGGTGAATGCTGATGTGAAATACTCATTAAAGAGCTCACCCAATCACTCTGAGCCAACGCATCAATTTCCTCCTTTCTCCTTCATTAGGTCTACATTTCCCCAGTAGCTGTACTGCTCCGAATGAACATGTGAAAATACCTTAGGATTCTCCTTAATCCTACTTACCAAGGACAATTCATAGTCCTTTCTAGCTCACCTAATTACGTTTTAAGATTATTTTCTGATCCTTTCATACTCCTCAAGGGCCTTGTTCGCGTTCTGTATCCTAATTTATACACATACCTCCTCTTTCTTTTTAACTACACTGAAAACACCCTTCATCATCCATGGTTCCAGAATCTTGCCGTCCTTATCTTTCATGCTGACACGAGTATGCTGGTGCTAAACACTCTGCTCGACTGGCTTTTAAGAGAATCCCAAATGTCAGATCTGGATTTGGCTTCAAACAGCTGCTTCAGTCCATTTTATTCCAGGTCCTGCCTAACAGAATTGGAATTAGCCTTCCCCCAGTTTAGCACATTGACCGAGGAACCCTCGTATTTTTTTTTTCCATAACGAAGTTAACACTTACGTTTGGTATGTGTACACATGGAAAACCTTCCACGTTATCTGTCATGCCCGCTCATGATTTTGGAAATCTCAATCAGCTCTCATTTCAGTAAACCTTTCTCAGGGAACAATCCCAACATCTCCAATGACACTACATAATTGATCTCACATTCTATGCTGTTACTAATAAAGCAAAAAAAAAAACTATTGTATGCTTTATTTACTACTTTATGCACCTTTCTAAAAACTTCATTGATCTGTGAGCATATAAACTCCAGTCCCTCCGCTTCAGCACACGCTCTAGAATTCTATGGATTAATTATTGAATTGTAAATTGTTTTTTCCAACAAATCGCCTCACCTCGCATTTCTCTTCCTTTAAAATCATCGTCCGTCTATTTGCCTACTGTACCAGCTTGATAATGTCCTTTTGGAGTTTGACAGTATCCTCCTCACAGTTTACAGTTCTTCTAAATTTGCTGTAATGTAAAAACTTTGAAATTTACCCATGAACGCTAAGGTACAACTCATCCTGGAAATGTTGAAAGTCAAAAACGACTGCGAATATCATTGCTAAAGAGACGCTATGTTTTGTTCACTGAAGGAAATCTCATGTTAATAGTGTATTCAAGCGTTCAAAACCGTTCATAATTACCTACGTCTTCATCTAGCATGTTTTCACCTGTAAATGGAGAAATAGCCTTTGGTAGTAAAGAGTTAAATGGCAATTTTTTTTTCTGTCCAGGGAAACATATTTTTTGCTTAAAATGCGAAAACTTTACCTGTAAGAAAGTGAAAAATACATGTAAAAACTCACTGTGAAATATAATTCAGCTGGAACATAACTGAAAAAAAAGTTTTCATTTCTCGAGTGGCCCTGTGAACTGATATTTCGTCAACTGCAAAGCACGACATATTTTTTCCACATCCTTACACGAAGGTTTACTTCCAAGATCTAAACATTTGTTAATTTTGTTTTGTTTCTTACAGCTGAAAGTTAGCTTATGTTATAATTGTGTAAGTGACAGAAATTAAAATAATTTTAACTGGAACTGACAGTGTTGATTTAGTAGTGTGCTAACCTTTTGCGTCAAGACGTTTGATCAGAGTTTCGATTTCTGAAAAGGAAGAGTCATTTTTTTGTAAATTTAGGAAGCTTCAACACACTGCATTTTCTCATTATTTCATTATATTGCATGTCATCTTCCAAGCATGCATAGCTTTGTTTGAACTTTCTTTGATTTGCCTTTGACTCGCAATAATTTGTAGCGAATCCTGGAAAAAAAGATGTTATAGAAATGCAAATGCGAAAGGCAATGCAAATATCTCCCTATTTACCTATCCCTTTCACGTCTCTCTTGCTCTCTCTTGGCTCCATCACCAGCTATCAAAGCATCCTAGAATCATAGAATTGCTGCAGTGTGGCAGCATGCCATTTGGCAGATCGAGTGTACACCTACCTTCTGAAGAGCATCCCACCGTTCCATCCGCCCTGCCATATCACTGTAACCCTGCATTTCTGATGGTTAATCAACCTACCCTACATATCCCTGGATATTATAAGCAATTTAGCATGGGTCATCCACCTAACCTGCACATAACTTGAATCTGGTCATCTCTCCCTCGATACCAAACCTCGTCTTCAGCATAAATATTACTTTTCCCATCTGCTGGCAGTTCTGATGAAACATCAACTCTGCTTTCTTCCCAGAGATGCTACCCGTGCTGCTAAGCTTAACCAGCAATTGCTGTTTTTGATTCAGAAAGTCCACCAGCTGCTTTACTTTATTTTATGTTAGCGTTTAACTCAGTGCTAACTGTTTTTCAGTTAGACAGATCTTAAACAATTTCTGGTCCACTGTTGGAATGGATTTCTGTTCTAACCTCCCTTTTTCTTGTTCTCGTTTTATTGCTGCTTTTCATCCTAGTGTTTGGCAAACTGTTTGCCAGAACAATTTCCAACTGAAATATTATCCTTTGTGTGTCAAATCTACCCAGGGTATAGGCATCTACGTGATATACAACAGTCCTCAAACAATTATTTTAGCCGCAGCCTGAAATCGATACTCAATAATAAGCGTTTCAATACGCACACTCTCGACCTCTCTCTCTGTATCAACACACATCACGCTGACTCAGAGCTCACAGTTGTTCGCCATTTCCACTTCATTCTCTGGATCGTTTGACATTACAAATATAAATCCTTTGACTTCCTATCCGGCATTAGAACTGCAAGCTCGAAAAACACAGAGATATCCACACCCTTCAAGAATGCCCCTCTCCTTCCATTCCCTGTAATAGTATCCATTTCCTGACACTGTCTCTTGCTATCCATCCTGAAATTCCGGTTCTTCACTGCTGAACAATTTGTACACAGCTAAGGTTTTAGTTTTATTCTTTTGCTTCCCCAACTCAATGAATTTCGGGATAGACACTACACTGTGAATTTATTCCGTCATCTCCACCTCCGTACCTCTTTATTTCCTGTCGTCATATCAGTGTTGCCTTCACCCACCTCCAACACTTTTGCTGTAATTGGACGTCTCCTCTGGCATTCTACCTGAACTCAAATTGTTAATTGAGAACTATCAACAGGCTAATTGTCTCTATCATTTATCTGCACCACACCCCCTTACACAGTAGAACTTATCAGTCTCTGAGCTGACTGTACTCTGTGCTCTGAGATCCAAACTTGACTTTATAATCAGGACTGCACACAAGGATGGTACACTTCCTTCTAACGTACTGGAATCTACATTGTGGAGGATGAATCTGGATTTGCGACACTACATTCCATCTCCCCGGATCATGATCCCACAATGTGCATCAGGTAATTGAGTCCAAGATGGACATTCACCTCATCACATTTCGGATCTCCCCACAACAGTCTTCAAATTGTAGTCCCTCAAAAAATTACAGCCCACTTCTAATTTGTCACCAAAATCCGCAATAAATGAACACATAGGCAGACTAATTGTTTTGGCCTGTTCCTCTCCCACTAAATTTAATTCATAACTCGTATCTATTTTTGCCTCCCCTTGTCTAATTCCTTCTCACTTACATCCATGATTCTTCTCGTGCTTTACGTTACGTTCAGAACTTCCAACTCATGGCCAGCAGTCACTTTCTCTGCACCATGGACGTTCAATCCCTTTCCACATCTTTCTCCCAACATGATGCTTTCAGGGTGCTCTACTGCTTCCTGTAAAGGAAAGCTCAATGATTCCCATCCATCACCACTCTCCTCCACCTGCTAGATTTCATCCTCACTTTGAACAACTCGTCCTTTAACTTCTCTGAATTTCTTCAGCTGAAAGGATATTTTTCACGAGTATTCGCATGGACCCCAGGTGGGATACGTGGAACATTTCTAGTGCCAATCGTTCTCTGGATCCTCCCCACAACCCCTGATTTTCTATATCGATGGCATCATCATTAACACTGCTTTTTTTTTCTCACCCCCCACAGATGCTAGTAGACCTAGTAAGTTTACCAGCAATTCGTTTTTGTTCTTCATTACACGTTAGCCAGATCTCGGAGTTGACATAATAAATTTAATATGGGACGTCTTTAGAAATATTTCTAGCACACATAAGTAGTAGTGGTAGAATTAAACAAAACATCCTCAACTCATGAGCAAGAATAGTTAAGTGCAAGTTACTTTTTCTGATGTGCAGTTGCATAAACGTTCAAATGTATATTGCATCTTGTTGATATTTCCTCCTTATGCTATACGCTGTATTAGAGTTGGGAATCATAAAACGTGCTAGTGAAATCTTTGGTTGGTGTTTAATCCTGACCTGTGAAATGATATGCTTTTAATTTGAATGATCTTAGTAAACGTCTTGTAATGATAACATCCTGGCAAATGTATTTAGTGATGTTTCGAACGTATTACTCAATAAAACATATCTGGGGATTGTTGTGACGAAATAACAATCCTGATTTGATTCATCACTTGACGTGACGTGAATAGATGGGAGATAGTGAATTGAGTATGGCCTGCCGATTCGTTATTGACTTTTCGTTCTACAATGTTAAAAAAAGTTAGTTTTTCATTTACTTAATTAAAACATTTGCAATTGGAGGCATAAGGAATGTAGCGAAGGAAATTGGGGTGTTGTATAGGCAGAGAATGCCTATATCATGGCATGCTCATAGAACAAACCAGTGACCTAGATAGTACAATAACTTTATGAGCATTTTGTTAGTAATAAAAGTTTAGGCTCTGTTGAACCAAAACACTTCGGTTTAAAGAGATTAAAGGTGATAATGCCCAATATCCAAAATTGGGTCAGTAGATTATTTTGAGTGGTATGAGAATGCACGTTCTATTTAAGAAACTAAGGACATGATGTTCATCAAGAATGTTTTGTTCATCATTCGGAGATTACCAGCAGGTTGCCATTTTGCGAACGATTATTAGATTTGTGGTGAATTTTGGCATTAATGAGTACTTGAATAATTTGGCCAAACAAAAATACAGGAATTAAAACAATACAGAATATCTTACGTGTATTTTTTTCAAACAGGTCTGTTTCTGTAAGAGAACGTTATCCCATTAAAATAATCGTCCGTTCGGACAATCTTGAAAAACTCAGTAATTCCCGTGCACACACGAACCGTGATTGTTCCTGGCCTTTAAGCTCTACGTTTCCTTCCTGTATCACTTCCCATACCGTTGTGGGACTGTGCAAGGTACGCCGAGACGTCTAAACATTTCTGCTTTTTGGAGCAATGATTTTACAACGCGAAACTACTGTTTGCTACTTAGTCAGCAATTATTTTGTGTCGGAATTTGTCTTGGTAAATGTTAATTCTTTACAGAAAATGGATTTAGCTATCAATTACAATTAATTAAAGGTACTATCCAAATCAGTAAAAATATACTCCTTTAATGAAACTGTTCGCCCAGGTACCCTATTATGAAACATCTCGTTGCCTAATTTTGCTTTTATAATCTCATAAAGTGTTTTGGTATGACACATACAATGCAAATATTATTCACACATTTCTTTTTAATTTAGTGACTTAAAACAGTTCCTTCAATGGGCCTGTATTTAAAATCCTGCCTGACCCCACTTACTGCTGAGCAGCTAACTATTCCACTTGGATAACAGCGAATCAAGTGTAAGTTGTGAGCGAAAGGAAATGTCCTCTTTGTTGCACAACAACATCAATGAAAACATGATTGTATGCTGTTTGTGTCATTTTGAAAGGACACTTTAAAAAATTGCTCATTTGATAAGTTCGGGTACTACAAACACAGAATATTGAAAAATCCTTATTAAAAATGTAGAACGGTACCAAATATTTTGAAGTTGCCATAATATTGTTTTAGACAGTAAGTGATTGTCAACTGTGAGGCACGGATATCTTTGTATGTACCACGGTAAGATAGATAAAATGCAGTGAGATCCACAAGTGTTGGTATTAGTTCTTTGCAAAACTGAAATATACATATGTTTGCTTCGAAGATTTGTGTTTTAATGCATTAATATGTAACAACGGGAATTATGAGTAAGTACGAATTAGAGGAGCTATTGTTATAAAAGGCTTAAGAGATCCACAATTATGTGCTTCTAAATGGTTATTGCCACCCAGAAGTACACCAATAGCACCACAATTTTCGAGTATAGTCTTTTTTTACGTATCTGATGGTATTAATATACTTAAAAATAACTTCCGTTTAATGTTCTTTAAAAAAAGAAAAAATCTGAATTTCAACTGGTCATATTAGTCTGTGCAAAAAAGAGTTTTTGTTAAAATACAGTGTGGATCTGGAGGAGCACAGCAGGCCAGGAAGCATCAGAGGAGCAGGAAAGATGACGTTTCGGGTCCGGACCCTTCTTCAGAAATGCTTCAGAATTCCATTTCTGAAGAAGGGTCCCGAGCCGAAACATCAGCTTTCCTGCTCCTCTGATGCTGCCTGGCCTGCTGTACTCCTCCAGCTCCACACTGTGTTATCTCAGACTCCAGCATCGGCAGTTCTTAGTATCTCTGAAAGAGTTTTTGATGGTATGATGGAAGTTTCTACAGTAGTCCTGAACGTCTGTAATAATGTTCCAAATCCAATATGGTGACTTTATTTTTGGCACTTTAACTTCACATACTCCATCATTTTTCTGAATTATACGATGTGGAACATGGATAAAGATTGAATATTTACAGTGGGGAGGAATATGAGTGCGGCTTCGGCACTTAACGTAACACTGTGTTGCTTGTCCATCCAATTCCCACTATAACCCATTTTCAAGTAATTATATTAGGTTTTGTAAAGTATCAGTCATCCCGTCCACTCTAAAATGCCTATACTTTTCTAGAGAAACGAGGATCAATTAAGATTTTGGCTCCACCCAGGCACAATAATACATCCAGCGGATGGAGACAGGAGAAAATAAATCTGCCCACTATTTTCTATTCTGACGTGAAATGTCTAGAGAAAGAAGTGACCCATAATTCTGGATAATCTGTGCCAAATGGAGGGCCCAAAATCAAGCTGTGACACCCGACTCTATCCCATGCTTGTTTCGCTCAAAGTGGCTTTCCTTCCTTTTATCTTAGGTTTCACATTATTCCAACCTAAGAAGGTGGTGGAGAATCACTCAATCTGATTAAACTGCCTAAAATGGCAAAAGTAACTGCAAAAAGGGGACACAATCTCAGCACCAGGATGTCTTCGTTTAGAATAGAGATTAATTTAGAGCCTACAGCTCCTGTAGAGCACCGAGGATGTCTCGACCTCTGAGCCGGGTTCAAGTACTAATGACTTTGGAGATGTGCAGGTTGTTTGCAAATGAAAATGTGCCTGTGTTGTATTTCGTTTTGCAATATGGGCCTAATGCTTCATTATTGGGTGCAGTTTAAGAAAAAATGAGGTACATCTCTGATAGAATCACAGGATACTTGTAGCTAGGTGTAAATTATAGCTGGAACACAGGATAAGACATCAAAGTGCTAAATGACGCAGTAGGCTGGACACACCATATGATAAACCTTTGCATATTTTTCAGGTAATGTCTTTTTCGTATCCAAACTGCCATGCGTAATGATGTGACGCTGAGATTTATGAGATAAATGTAGCATAACTAAGAGTTGCAGTTTTTGTTTAGTATTTACTTCAAATGTGTGCTTTTTTTCAATGAAAACAATAGGGTCAGCAGAGATGAGAAGTTACACATAGTGGACACAGAGACAGAAAATTTGTTTATAGCAGCAAGGAATTGCATGAATTCAATGGAACCCCAATTGGTGAATCCTTGTTTGATAAGTGAGACTTGAATAGCAACATTTTGAAAATAACCATTGGGCATTTGAGCGGTGAAAAGAAAAGTTTTATAGAGATGCAAGTTACACCACTTTTTCACAACTTGATCGAGGAGGCACCTTGAGAAATATATTTTCACTAACATAATTTCAGTTATTGACAACAGTCTGTTAAATTAGCATAACATATCTTTTTCTGTTTTGAGATGTGACAGAATAAGAGAGAACTAGCAGTGAGTAATTCAGACAGAAAAACTACATCGATATCATCAATCAACTAGTAGTAAGATTTCAGATTTTTTTTAAAGTTCCATCTGAACAGATATTAATCTCCCTGCTACATAAGCCAGAAATGTTGATAATAAAATAAAAAATGTACCCATTAAACTGAGTGGCCATGGGTGGCAAATGAAGTCCACTGTGAATTTATTTTTCTCTTTCTCTTTCTCTTTCTCTTTGGAGAGATACTTTCAGTGTGATGATCCAAAGTTTAGAATCATGGTAGTTTCTATCACTTCTTATGCATGGATGGCAACATAAAATCACGCATTCGAAGTGGATTGACAAAGAAAATAGGCATTCAAATGAATAGTGCACAGTAAAGCACCAAAATTCAGGACGACATTGGCAGACTACGAAAAGAGCAGACATATTCCATTTGCAATATATTGTAATCAATCTAACTTCTATTACAATAAAAGACATTGAAAGGTGTATGATATTATTCGTTAGTATTTTGAATATGTCCGAATGGTTTGGGAATGAGATAAGTGAAGTTCATGCAATTCTTTTTCTTGAGGAAATGTGGGAGTTTAAAACAAAACAAGTCGATCTTTCTCCCCACTACTTTTTAAGCATTATGGCTGTCTCTCGTGAAACAAAAAGTTAGTTCTTTGAATCAAGTATGACTTCAATGTTACGTTAATATGAAATCCAGGATGGATCAATTAATCTCCTGCCGGATGTTAATTTTCAGGATTAAAAGTTAAGCGTGTTGTTTTGATAAAATTGTCAATGAGAATAATTAGAACGAGAGGTAATCTTAGTGAAACATGGAATAATCCGGAGACTTGTGGATTCTTCATTCTCTGTGATGAGACAGGAAATGAGGGCACAATTTCAAGAAGTCACTTGTTTATATTGGACATAGGAACGATTTATTTCTCCAAGGTCTGCAGAATTAAACACAGGCAATAAAATCTCTCCATTAATATCTAACGCTTATACCTTCAACCCATGAATCAGTAGGCCTCTATTTCAAACAACAATGAAAAGAAACATTGGTTGTGGCGATTGTGTAAAGTGTGCTGTAGGTTATGTTTTAGTATGCACATGAACTGTATTAGATCTGTATTCCCAATAGTAATACAGTTATTTTATATCCTAAAAGAAATAAATGCTGGACTGGACTGTATTAACTAGCGGTATGATCAAAACAGAGAATGTGAATGCTTACCAACATAGAAGTTGCTCACATATCTCCGACACAAATTTATATCATTGATGAGCGATTAAAATTTTGTTTCTCATTGAGGATACTTTCTTTCCGATGGGTAGATTGTCAACGAACAAACCAGTAGATGTTGAACTAGTGCAGGATTCAAGACATGCTGTGTGTCATTGTATACAACAGCTTCCTATACTATCGTGAGGTCTAATGTCAATGCCCAGTATGTCTTTGAGAATTCAGTTGCCATCGTGCCAAAGACGATACACTGAAACATGTACCCGCAGATGAAGGCAAAAAAAAAAACAAAACAAAACATGGATTGTTGTTCCATAATCAGGGCGGAATGCAGGAGAATCAATGGAAGCAGAGCTCAGCAATCGCACAAATAACATATCCAAACCAAGCTCTGTAGCTTTGCCTGATCAAAACTGTTAATAACTACTTAAAAGTTTCAGAAGAGAGCAGCTTCCAGAAACATCCCACCTTTTCTGTGGGGCGATCTCTGTATATGCAAACAAAATAATATGGTGATTTGAGTGGCGACCTTCATCCAGAGTGCTTAGTGTTTCATTCACCTTAGTGCCCCTTTGAGATTTCCACAATTAATAATGACACTTGTTTGCAAAATTAGTTCCTTGAGTTGATATGAACAAATGGCTGAAAATAATTGATAATGCGAACTTTAGTCGTTCTGAAAAGGTTTCCACAATAGTGCTGTGAGGATATGCTCCAGGATTTTCTGCTTACATAGCCAAGAAATGTCTGCAAAGATTAAAACAATTTCTGAAAAGATACAACCTTAAAACCTCTTCTGCATTGTGGAAAATAGTCCGAACATGTACTGTTTGCAAAAAAAAAAACAGGCGGAATTCAATATGACTAATTACTGATACACCAATCTATTGTAGATTGTCAGCAAAGGGGAGGAGATCTGTGCCCCGCGGATGGAACGTATCATCTGTGACTAATTTTATAAAATATATTCCACAGCTCTCTAAGACTTCCCCAGCAGCACGTCACAAATCTGTAACGTGTGCTACTTAATAAGAAAAGCAAAGGCCACAAATGCCGAAGAGTCTTACTGAATGGAAGTTCTATTCCAAGCCATACAGCTGACTGAAATTGACCTGGAAATAATTTACGACGTTGTGATGTGAAATACTTGGAAATTCATTTTCACTTTAATCAGCGTTGTAGCTGTGTTTCCTCCAAAACCAACCATCTCTTTGTAAGCCAACCACAGCGGTTAAAATGGGTCAAGAAAATAGCTTACTACTTTTGCCGCCAGGGCAATTCAGAACGAGCAACAACTGTTGGCTTAGATATTGACACCTGTATCCGATGAATATTTTGTTCTTTTTGTAATAAAGTTATTGACCAGAATGAACACACTAATGGGCACTTATTGTGAAACAAACTTTTCTTGCAGGAGGTGACTTGACACGTATATAATAATTTTAAGTTGTTTAAATTGACAAATCAAAAGCAGTAATAGAGGCAGTATGCATTGCATGAAGGAAACAAAACGAATGAGTTTTTATTTCAAAGAAACGTCTACTGACAATGTATTGGAACTTACTGCACATGAGAGACATGATTACCAACGAAATGTATTAGTTAACATGAAAATCCATGAGTACTTGAAGAACGTATACCTTTTGGGAGAAGTGGATAGTTCTTCCAGTTGTGACTTATTGGGCTGCAACCTTGAGACCCATCAAATACATCGTGTGCACATGTCTGTGGTAACTGAAATATGTTATCTGTGAAAGTAACATCTCACTGTTCATCGAGGTTTGGATTTGATTACATTGAAATTTTCTGATACAGTCGTCCTGGCAAAGAAGCATGTTTCATACTTTTCAAAATGTTTAAGAGAATGGCTACCAGTTTGATTGCAAGACAAATCACAACTCGGCTAGTGAAGACTTAACAATTATACTCTATTTTCAGAGGTAGCAAGAACTGCAGATGCCGGAGTCAGAGATAACACAGTGTGGAACTGAAAGGTCACAGCAAACCTAGCGAGGAGCAGGAAAGCTGACATTTCTGGTCGGGACCTTTCTTTGGAAAATACTGTATATTCAGTTGCGGAACGTGTCATCCATTTTCTTACCTGTATCCTTAACACGTTTCCTCAGTGTTTCTATTTCTAAAAAAAAAAGAAAGGTACAAGTACTGTATATAAATGCACGAGAAGCGTCAAGGAAAACTCATGGTGTGTAACCAACTTGAAGGAAATCTGTGCTGATTGCTTAGACACAAACAATGACATATGGAAACAATGGTATGAAAGGCTGACGTCAAAGTAAATCATGTTAGCAACAAAAACGATGATAACAGTTCAATATGTAATGATACATAGCAACAAGATATTCACATAATTTCTGAAGATAATGCAGCAAATAGGTGAGCAAGGTTATGATGAAGCAATAGATTCAGAGCAAAATGAACATCAAGGCGCAGGTTGAACGACAAAAAGACAATGTGAACACAGGCATTTTATTCTCAGAACGGGTTATGCAATCTCAGCACTATTTTTAGTTACAGTGGTCGAATACTGGACTAGCATTTCCAATAAAGTGCATCTACACCCCAAAATTTCGTCATTCGAGATGCACAGCCTTTTAACAGCAGGTACCTTGTTAAAAAGAAGACTGACCTGTTCTATTCGCCGACACCTACAGTAGAGATTCCAAGTCCGGAAGCTGCTTTTATGTAAATTGAACAAAAACAAAGTTACTGGAAAAGCTCAGCAGGTCTGGCAGCATCTGTGAAGAAAAAAAAGCCGAGTTAACATTTCGGGTCTGGTGACCCTTCTCTGAGGCAGTACACTGAGGAAGGGTCACTGGACGCGAAACGTTAACTCTATTTTTCTTCTTCACGGATGCTGCCAGACCTGCTGAGCTTTTCCAGCAACTTTGTTTTAGTTCCTGATTTACAGCATCCGCAGTTCTTTCGGTTTTTATATAAATTGAACCTGAACTGTAATTAAGAGGAGTGGCCACTCCTAAACTTCCAGGCAGTCCTGAAACTTCAGGCATTCAACAATATCAATCAGCATTTGAGCCATATAAAAGTTAAATTATTGTGGTGTGATTGTCATGGATAATCTGGCAGGCGTTAATGGACGTATGGTATGGTCGATGAACTACATTTCAGAAGTCCATAGAATAGCAGTTAGAAGGGGTCACAATCTCGCCAGCCATAAGATCAGCAGCAACCTCTTCTTGGAAGAGCAGTTGTAGATCACAACAAGTCCCAATGCAGCCACGTGAAGCACTGGCTCGCAGAATTCATTGTTTTTCTAGGATTCTGTGCAGCAAGCTTTCAGCCTGAGACAGGAGATACCTGCCGATAATGACATGTTTTGAGGCTAAATAGGACTGAAAAAATATATTTTCATGTAGTCTTATTCGTGTGTATTTTCAAAGAATCAAATGTTATTTTCCAGAGGCAGCACGCCAGCAAATTAATTTGATCATGGTGCATAGACTGAAATGGCTGGATAGCACTAAATTAAGATGTAGCTTCAGATTAAAACAGTTTTATACTGCTTCCCTACTATTGCACACTACACTTTTGCATGGTAATACAACCTTTTATTTGCTTTGTTAATAAATTTTATGTTCTTCACATCTTAACTAATTATCTTAGTGAATGACAATGTCTGTTGCTCCGGCTAGACAAGACTTTGAACTAAATTCTTTTGCACAGATGCACCTGGACTCTTGCTTCCAGATTGAATATACAGAGTTTTGGAACAATATAAACTTCATTGTCCGGTGTCTTAAGAAAATTTGCAGGATAAGTACAGGCATGAAGGACTTCAAAAACAAGCTTTGTTCTAGTAGTTTCTATTTCTCTCTATCTGTGCCTCTCTATCACCTTTTGTTTTTCTCCCTCCCTGTTGTTGAAGATAACTAAACTGGAAAAAGATTTATTCAATGAGTGGAAATCATTGGTAGGATTAATGACGGCATTCAAAGTAAGAATAATTTAAATAACATGTCCCCCAAATATTCAGAGGAACGCAATTGATGTTTTGAAGAATTTTTACGCTTGTTGCTTGAAGGCAGCTCTCATTTTAAAGTACTGCAAGAACACAGAAGCATTTGTATATGATTGTGTTCAGCTGTTCAATAATTTGCAAAGAAATTTCGTGACAATTCTAAGGAATTACACTCCCTGGACCACAGTGTTTTGAATGATTATTGTTTGCAATGGGACATCTGTTTTTTTTTCCTGGAATCAAGTAAACATTCAGAAAGCTAACCAACAGTCTGTATGTCCTGAAGATCTGTAGTCCCAATAACATCACCACGACCAGTCGTCATTTCTGGAACTTCAAAGTATTCAGAAAACATGTATCTCCACCGCTGGCTAGGTAAAAACAGAATCTGAAGTCGCCAGCAGGTATTGAGCCCCCGGGATATTGAAGCGGTCGCAAAAAAAAAAAGTCGTCAAACGAATACACCTTGTAAGCACAGCAAATGTTGTATTGAAGCAATTAATGGACATGAAAACGATCACATCCTGGACCTGGGAAAATTTCTGGACTTGCCCCCTAGTTCTGAACTCCACGTAATCTGGAGGGTAATTCTCTTAATTGTTCCTGAAATACACACATAGTACCTCATTTGGTGAAATAGTGGGCCTTGGAGACATCATCTGGCGTACTTACGAGATCTGCATCATTTCGAAACAAGACAGTTGCAGAGATAAAAATTTTCAGAAGGTAACTATTAGTTCAACACCACCCTTGTTGAATTGACATCAAAAGAGATATGCATTCCCCATATATACTAGTTATGTAGTTTTATGCAGTTTTATTTTCACATTTTCCTGACTTGTGAAAATCTGTTGGGAACATAAAGAGCATTTCAGGTTTGTAAGTGACGTTTTTGTTCAGGAAAAGTGATAATTAAAGCTACCCTGAACACGTGATTTGTTCATAGCGGCTCAACGTAATCCGATTTTCCTTTGCCTTGAAATGATAACTAATAACTACTAAAGAGATACGATGCAGGGTGATAATTCACTCCTCCTTGATTTGACCTTCAGGACATATTCGCAAAACATTTTGGTTTACTTAACATGCGTGCACTTCTAAAAACATTAATTTTTTTTTGAGATATGTTCAGATATTTACCAAAGTTGGTGAAAGTTGGTCAACAACATTATTGATTAGAATTATCTACATTTTGATCCGTGAATAAACTGCACCTTGTGGGAGATACAGATTCTGAATATTAATTACCTGAATCTTTCACGAGAAGTTTATTTTCTGTTCAATGGAAAACGTTAATACATAGGGATGCCTCTCATCACAGTATAATAACACGGACTCTCAGAGAAGATAATTAATTCGGTTTCGCTGATACAATCAAAATATGAAGAGATGCAAACATTTCCCAAAACGCATGTTCCCAAAACCCCGCCCCCACACACAGAGGTATTGTGAGAACCTATTCGAATTTTCAAATATCGAATTCTGAAGTACACATTATTATTGTTTCTTTCATTCCCCACAGGAAAAAAAAAATGCAAGCATGAAATTCTTCGGCTGGCGTTGAGTGTAAGCCCTATCTATTTACTCATCTAAACGAGGTATGATCTAAATTAATTACTTGTTGCTACGAATCAATTTGTATTCAGCATGATAACTAGAGTGAATTAATAAATATGTTGCCGTATTACAATTTTACTGCAGTTTTGTCCCTCTCTTTGGTTCAACATCTGGCATACGCTTGTTAACATCACTTCAAGTTTAATTAAAACAAATCGAAAACAGTTTTCAGTGATTTTTTTTATCTATATGCTGTTTAAAGTTCTACAATGTTTTAATAATAAATGCTGCTCCAAAAAGAAAACATTGCCCTTATCGCATGAAATACCGGACAAAGAAAGGAAAATAGCTGTGTGTACCAGCATCTTCAAGCTTTTGCTTCAGCTCATTCGAATCTGCAAGGGATAAGAAAAAAAAACTTGCAGTTCTTCTATTTTATCCGTCTGGTTCCACTGTGATATTTTTAGATCCACATATTTTGACTATCGTGTACAAATATGAAATGGCGTCTGAAACCTGAATATATTTTGCGAAATCTTACCCATCGAATTCAGTTGTATGGGTGCTCCTCTTGTTTGAGGATCAGAGATGAAAGTCTGTTTTAAAATGCGGAGGACTTCCACTTTGACAACGCTCGGAGCGACAAACGATTTTGTAGTTGATTATAATAGCAAGTCTGCTGAACTGACTTACCAGTAATTCCCAGACATTAGAGACAACAAGGTGCAGGGCTGGATGAACACAGCAGGCCAAGCAGCATCATAGGAGCAGAGAGGCTGACGTTTCGGGCCTAGACCCTTCATCAGAGAAGGGGGAGGGGAAGGGGGTTCCGAAATAAATAGGGAGAGAGTGGGAGGCGGATAGAAGAGGGACAGAGGAGAGGATAGGTGGAGAGGAAACAAACAGGTCGAAGAGGCGGGGATGGAGCCAGTAAAGGTGAGTGTAGGTAGGGAGTTAGGAAGGGGATAGGTCAGTCCAGGGAGGACGGACAGGTCAAGGGGGCGGGATGAGGTTGGTCGGTAGGAGATGGAGGTGCGGCTTGAGGTGGGAGGAGGGGATAGGTGGGAGGAAGAACAGGTTAGGGAGGCAGGGACGAGCTGGACTGGTTTTGGGATGCGGTAGGGGGAGGGGAGATTTTGAAACTTGTGAAATCCACATTGATACCATT
>NC_063366.1:14224526-14238742 GCF_021869965.1 Rhincodon typus
GAAGGGTCGAGGCCCGAAACGTCAGCCTCTCTGCTCCTATGATGCTGCTTGGCCTGCTGTGTTCATCCAGCCCTGCACCTTGTTGTCTCGGATTCTCCAGCATCTGCAGTTCCTACTATCTCTAAAGAACAATATCTTCGTTTCCTGGATTACGATTCCAGTGAATTTGAAATCTCACCCGTGACAAGTTTCTAAAGCAGGCTTTCAATTAATTTATCAAATTTCACACATTGATGAAAGCACATAGTTTCAAACCTAATTACTTACACCAAAAGTTAATTGTAGGAAGATTTTTTTTTGAGAGAGGAACATTGTGTGGGCGAAGTAAAGTTCTATGCATAGTGAAATGGAGGGGGATGTCTGCTTTTATACTCATTAGAAAGGCCGTCAATTTAATAATATTATTTTCTTGGTTGCAACTAATGTATGTTTGCCTTTCAAATGAATTTGTATTTTGTCGAATTGAGCATAGAAAAAACAATCAGAATGAACCTTCTGGTTCGTTAAATAAGCAGTTCATTCAGAACTTGTATTAGGAGTGGTGGAGTGTACGAATACTTTGATGGGGAAGAGCACGCTGTAACTGGAATGACGTTAATCATGTGTAAGATGACGTTATAGAGATACATGAAGGAACTGAATCTACCCAAAGACAGGCTCGGTAGAACAAATGAATATATACGCATGCAATGCCATCGAGTCTGCTTTAATGGTGGCATAAGTAGGTACCCAGCATTCTACACTTTTTTTTTACAGAAACAACAGTATTTTTAGGTAATTGCAGGGTATTCATGCTACAGAGCAGTAAGTTACAATCAGATGCCATTTATTTTTCATGTTTGGTCAGTATGCAGGTAGCATATGCACATCAAGTGTCTGGCTTTCGTCAACAGTTGGATTCAGATTGAATAACTAAATGTGTAGAGCGGTACGGCTCGAGACATCGACAGTTAATGGGTAAAATAAAGTAGATCAGTAGCTGTAGGAGAGCATTGCGAAGCTGGAGTACGTTAGTCTACTTTTACCATTAAGTCTCAGTGTTTTGGATAAACTAGGAAAAAGATGGGTTTCATTTAAACTAGTTGTCCAAACTGTTAATGAAGTATAGAATAATCCAGAAATATTGATTTATGACAAAAATTTATGGATTACACTGAACACAGTAGCGTTCAGATAAGTCAAATGACATGAATTTAGCAGACGTTTAGACCTAATTATGAAGGGGGAACTAAAAATAAGATATTTGGTATAAATAATCCCGATTGCACATATCAGAAGAAAGTAATGAATCTCGTCGGAATATCCCAAAGACCATGAAACAACAAAAAAATGCCAAGTTCTGCTGTTGCTTGTTGACACATTTAACAATTCAAGCACTTCTTTTATTTTTAGATATACATGCAAATCCTGCTGAAACAAAAAAAATCGAGTAAACATTATTTTGTTTACACTCATATTTAATTTGTAATCTACAACAGAATTTCAAAGAAATACGAATAAATCATTGCACTGGGAATGTGTCAATGTGCTTACCAAGATCTTTACGAATGGCTTCGAGAGTGGCATTTTCTAAGAAAATAACAAGTAGAATCTCTGTAATTGTGTTGCGAGAAATGTTGTCTATAGCACAGTGACATGTTGCGAATAGTGCATCATTTAGCTTCTAGTTTTATTAATTTTCAACGAGGTTGTAAGTTTTTGTTTGCATTATGTTGACATTTCTACTTATGCGATACAAGACCAAAATTATTCAAACGTCTGACGTATTGCTAATGAAATTCCAATTTACAATTGAAAACCTTCACTTAATACCATTTATAATCGAAAGAACTAATTAGGCACACCATTATAATTGGCGTCCAGCATCCGTTGACTCTACAGTCCTATTGAAGGAGTCGCAACAATTCTGACAAACTACAAATATAATCCATAAAATTCAAAATGCGCCTGATTGTCGAAGAGTTGCCGAAGTAATCTGGTTAATAATTGAATACAACATTGAAAATTTGAGCTTTTAATCATTTGCAGAATATCAGGAATTCTAATGGAATTCACTTAGACTGTGAAATCCAGAGTTTGAATTCAACAGTGACCACCTCTTCCGTCATCCACAGTGAAACTGAAAAAAAAAATAAAATCACACTCAAGTTCCTGCAAATTACATTGCCCTAGATTCGCTGCTTTGGATCAAAATCATTACTTCGGATGTAGATCATTTCAAAAGTTTCTTTCTTTTAGAATAAAGGAATGTACTTAAACCAGGTGTCTTTTAACAGCGGTTTGCTTCTTGTAGGTTAATGATCAAAAGTTGTTAGGCATGAGACATGGAAACTTTGTAAGATAATTCAATGGCTGAGGAGGAAGATGCCTAAGATAGTGGCATCGGAGGCAGGCAAGCTTGTAGAAGACAGATGGGTCACTGCTAGGATCCCATTTTAGTGACTGAGCAGAATGCCAGGTAAGCAAGGCTGTACAAAAGCAAGGAATGTTTGCAGCGTTGGGAAAAGGGAGTAGAATGCCCTGCCATTCGTCAGGTGTTCTGTGGCCAACTAGGTGGGGAATAGCTCCACCGTGGGTCGGAAACTGCAGCGTGCTGCTGGGAGATTGGATAACAAAGATGGGATGATTGAGCGCCAGGTGAATGATGTCGACCGGTTTCACTTCAGTGCAAATGTGCAATAAGTTAACTTGCCAGGTATGTCACACACAGATATTAGAGGTGTGTTGTGATACAGGTGGCATATAAAAGAGAGGCCAATATAGCTGTTAAATGGAACATTACCACGTTTATTTTGAAGCTCAATAGGGTCCTATTAATACGGGCAGATTCAACTGAGTGTTGGTACTGAAGTCGGGGAATGTCATGTGTAAGGGGTGAATTAGGATGCAAAAATTCAATTTGTAAAAAAAAACTGGGAAGTAGAAGTCGGTAGAGAGGGCAAAGTGTGCTGTGATCACGGCAGTTGGGGTCACTGAAGATGGCGGAGGGAGGGTATCACTGCGTTGGAGTTTGTGGTTTGCTGTTGATTTTGTATCCATTTCAGGTTAGGCCATGCATGATGGCATTTGGTGCTAGCTTTAATGAAATTTGGAGAGACATAATTATGCCCATGTAATGTTGAATGGGTAACATGTCTCTTGAAGTAGGTGTAGTCATTATAAATAAAAGCTCCACCTAGAGTGCTTTAATATTGACCTGAAGTAGGGGATTTTGGAAGGAAGTTCATGTAGTTATTAAGGAAGTGTGGATTGCATATTCGGCCTGAGTTATGTGGACGAGTACGCAGAAATTATGATTTTCAGGCGATTTGGGTCAGACAGGAATGCATCATGGTCGTGTCGGGATAGAACTGGTGTTCAGTTCATGGGAAGCTGTCACTTTCTGAGTGTCTTTAGGAAGTGAACGTTTAGCTTTAGGTGAGTAACTCAGGAATTAGGTTGGGTGTTGACCATGACATCACGCACCGATTGACAATGCATCGGCCACTTATAGCAGGGTCTTGTAAATAGGACTTCTGATTTCATAGGCTTGGTTTGTTGTCTCAGAGTTATGCAGTGTTATGTACTGTCCATTCTAGTTGCTAAATATGCAGTTTAAATGAATTGGAATTATACAAATTCCAATTCAAATTGGGTCTTGGGCTTTCATTTTGAAAGTTCCAAAGAATATGTGCCATTCCAAGATTTTAAGCAGCGTGGAGTCGGCTTTGTAAAGATATTTGCAGGTTGACGGTGTACTAGTACCTTTCACGCTAATGCACGTTTGAAGTTGCTATTGAAACATATATACAATTCGAACACTGACGTTAAAATCGGAATAATCCATCTGTATGCATGGAAATTGAAAGTCAAGAACGTTAATAGATTTTACTGCCATTCAACGGTGCAATGCTGGTGATGCTGTGAATGCAGCACTTATTAACTATCTTAAGTCTGGCTTGCATTGGAAGTGACAATATTTAAAATAGAGTAAGATTTTAGTTTCATGTTCTACATGCCAGAATGTCAAGAAAATGCGTGTGTGTGTCTTGCTTCATTATGAGTCTTAAACTGACATCTCTCTTAACCATCATTGAAAAATGTTAATTAAGGAAAATGTCACAAATGTTGTAATTACAAAATAGCAATCAGGCACATGAAATGAAGGATAGAGGTTTGGCTAACTAAGAGAAAGGAAATAGCTCGGGAATTGGAGTGTTAAGACGATTTCAGTATGCTATTAGTGGAGTTCCACAGAACTCAGTGCAGCGATCACAATTATTTAGCACTTATATAATACACTGCGAAGACAAAAGTTAACGTACAATTGTCAGATATTCAGAGGGCACAAAATGGTGGGCTGACCAAGGAGGATCAGGCAAAAAGAAATCTACAGAAGAATATAAACAGGTCAAATGAAAGTGTAAATCCTGAAAGTAGAAACACAATGTGTTCAATGTGAGGTTATACACTTCGGCAAAAATAATAGATATGATCAATATAATTTAAATGGAGAACGGCTGCAGAATATTGCAGAAAAGAGGAAATTGACGTCGTCGTACATGAACCAAAGACGATGAACAAAGAATTTCGGCAGATAATAGGCAAGGCACATTTAATACCAAAGCTGTATTTCAAAGGGAATGGACTATCTAAAAAGGCACGTGATGTTAAATCTATGCGAGTCATGAGTTAGCCCACACTTCGTAGTATGAAAATGATTGGTCACCTTCTCTGATAAAAGGAATATTTGCATTGCAGTGAGTCCACAAGGTTAACTAGGTTGATACTGAGTTTCAATTTTATAATGAGAAGAGGTTGAGTAGGATTGGCTGACACTGGTTGAAGTTGCGAAGAATGACAGGCGAGGTTACTGAAATTGGAGACTTTGCAGGGTATATGCTGAAAGTTTTTTTGCCATTGAGGAAGATAAAATGGTATATTTTCAAAATAAGTTCCACCTATTTGTGACAGCTATGTGGAGAAATTTCTTTTCTCGGAGGTTAATGAATCTGCGGAATTATTCACTGTAAAGTGCTGATAAGGTTATGTTGTTAAATATAAAACAAGAATGAGATAGGTTTTAAGCCAGTAACAGAATCAAGCATTATGGGGAAAGGAGCGAATGTGGAATCTAGGTTTATCAATTTCAGTCACGATACCAGTGAATGATGGGGGAGATGTTGTATGTTCGTATTGTTATTCTAATTGTTATTGTTTTTCTTCTTCTTATTGTTTGAATACAGCAAGCTGAAAGAAGTCAAATAGAAGTTCTGATGGATCGCTCTCATGCAAATGCATGAATTTTAACCATTAACATTTCTTTATTTTATTAGAATGCTACCTCGTGTTAAATATTTCCTATGTAGACTAATTTTCGTTAAGTAAAACATCTGTGTGAAAAAAATATAGCATAGTATCTACTGATGATTTCTAAATGTACCTGTTTTCCATTTACGCATCTTATCTTCTGAAATTTCAGAATATTGAAAGAAGATGATCCTCAAAACTTTCATTTGTTCTTTGTTGATTCTTGTGCTCACGCATGTATGTGTTCCAAATTGCTCCCACTCCACCCATATTGTTCCACTCTAGCCCCCACAATACTGACATTTCTTTTATGTTGTACATACCACGTCAGAATGACAATCGTCAACGCACGTCATTTGTTTATTTTTTTCTTGAACAGTTAAATGTCAATGAAATCTGTAAGCATATGTCAACGAGTTCGATTTGGATTTGTATATCAACAAATGGAAATTGAACTCAATAGTGATACGTTGTAGATTTACTAGAATTCCCAACACCGTGTTAACTAACAGCCGTACTGGCTCAATTTATTATTGCAATGTTTAGGTTCCAATTCGAAAAAAAAACTTCTCTTCATTAACACAGGATAGATTCTGTCCTTTTGAATAATGACATTTGCAGCAGTCGTTACCTTAAATATTTGCTATGCTTTTCTGCCTGCCGGATGTGTTTTGCTTCATTTGTTGCTTTGTCACTTACCATCAGTCTGTAGGTGCTGTTTTAGCTCTGAAGTGATAATAGTCATGTCATCTTTATCGTTAAGAACAAACGTTGTCTTAATGTGAAGTGAGATTGTTTCTAGCGAAAAGTTAAATCACAGAACCACGGAACATTGCATGATATGGCAAAATTAACATGTAAAGTGTATTAAATAGTTTGGTAAACACTATTACGTACCTACATCTCTGCGTTTCAGCTCGTCTACTGTTGGAAATAAAGCGAACACATTATTACATATGAATTTCTCTTGTCCTACTTCTGAGCAGATGTCCAACAAGCAGTGACAGCTTTGACATTTTAAAATGCACAAACTGCTACTGCTGAACGGATTGTCCTGTTCCAAGTTAAAATATTCCCAACTCTACGTAACTAATTCCTATTATATGAAATCGCTGAACAATATTATTATTATTTAGTAATTACCAAGGCAGCTGCCACTGTGAAAACTTCATAGCATATTATAAGATTTATAACTTACTTCGGATATACTTTCTATGAATCCCACCATTTGAAGCAATAAGATTGATTTTTTTTTCAGTGCTGATGTCATCCTACATTCTGAAGATTCTTTTAAAAATGTCTCATTTTTTTTTCCATTGGACTTAGTTGCTCATGACTCTGCCAGTGTATTTTGCCAAAATCTAATTACAGTTCAGAGATTTGTGCTGTGCTACCTTTTTGACGATTTTTAGCCCATGTATTAGTTACACTCACTGTACTGTTACAAAGATCTCCGGAAATTCACACGACGTACAGTAGAGGATTAGTGACAGAGTGTGAAGGCACAGCTGTATGTATAAGGGGGGACTGTATATTTAGTGATTTTAGGGTGTATCTTCTGCTTTTGGGCACCGGAGGGTAAATGTGTAGATTTAGAACGTGCTGTTGTGGAAACCTTGAGAGCTATTTTCCTTTTTTGTACGTAAATTGCTACCTTTCAGCACCCGTGCTGGATGTAAGGGATGATGACCGCATGTCAGACTAACTGACTGAGATAAGCTTGATAATATAACATTCCTTGTATGATTTTGGAACAGCTCGCAAGCATGAAAATAGAAATCTTCCATCATACTCTACAATTGACTCTTACAGTTGCTGGCCAGACTTTGCAGTCAGGAGTTCTATCATTCGTCGAAGAACGACACACTGTAGCCTACCATTGTAGCCACATAAATTCAAAACTCACGTAATCCACTATCTAATCAAGTACAGAAACTAAGTTGTGACTCATGGAAAATTTAGCAATATTAATAACATTAGTTGTGAACAAAGAATATTAGATTCCCTTGTATAAGACCCATTTCCTGTCAGATGTCAGGCTTGAATATCATTTTCCAATGATCAGTACAAGCTGGAGGCGTTGCCCACATCTTGTTGCATTTAGCCACGGACAACTTCGTTGCTGAAAATATCGCAAATAGCTTTCATAATTTTGTAGCCATCAGTGCATAAAAAAACTAGTGGAACTAAGACTGACTGAATATGATTGACGAAGCTGCTGATGTATATTTGTCAGAGAATATTTTACAGAGGAGCTTGTGTATTGAAAGCCAGATGATGTCCTGATCTCTTGAAATTGTAGCCATTTTGTCTGTGTTCAAAGCTTACCCTTGATTTTTATTGATTATTGATTTATTTTTTTCCCTTGAGCTCTTTCACCACATATTCCATTAACGCTGTCTGAATAAAATATGAAGTTTCTCACAAGACATCCAGAATTCAACTGTTTTCCCCATATCCATAGTCACAGCACTGTGGCAAAAAAAAACAATTTTCACGCCCCATTTAAGATAGCTGAAAATCAGGGCACCCTGCCTCGAGCCAATGACTTGCTGCAGTGGCAAGAAATATTTCCATGATTTCATAGGACATGGATCCCACTGGGTATGCTAACATTTAATGTCTCATCCCAGCTGAGGTTTTAATGAAAGCTGGGCTAATCCATTTTTGTGGTTCGTTAAGAATCAACAACATTGTTGTGTGTATGTGGAGCCAGTCAGAGCACGAAGTACAGCAGTTCTTCCATAAAACACATCAATGAGCGATATCAAGTTGTTACTTTCTAATACTCGACCATGATTATGTAGTTGCCATTAACCTAAATTGCATATATGGAAACGTACTCGCTATCAATATTATTATGTGAATGATGATGTAGGTGGTCGTTTTTTTTCTCATGCTGTCTTCAACGTATTTTCACCTACATTTACAATCCTTATCCAATCCTCATGCAGTCTTAACTCATCCTGCATGATTTTAATTAACACTACTGGCCATGTTTAAGAGAGATAATATTTAAAGCCTTTAGAGGTAAAACTTAAAACCAGACTTGAAAATAAAACGTGTGCATGCTGTGGGAGTAGGCGTGGTTGAAATAAATTTAGGGCAAAGCATATTTTCTGGTGTTACATTTCAGCAATTATCATTCTACGAATTTCACTTTCAAACACACGCTCTGTTGTGATTATTTCTAATATGTTTTGCGAACATAGATGTTGGTGTGCTAATCACAATAACATTTCAAATGTATCTGCTACTTTAAACTACCATTTTCATATTCTTTATTCTTAGCTACGAAACAACATGTTTCAATGTATGCATAGTTCATCAATTAACAGTTTCAGCCTCTCCTTAATGACTGATAGGCATAACTTTTATTTAAATAATTTTATTTTTGTTTGGAAAATCATTCCATATATACTTTGTATCTCTTTCAAACACTGCTTAGGAGCTGCATTTGTTTTCTATTTTATTCAACATATTTGCATGTGTGATAACCAATCTAATTCTGTTAGTGCGTTGATTCTTAAAGTTGTCTTCTCTTGAGTGCATCAGTTACTCTGCCTTTCGGTATTGATCCAAGTTTCATGGGAATTTGTGCTCGATAGAATAATCCATTTATTGCATTATGTTAATTAGCAAGTAAAAATGCTCTGCTTCTGATAAAGGAATATTGCACAGACTTAAGACATTGACAGTTCAATTTTAACGTTAAGTTGAAGATATTTTCCGATCTGAACTTTGGCCAAAAAAACATCCAGTCTTCTGAACTGAAGTTATACTTTGAGACCCTGCAGAAGACTATTTTAACCTGACAGTGACAGAACTGTCTAGGAAAATTTAACTTTTGATCAACAGTTTCCTTGTTGCTTACTTCTCCCTGCAAATGAATTTGACTCCATGATAATATGGAGATTCCATATATTTTCACGGTATTTGCCTAGCATAGATAGAAGGTTGAAATTTAATCCAGTAACAAATTAAGTCAAAATAAATCCTTCCCTCAGATTCAAGAGTCCTACCAACTAATGAATTCAGTATCAAACCAAATAAAGTAGTCCTCATCAGCTGATCTCCCAAGCCCCGAATACCCTGTGAGACGATAAATCTATCTCCTTCAGTACTGAAGGAAATCTTGAGGACTGACACCCAAATAGACCTAAATATCCCCCGATGTTACTGCAAATCCACAGGAAGAGCACGTGTCTAACTCCTGACATTGCATATGGGTGACTTCACAGCAACCCTATACCACGCAATTTCCCACGACAAACTGCCATCACCAGACCCAAACAACTATCAATCCATCTCACCCTATATTGAGCTTAATTTGTATCACTACTAACACATTCCCACGCCCAATCCCCAGAGCTGTACACGATTCACCATCCACCTAAAGAACACGGACAATTGGACAGGAGTTACTCTCTTCCCCAATCACCCCTTGAAGTCTTTCAATTTGACAATCTTCCGAACAGACAACCAATCCTCAAATCCGGCATGAACATGTATAGCAGTCGCCGCATACACTATAGACCTCACAGCAGCTACTGCAGACTTGAACACACCTTACTGATTGATGGATTACCGCTGATCAGATTACATTGAGACCAGAGATGGACCTGGACAAGTAGCTTTCCTGCAAACCCACCAATAATCAGCTAGTTAATCCTCGATCAGTACAACACTGATCCCACACAGCTACCTAATCCGTTACAGTCCCAAGTAACACATCTTTATGTAGCCCACTATCAAGTTACTCATTACCACAAAATTACCTCCGTATTTGCCAACGTCAAAACTTAATAAATCACTTGATCGAAACTCACCTAATTAAAGTTAACAATTAAAAAACTTAAACTCAAATTGACATATGGTAGCTAATGATGTAGCAATTGACATGTGTTGCCTTCGCCGTCCTCAAGTCAGCTCGGAGAGAATAAATTCAGAGAACCAAAAACGCTATTGTCTTTCACAGCTAGAAAATGGAATTCCTGGAAAAATACGTAAGCATAAGATCAGCAAAGAAACAGTGCAATAGCAATCAGCTTATCATTATGGCTGATCAGAAAATGCAGTTCAACATTTTCGTTCCAGGCAATGCTAATCTCCACTTATGACATAAATAAAACAAGATATGAATTAGTTTTAAAATAACAGTATGGGTGATCTTTCATTTGTGCCGTCCACCTGCTGTGCTGCCGACGAGAGTGCAAAACATTACTAAACCAGCCACAGTAAAAACAAAACCCTACTCACCATACTATTGAGGCTACTTTGTCATTCAACGACACACTTTCAGTCAAGGCGTACATGCATGGATTTGTTATCCAATTCAAGACATTGGTTATAAAATGTTTATTTTTATTCTGTTACTACTCATTTCAACTTTCCAAAAAAAAAAATCTTTTTATAAAATAAAGCTCGTTAAGTTACTGCACGCATACATTTGACATCACTTTATTGTTTTTAATTTTGCTTTAAACTTTTCACAAATCTGGTGTCTTACCTTTATCTCTCAAATCTTGTTTCACGTATTCTAATTCTTCAATGTGAAAAAGAAATCAAATCTGTCTCTTTCGTACTTAATGGTTACGTTGCAACAAATTTTAATACATATATGCTGTTAAAATGTTTATGTCCTGTATCAAGATTTTTCTTCAAAAAAAAACGAAGAGAAACAAGTTAATTTTTGACGTATTGCATTTTTAAATCTATGTAAATTATACTTGACACTCTCGGCTGCAGCAATTAATTTTGAATTAAAATATCTGACGACCAAACACGTACAAATACCATTCATAATCACAATCTCTCAATTGGATTTAGATTCCTGGATGGCGTAAATCTAATATTTCAGTGACGCAGTGCATTATACCGACGAAAAGAAAAAAGAAATATATAATAATTTAGAAAGATAGAAATGCATGCAACAACATGTGTCACGTGCTGAATTTGTTTAGAACAATGTACGTTTCAGTTGTTAATGCTACATTGAATTAAAATTCATACGTAATCATTCAATTATATACAATAATAGGATGATTGTAATATTTGGCATATACTTAAATTGTCTGTTGGTAAGTCGACTAGATCTGATTACTTCCAACCGAAAAAAGGATGCAGTTCCTTTGGTATCTTATTGGGCTTAAGCAAAATAAATATAAATATATATGGCAATTTTTTTTTCAATAGGTGCAAACAATTGCTACTCCGAATTAGTTATTAGGTATTGAAATATCTGATTCTGTAATATTTTAAAAGACTGTTATATATATAAATTTCTTTTTCTTTTTTTTCTGTGTGGTTGTAAGCCTACACCATAGGTACAAAATCGCTCAATAAGTATATTATTTAGGCCAAACATTTATTGCAAATGCGTTGGAAGGTGTTTGGAATTTTAGTGTAATATGGATGATGAATTGCAACTCAAATATGCAAAGATACTTTAGCAGTGTTCACACCACCTTATGCATCTACAGTTAAATATTTGGTGCACTAATCATAATTTGCATATTGCTGAAAAGAGACACGTTATTCATTATGTTCATTTGACTGATGAGGAGAAGCCTACCTACTGCAATAGAAATGGTTCTGATTAACTTGCACCTTACATTTTATTGGCCGGTACGTTGCCATGTAGAAACAATGTTAAGCTATTTCTCCCTTGTATGGATCTTAATGCAAAAAAAAAACTATAACACATTCTTTGTTTTTGTTGCTGAGAATGGTTTCGTTTCCAACTAAGTATGAAACTTCTGGCCAGTGTGAATTAGCTGCAGCATAAAAGAAGCAGAATGAAAGTGAATCATAGAATAGATATGGTACAGAACGCAGTTACGGGTGAGTCAGCCCACTGTGTCTCCGTAGGCTGCATAAACCCGCGGGTCATATTTTTCCCCTGAAATTGCCCATTGTACTGTAGGTTACAATACCATAGGTGCCAAATTTTTAATTTTAAACTAATTGATTGTATCTGCTTCAAACGTCAAATTGGGCTCGGAATTCCAGACCCCCTGACTGTCTGAGGGTGAAATCATGCAGTCCTAATATCCCATGAATCACTTTGAAACTGTGCACCCTTTCAATTAAACGGTCTACCATGGAAACAAATCTTCCTCATGTACTATGTAAAAGCCAAACATTGTGTCCATCTGAATTTGCATTATCATATATAATGAAAACACTCCAAGCCAGATAAACAAGAATTTTGTAGAAACAGGTGCAGAGCATTGATCTAGTCGAATCCGCCCCTCTGTAGCCATTCAAGACGATTCTGGCTGATTGGCCAGTAAAACGCCTTTCCTTTAACCTCTCATCATAATCGTGTGCATAAATGGAGATCAGAAATTGATAAGTATCCAGATTCAACTTACTCAAGGTCTAAACTTTCATAATCCCTCGTGGTCGACAATTCCAAAAGTTTTCAACCCTGTTAAAATATCACATAATTTCGCATCTGGGTGCCCCATTCCTAACTTTTAAACTTTGCTAATTCTAAACACCCAAACTTAGAGCATCTATTCGATGCATCTGTGTTGTCTATCTCTTTACGAGCTTTGTACATTTCATAGAGATCAGTTGTCTTTCCTTAAAACTCCAAAGACTCCATTTTTTTTTCCAGATATCTGCTCAAGTGTTTGGTCTGATGAGCGCAAAACTAAACTGTTCGAAAAACACGCCACTATTTTCATCATCCTCCAAGCTAAAATGAGCTAAAATCCTTAAACGTTTGAAATTATTCCAGATTATCTGTGCATAACAATATTTTCACAGCTGACTTTATATTTCCAAGCTTCACGGCATGAGTTATTTTCTCTTTAAAAGAAATGATGTACATTACTAATTGTTAGTTATGCAACAAAGCAACTTCAGTCTCATTCAGAAACGGAGATGTAAACTGGACCAGCAAAGAAACTATGCATATGAACAACGATAGATTTTGCTGTCACTGAAATAAAGCCAAGAATGTAGTACTTTTCAATATATGAAATAGTTGAGAAGATTAACCACAGTCCCTTTACAGCTGGAACGTTTTGATTGACTCAATACTCAGTGAAGATTATGGAAGTGTGTGACCCGTGTTGCTGCAACGTATAATTTGGAAGTAACATGAATCTAGTGAGGAAAGGCGTGTAGAAATCTTTTGGGTTAATTGTTTCTGTGCTGAAAATTACAGGTGAAACAATGCAATTCATTCGTCCTGTAAGTTGGATCACTTAGAGACCAATGGATGGAATGCACCAGGTTGACGATGCACACACGCAAAAAAAAAAAAATGGCCGTTTTATGTAACTGCTAATGCACGATCTAAATATGTTAGGGTTAGCAATGGGCAATTTGTTAATTTCTCGTGATTGCATCAGAATGCATGGCTGACTTAGTTCCGCCATTCACCTCAAACAGTTCTGGCAGACTAATTCAACTGTATGTGATCCTAACACCGTTCAGTATAAAGGTGTTATTTTTTGTGGATGCCCATGATACCACACTCAAGAGCAATTTCTCTCAGACACCACTTTGGAAATTTTATGTAAACTGCATAATTTTAACATAAATTTAACACAAATTTACATAGACTTGCTGCCTTATAATTCATCAGGACTCTTCATGTTGGAGGAATGCTTGCTCAAGAATTTGGAGGATGGGTGCTGGACAGCGTTAACAGTTCACATTTTCAACCAGGATGACTTTATTTTTATTGTCCAAAACAAATACAATCGAATTATTTGCATTAGCAGCCAATATCCTAGACTGATGTGCCTTTCGAATCTGGGCATATAAATGTGCCCGTAGTTTGAGAGATAATAGGAACTGCAGATGCTGGAGAATCTGAGATAACAAGGTGTAGAGCTGGATGAACACAGCAGGCCAAGCAGCATCAGAGGAGCAGGAAGGCTGACGTTTCTAGGCCCGAAACATCAGCC
>NC_063366.1:14243742-14267650 GCF_021869965.1 Rhincodon typus
AATGGTATCAATGTGGATTTCACAAGTTTCAAAATCTCCCCTCCCCCCACCGCATCCCAAAACCAGTCCAGCTCGTCCCTGCCTCCCTAACCTGTTCTTCCTCCCACCTATCCCCTCCTCCCACCTCAAGCCGCACCTCCATCTCCTACCGACCAACCTCATCCCACCCCCTTGACCTGTCCGTCCTCCCTGGACTGACCTATCCCCTTCCTAACTCCCTACCTACACTCACCTTTCCTGGCCCCATCCCCGCCCCTTCGACCTGTTTGTTTCCTCTCCACCTATCCTCTCCTCTATCCCTCTTCTATCCGCCTCCCACTCTCTCCCTATTTATTTCAAAACCCCCTTCCCCTCCCCCTTTTCTGATGAAGGGTCTAGGCCCGAAACGTCAGCCTCTCTGCTCCTATGATGCTGCTTGGCCTGCTGTGTTCATCCAGCCCTGCACTTGTTGTCTCGGATTCTCCAGCATCTGCAGTTCCTACTATCTCTGATCATTATTCTCGGGTAAATTTTTAGATAAAAGTTTAGATTTTCCCTCCAGTCGGATAGAAAACAAAAGATTGGAGCATCCACTGTGTTGTTAGATAAAACTACCCCCTTCTGATATTTTGGCTAGGGTAGGCCATGTATGTGTTCCTTTTGGGGTCGGTGGCGCAGATGGATCACAGAAAGCACACTCAAATCAAATCTGCTTACAACCTTCGACATGTCTGCACCTGGAAAGTTGGCATTGGAGGATCTGAGGACCTGAGCACTCTTGTAAGAATTGAGTGCCATGAGTACCTATGTACTGCATCATCCCTGGTTTTCCAGATACTTCAGTTGGTGTGGTATTGGAAATAATAACAATGTCCTTCAAATCTTTTACAGACCCACCTCCCCCCTCTCCCCGCTCCCCCCCCGCCCGCCGATTATCATAATAACTTTTTTATCCATCTCCTGAACTGTTCAGCAAGAACACTAACAACCTTTATGCATTCGTCAATCTGTTCCTTTAGCAATCTTGTAAGTTTCCATGGAAATGCACCTAATTGTACGAAACTCCAGACAGAACAAGTCAAGTCTGTTCAAAGTCCCCTCATATGGCAGATTCCTCATTCCAAACATCATATTGGTGAAAACCAGCTGCACTTCTTCTCTGGCAGGTGTTCCTACTTTCCACAAAGGAGACCAGGGCAGTCCACAATAGGGCTGCACATTCTCAACACGACTCAATATAATTGAGGTAAGCTTCTTTACTCCTGTATGCAATATTGTCTGCCTCTGAATTACTTATTGCTCTTGCATGAAAGCGTTTAGTCACTCACAAATAAGGACACGGTGTTCAGAGATAGTTAGAACTGCAGATGCTGGAAGCCTGAGTCAATAAACGTGGAGCTAGACAAACACAACAGGTCAGAGGAGCAGAAAAGTCAGCGTTTTGGGCTGAAATGCTTCATCAGGACTGGGGAGGGTGGGGCGGGGGCGGCGGTGGGTGGCAGTGAAAGGATTTTGAAACTGGTGAATCAGTATTAAGGCTCTTGGGCTGTGAGATCCCAAGGCAAAATATCAGGTTTTGTTCCTTTAGTTTACTTTTGGCCTCAGTCTGACAGTGGAGGAGGCCAAGGTTGGTCTTGGCGTCAAGGAAGTGGGAGTGGGAATTAAAATGGATGGCAACTAGATTGGCGGATTGGCTGGTGAGTACAGAGTGCAGATGCTCGGTGAACCGATCCCTTAGTCGATGTTTGTTCTCCCCTCGTATAGAGGACATACATTGGGAACAATGGATGCAAAAAATCAGGTGGGATGAGTTGAAGGTGAATCTCTGCCGCATCTGGAAGGATTTCTTGTGGCCTTGGATGGAAGTGAGAGGGAAGGTGATGCCGTAAGTGTTGCACCTCCTGCAGTTGCAGAGAAACGTAGTAGATATGGTGGAAAGGTTGGTGGGGAGTGTAGAGCTGATAAGAGAGTTGAGAAGTGAATGCCCTCTGCGGAGAGCGAACAGAGCTGGGGAAGAAAATGTCTTTCTGGTGGTGGTGTCTGATTATAGATGTTGGAAATGTCAGAGGATGATGATTTGGATTCAGAGATTGTTGTGGTTGTACGTGAGGACGAGGGGTGCTAGATGTTTGACCTTGTCAGGTTACAACTAAAAGGCCTGATTATTGACTTCACAGGCTTCAAATTCCCTCCATTCTCAGTCTTATCCCATGTCATGTCTCCCTGACCTCCTATTCACCTATCCACTCCATCCATCCCACTGACCAATAAGTATAACCCTTATCTTGATCTACCTATCACAATCCCAACTACCTTTCCCCAAACTCTCCCACCTGCCTCTATTTATTTCTGGGCTCCCCTCCCTCTCCTCAGTCCTGCCGAAGGGTTTCATCTCGAAACGTTGACTTTTCTCCTCCTCTGATGCTGCCTGACCTGCCTTGTTTGTCCAGCTACACTTTTAAAGACATGGCGTTCCCTTGATCATCACCTTCAATCTCTAATGGTTTAATAAATATCCTTTTCCCTGTTCCTCATATCAAATTGCATAACCTTTCTTACCAAATTTGTATTTGATTTGCTGTGCTGTTGCTCATTACCTTCATTTGCTGAGATTTACCACAAGTACCCTTTTAACCTCCTCAGACCTGTTATTAACAGCAAGATTTGTTACGTCTTCAAACTTAGAAATGTCACATTTCGCCATCTCATCTATACTATTTATGCAGATTAATGCTAATCCAAGCATTAGATGCCTGCACAGCGGCCATCAGCATTATAGGTAAGGTCCTGCCGATGTATCAGTGACAGGATGTAGAAACATCTTGTAAAGTTAATTACTGCAAAATGAAGGTTAACGTTTGTGTATACCAAACAACATGAAAGTAATGAAAATTCACATCAGCATCCAACAAACATCTTAATGATACAAAAGCTTGGAATCAAATGCCACATGTTTATTGCCAGGGAGAAATGAGAAGTAATGTTTTGGGTTGAGCGCCACGTCCTTAGAACTGATGGTAGCTTAGAAAATGTCGGTTTCTACGCAGAGGATAGGGTGTGAGAGCAGGTAAGATGTAAACGATAGGTGGTGGTGGCGTCCAAAGAGAGAGAAAGACAATTTTTGGACAAAGGTATGCATAACGATCCGACTGGGGGGGGTCAATAGCTGTAAATGGGGATTGTTCATGATGAGCAATGCGTTATGTGTATTAGCAGAATATGGAATTAAATGGTTTGGTGTGGGGGGCGGTTTTGGGTAAAGACATGGAAGAGCTCAAGCTCTGAAGTCGTTGAACTCGATATTGAGTCCAGATGGCTTCAGGACCCTATGTTTTTTATTCATTTTGTGGGACGTGGGCATAGCTGGCTGGCCAGCAGCGATTGCCTATCTGTAGTTGACCTTGAAAAGTGGTAGTGAGGTGTCTTCTTGAAATGCGGCAGTCCACCTGCTGTAGGATGGCTCACAATGTCATGAGGGAGGAAATTCCAGAATTTTTCAAACGTCAGTGAAGGAACAGCGATATATTTCCAAGTCAGGATTGTGAGTCTCTTGGAGAGGTATTTGAAGGTGATGGATTCCCGTGTATCTACAACTCTTGTCCTTCTATTTCAAATGGTCAGTGGTTTTGAAAGGAACTGTCTGAGGATCTTTGGTGAACTTCTGCAGTGGATCTTGTAGATAGTACACCTTGCTGCAACTGAACGTCAGTGGTGGAGGGAGTAGATACCGCTGGATGTAATGAGAATCAAACAGGATGCTTTGTCCTGGATGCTCTCAATTTTCTTGAGTGCTTTTGAAGCTGCACTCACCTAGGCAAGTCAGAACTATTCCATAACATTCTGACTTGTGTCTTGTGGATCTTGAACAGGCTTTGGGGAGTCAGGAGGTTCGTTACTTGCTGCAGTATTCTGAGCCTCTGAACCTCTCTTGTAACCAGCGTGTTTATGTGATGAGTGCAGTTGAGCTTTGCTGCAGCACTGCAGCAAGCAGAGACAGAGATGTTGGGGATGGGAATAGGGGTCTGTGTTGAACTGACAAACAACAAAAACTCAGAGTCCTTTTTTCCAGACAGAACATAGGTATTCTGCAAAGCCGGCAACCAAGTCTAGACTCCATTTCCCCACATGGAAGAGACCACATTGTGAACGATGAATGCAATAGACGTATATTGTGTGAAGTGAATGTCAAGGACTGCGTCACCTGCTAGGTGTGTTTGGGTCTTAGATACTGAGGAGGAAAGAAGTAAACAGACAGGTTAAACCTCATTGCAGGGGAAGACATTATAGGGTGGTGGCAGGAATGAAGGAAAAGAGGACCAATTTGTTTCAGAAGGAATGTTCCCTACAGAAGGCTGACAAAGGAGGAGAGGGCAATATGTGTCAGGTGGTGGCATCTCACTGAAGTGGCGACAATGGCAGCTAATGATCCTTTGGATGTGAATGCTGGTGTTGTGGTAGGTAAGGACAAGGGGGCCACTATCGCCATTGTGGAGAGAATAGGGAACGTGAGTTCTGAAGTGTGGAGGTGTATCTGATCTGGGTCAGGGCCTTGTTAACAATGTTTCTGGAGAATCCTTGGTGGACAAAACAATGTCAAATTTGGCATCATCGGAACTGGTGAGATGGAGATGGAGGAACTGGGAGAATGAAATAGGAAACAACATATGAAGATATATGGTGGGCGTTGGTGGGTTTATAGTGGTTATTGGTTACCAGCGTGCGCCGATAAATGGAAACAGAAATGTTTAGGAATGTAGGAGTTAGAGATGGACGAGCTGAAAGTGAGGATGGAGTTGAAATTGAAAATAAAATCAATAAACTTTTCCAATTCTAGTTGACTGAGGGAAGGAGCACTGATGATAACATTGATATGGTGGAGAAAAACTTGTGGGTGGCGGCTGGAGTAGGACTGAAACAAAGATTTTTCCATGTGTCGCACAAAAAGACAAGCAAAACCAGGGCCCATGCGTGTACTCATGGCCACACCTCTGACCTGAAGAAAATTAGAGGAGTGAAAAGAGAAATTGTTCAGGCTGAGGATGAGCTTGGCCAGGCAGAGGATTCTGTGGTGGACAGGGATGTCTCAGGCATTCTATCCAGAAAGAAACAGAAACACTAGAAAATCCTGGTAGTGGGTGGACATATTTAGCGGTTTCACATCCATATTAAAGCAAAGGCGCTGGAGCCCACAAGCTGGAAATTCTGAAAATTCTGAAACTGGCACAAAGCATCAAAGGAATGGTTGATATAATTGGACTGGGAATGGACAAGGGGAGTAAAGACTGAGTCAAGGTATGAAGCGACGAGTTCTGTGGGACAGAAGAAGGCCAAAACTATGGGTCTTCCTGAGAAGTCCTATTTGTGGATTTACGAAAGGAAGTGGAAGTGAGCAGTGCAAAGTTAGCAGATTATCAGCTTGGAGCGTGTGTATGTGTCGGGGGGCGGGGGATAGAGAGAGGACAATGGGAGTGGAGGTCACCAGTTGAAATGAAGTTAGTGACCTTAGTTGACTCAATGCCAAGATGTTTCATGATGGGGCCATCGTCCAGTGCAGATATGAGGAGGTAAAAGAGAGCTGACGCCCAGCCTTTGCAATATAGAAGTCAGTTTACTCTGATTTCTCTCCAGAGATGTTGCCACAATTCTTTCGATTTTTACCCGAAAGGATTATTTCTTTCTTTCTGCGTTATCAAAATTCATGTGTGGTAATGTGCATATATGAGTCATGCAGTGGAAACTGCATTCCATTATTGAATTTCGATTCCTGTGATTGTATTTAAAGCATAGAACATAGGACAGTACAGCGCAGGAATGGGCCTGTCAGCCCAGGATATGATGCTGAACATGACACCAGATTAAGCGTTTCTCTTCCGCCTGAGCTTGGTCCATATACTTCCATTCTATGCATATTTATGTGCTTATATATACGTTCCTTAAACGGTCCTGTCGTATCTGCCTCCCCGTCACTCCGAGGAATGCCTTCCGGACTCGTACCACTCTCTGCCTAAAACAGAAACTTGGCTCTCACATCTCCTTTGAACTTTCCTCCCTCATCTTAAATGAATGCCCCTAGTTTTAGACATTTCAACTTTGGGAAGAAGGTTGTGTCCGTCAACCCTGTCTATACATCTCATAATGTTATTGACTTCCATCAAGTTTGCCATCAGCAGCCACCGCTCCGGAGAAAACAACCTAAGTTTTTTTTTTAGCCTCTCCTGATAGATCATGCCTTCTAAACCAGGCTGCATCCTGGTAAACCTCTTCAGCACCTTCTCGAAAGCCTCCTTGTCCTTCCTGCAATATGACGACTGTTCTTTGTTGTCTCCAGCTTCCATGCTAACGGACGTTTGAACATCAGATGCCTGATTTTGAATATCGTTATAATTAATGGTGTCTGTCTCTTGAAATGAAATGTTAATGCTCAATCTTCTGGGCCAGATAGGTTGGTTTAAAGTCCTTCCTGATCCAAGATTGTAAAATCGTTCAGCTGTTTATTTTGTCTAAAAATACTTATCACTTTTTGTAGTAACTCCACAAAGACCAAATGATTGGTATGTCATCCGGGTCAAGTTATGCAAACAACTTCACAGCCAATTCAAATCGGTATTAGTAGCTAATCCTCTGCCGGAACGAAAAGAAAATGGAAATGAAAGCTATTGAACATATGTTGTGAGACGCACGTCAAGCCTAATTTCAGTTTTGTTCATCGTGTGTATGTGTCTCTTACAAACACACACATTCACGTGCACGCTCTGCTCATGTGCAAAAATATCTAATATTTCTTTGTTCTAAATTCGCAATGCCTTGCTTCGCTGCCCTTTATAGTTTTATGTAAGGACATAATTCGGGTTCAAGTATACTTCCTTTCACTTTAAAATTCCAATCCTTTTACCGGATTATAACTGTAAGTAAGCCTTCTAATTATGCAAAGTGTTGTGTTTCTATTTTTTTTTTGGTGAACACCTGTCAGGATTGCATATTCACGTGCAAACGTTGAAGAGGAAGCGTGGATCTTATGTTACTCTACCAATTTACAGTGGCCTGACTAATTGACGATTCAACATTCCAAATATGTAGGCACAATTATTTAAATAAAATAGTTGCATCGTGAAGAATTAAAAAAACACACACACACGTCATTGTAAGATTTTTAAAGCCTATAGTTATTTCGGGCCAGTAAAGTGAAATGCTATGTATGAATCGATTGCAGCCAGAGTCGTTTGAGCGTTCTGACTCTGAAATTGTATTAAACAAAGTAAGAGTACTCAAAATGATAGGATAACTAACGATACTTTCTTTACTTCTCACCTTTCTGTGAATGAAGTTCTTCAATTTCTATGTTAATGTTTAAAAGTGCGTAGTTACGTATAATTAGTTTGAATTTGCAAAAGAAACAACAAGTAGATGCAACGTCGATAGATTGTTCCAGAAAATGATTACAACACTTGTTGGCATAAAATGATAATGCATTTCAGGATTATTAAAACTTGCGTAAATTTCCATCTGACATTGATAATTTGCTGTGCATCAGTGCCTGACCAGAAACCTATCACACCACAACAGTCAGCAGAGAAGCATATTTGTTACAGGAAAAGCAACAGAAAATGTCCAAAACTCTGGTTATGTAACTAAGGAGCGTGGAATCAACAATTTCAAAGATTTGAGTGTTGTGCACCTACATTCATCCACTTAATTAATGCCTGTTACATCGTCAAAACATGCAACTACATCGTTATAATTTGAATAAAGCATGTTTGAAAATAAAATCTGACTATAACCGATTATAATCATCACCTCATTTGTTTACCTTTCTGTTTATTGATATTTCATACTTATGATCTTGCAGAATTGACATTCTCCTGATATTTTTCTAAATGTGTTTCAATAACTGTAGTTACGGATAGAACAAATGTTAGGTCTGATCAATTTGATAGCATTACCGTTCAAAGAAAAAAAATGCTTCATTCCTTGTCAAGACAGAAAATGTCTACTACAAACATAAAGTATAATTTATTTCCTTCACAGAGACAAAGTTCCTTCGGTAAATGATTTATATTAAACAGACCATTTTGCACTATGTACAGAGACACCGCGAGGGGGAGAGGGGAAACACACACACACACACACACACACACACACACACACACGCACACGCACACACACAGAAAGAGAGAGAGGTGGGGTGGGGGGGACTACGTTTGGTAGAGTAATAAATAAAAAGAAAAAAGGTTGTTCTCTCTTTTGTCTACAAGATCAAGTTTGGATGGGAACACATTCTCTCCTTGTAATGGACAGATCTTGTAGCCTTTGAAAAATGTTGAAAAATTTCCCTCAATGGGCCATTCTGCTATAGGCGACGCTCAGGGTCACTGTGACAATGGTGGAGAAGGACGTTCAATAACCTCTTAAAATTGTACTTCAGTTCATTTCGGGCTAGTAACCCGAATGCAATCTGTGAATTGCCTTAGACTTTTCCTGCAAAGTCCACAACTCGGTTGAAATGTGCACTTTATAGTGAAATATGCGTTAACCTTCTGTTGTTTAGAATATTATGTATCTACCACATCGAATTCGCATGCTGCTGAACATAATTTATTTTGTTATTGTATTTCCATAGATGTTGGAAATTTGGCATTTATTTTCCTTTGGTCAATCGCAGTGAATTCAAGTCTCCAATCATTAATATAAAAAAAACAATTCGCTTTGTCGATCCTGTAATGAAAGTTACAGCATACAGATAACTACAAAAGTCTTTAAAATAAAACTCAGTGAAAAAATATATTTTAGTTTCTTTGCATGAATAAGTGAAACGCTTGGATTTGCTTTTTGATAATCCATCCTATATCTATTTATTTACTTTGGTAATAGCTTATTTCCCTGCATAGAATCTCACAGAAATAATAAACATTCAACGCAGAAAAAAAAAATACCTTTATCGTTTTGTCGTAATTGTTCCTCTGCAAAAGAATAGAGAAAATGTTACTCATGACGAGCTATTTTTACCACTAAGGCAAAATATAAGGAATTACCCGAAATGCTTTGCAGCATCTATATGATTTATCCAGGAAATAGGGGAAAAAAAGGAACACCGATTTTTTTTTAACAGCCTGTGAATGTCAGTTTAAAAAAAAACAACCTATTTTAGATTGGAAATCATAATTTTCTGCTGCGCTTGAAGTCATTTTTTAAACATAAAATATAATTATAACATTTATATTGTTGTACAGTGACCAGTGCTTCAAGTAAATGTATGTCTTCTCAATGCACACCAGTCCTACATTTTACTTGTCATTTACAATTAGATATTCTAATCAGCTCCCAAATAATTGATATTAGTTGCAATGCAACTTCAAACTTAAAAGCAGTGTCAAACTGAAATATACTTAAACAAGGAGTTTCGGTCCAAGAAAAGTTCATTTTAGAAAACGTTTAAATGCTTCCAAGTTCCTTGTAGAATCACAAAAATTGAAAGAGTTACTTTCAGTGAGCTTTGGATTCCTTACGCTGAATTCATTTTTTATGCATATTGTTCTGAAAACTGTCATCAAAATATTTGTCAGACAACATCGGCAAAGGATGATAAGCTCACACGAACTTATCCTGACTTTTGTTCTTTATGACGAAATGTATCTTAACCTTTGAGTGAGCATTTGTTGTTATGTCTTTAGTTATTCCCAAATGTTGCTGGATTGAACGGCCACTTCCAATTTCCTAACTTCACATATGTCTATAATATTTGTGGCAGATATTAACACATGGGGAATTACATATTTCAATGTTTAATTTCTCACCAATTTTCATTTTGAAAGCTTCTATTTTGTCAAATTCTGAATTAAAAAGTTAGAGAAAACAGGCAAATGTATTGTTAATATGTTTATTCTTTTTATCTTATTTCTTCGTAGAAGTTTGGCATGAATGCAGAAACAGAGCTTTCCATTTCCTTGTTTTAGTGTAGAAATTACACTTCGTGCTGATTTGCTGAAATACCATTTATATATGATACAGCATTTGGCCGGAAGAAACAAACTCACTCAACTAAAAAATCTCTAAATCCCAGTGATTACTTTAGATGAAATATTCCCTTTGATTGTATTGTGCAGACTGTCAGCAAGTCTGCTGTACAGTACGAAATCATATCTGACATTGATAGCGAACAAGTGAGAAAATATAACGCAAACAACACTAACAATCCAACAGTGTCTGATGCAGATTGGGTATTTTGACGTATTTTAAGAAGTTATCTTTGTTGATTCTGTGTCATTTTCTTTGTTGTACGAAATATGAATGCCTTCCACAGTGATAGCTTTTCTCAGCACATATTTTAATGTTGCCATTTTACATTTTTTCTATCAATATAATAACATTCAAAAGACTTAGAAAGGGGCAAAATCATTCTTATTTGATATCTGCCTTGTCATATCGTCATCTATGATTGTAAATTTTATATTTGAGCATGAAATATTTCTTTAAACATATCTAGAAAAATTACCTCTCAAGGCTTAAACTCATAAACTCACAAAGACATAACTGGTCTGGCCTACAAGTCACTCCAGACCCACAGCAAGTTGGTTAACTTTTAGTTTCCCTCTTGACAACTAGGGATGGGTACTGAATGCTGGCCTGGACAGTCACGCCCACAGCCCATAAATGAATTCAAAAATGTTCAGGATGCTGTGAAAATCTTGAATTGAGTAACACACAATAACTATGGAATTCAAACAGAAACACAGCCGAGTCAAGAAGACTTTCTAACAAAACTCATTTTGGCCAATCTGTACTCAATTTTCCCGTGACGTGACGCAAAGAGTCAAACAGGGAAACGGAATATGTGGTAAACATCGCTTAAAAAATACTGCAGTGTAATTTCTGAAGTTGTTGCTGAACTCATAGTAATGCACTTACAGTTCCAGATTGGCCAAATTCAAATTTAGAAAAGTTAGCAAACATTTCGTTCATGAATTTAAAGTATGATCAGAAATGCGCAAAAATGATCAGAATATAATACTAATATACCGATAAGTTGAAATTAAAGGTGAAGATGAACAGCATGATGTGAAAATTGAATTTAATAATTTCACTAAAATGTAACCGTAAGAAAATTTGCTGTTATTCTTCAGAATATGTTCTTTTTTTCTATACATAACTGCCATGCAGCTACCATAAGAAATCAGAAAGACAGATGGCATGTCGCTTTTAGTGTGTAGAGATTTGTGACCAGGGTAGTCACTGGCTTCAAAAGAGCACAAGTAGTTGGCTGACATTCACTGGCAGCTGGAAATAACTATAGACAAAATTATGTTCAGTGATGAAAATGCTTTCAAAATCATTGTCACACAAATACAGCACTAAAATTAACAGTTTCAATTCAGGGCATACGTTTGGAGCATACAGTAAGTGGAAAACTTTGGTCTTTTCATGGAAACATAGATCTCAAAAGCATAGAAGATATTTTGAAATGTTGCAAATGATTATTTCCTTCTGAAGCAATTCTGCACCCCCCCCACCCCCATCCCCCCTCCCCCCACAATTTAGTGAATTGGAACTTGTGATGGACATAACTGACATACATTGTAGTTTGTCAGAAATTCCTTTTATTTCATGATGGCTCATTTAAACATAAGGTGAATCTAAGCTCTAGGAAATGAATATAGCACCAGTATGACTGGCTATCGTTCAAGAAAGAAATGAACTTTGTCACTCTACTTTCTTGCTATGACCGTGAGAGTTAAGTAAAATTAAGCACAGAATTACTCAATTGTTTGAGTCCAGCTTATGTTGTAGAATGAAAATAACGATCCACTCACAACATCTCTTGCCTCAGAAAATGTAAAGCTGATATGGTAACACGGGATATTATATGCTGAACATTTTTTTGCTTCCATAGTTCATTCACTTATTTGCTGGGTGATGATCGTTATCTAGTACAATAAATGACTCATCACATTTCTAAAAAGACAGCCCCAATATCAACCCTAACACAGACTAGCCAAAATAAAATGCACAGATCCTAAACAATTTCAAATATCTTCAGCATTCAATATCTGAAGTGTGAGATCAAATAAGGTCAGTTACATTAACTGGTCTGTATCATTCTGTTAAACCAGCAACTGCACAAGGAATACAGAAATGAAAACGATGCTGGTATGCATGATTTCCTGGAACAGAAGCAAGCAAACTTTGCAAACGAGGAGGAAAATCAAAGATTGAACATAAAGAGGTCCCAGTTCCAACAGTTAAAATGAAATGAAAGCACTATGGAATCTGGAGACCTTAAACAAAACAGAAAATTACGCATAAATCAAGAATGTGTAGAAAAAGAAACAGAATAAAATATTGTGAAATGCGATGATTTTTTCGAATGGAAATTTCATAAATTGATTATTGTCCCTCTTTTTTGAAAGAGTCGAAATGGAGCAAATGGAACAGATCATCATCTGTGCTCAGTATAAAATGGTAAATGGCATTCTAATCGTAGTAGGGGGCAAATGAAGTTTAGCTGCACAGAAGTAATGTAGGTTTTTATTAACAGAAAATACCACAGATCTGCTGACAGCACACTCATTGACATAAGTCACTGTGGAGAGGCTAATAAAATTGAAAGTAATGCTTTCAACATAACTCCCAAAGGCTGTCAAGTAACTGTAGAACTTTAGGTGTTGTTCCTTCATCTCGTTTTAGGTTTGAATAGAATATTGCAACCACCCGAGATCAGAACTAATAACACGAGAGCAAGATGGTGGAACCAAATGGCAAGCCACCGTTAGTTTTGACTTATTCCTGAAGACAGAGCATAGGTGTTATGCAAAGCAATGACTCAGTCTGAATCTGTTTCATCATTGTAAGGAGTAAATTGTGATTGACTGGATTAATTGAACTGTATAGAAGGAGTGCAAGAATTTCATGTATTCATCTATTCGGGGCCTTTGATCATGACGACAGAAGAGATAAAATAGCAAGTGTGTAATTGAAAAATAACTTTAAATGTAAAACGTAAAGTAATATTTCTGTCAGACCTAAGTAGATCTCTGAGGGCATGACTTTGTGATCAATGAGGAATAGATTAATTATGCCACTGAGCAAAACTGCAGGCGAATGTTTACGCAGTAACAATTGATGCTACACGTATTCTGTGTTTTTCCCTAATATTTACCGAAAAATGCAATGTACATGCATCAACTTTATGAGAATGTTGACTGGAACTCATAGTAGCTCACCATCATGTTTGGGCATCTTTGCCAAATCAAAGTGTGGGTTAAACTTCAGAATTTTAGTAACTTTCGTGGATTAATGAATCAACAAAAGTTGAACCTCGGAAGAAGCACTAATAACTGTGTCTGAAATAAACTATTAAAGACAAGAACAAAATTATACAGGGATTGAAAACAATTGGCCATGTCTGTGAACGGAAGGAGTTGAATGTAAATAGACAAAAATATGCGTTGACAGCTGGTCGGCAAACTGATGCTTTGTTGCCACAAAAGAAAAGGATTGTATGTAGAAGAAAAAGGAGTATTGCCTTCAAATAATCAGTTACGGCCAAATGTATCAAAGAATAACAAAGCTAATTCTGTTAAGAAGGCAAATTACAAATTTTACGTCCCTATAAATTTAATCAATATTTGGGATGAAAGAATCTATTTAATTATCAGTATTGTCACACTACAAAATCTGAAAGAGAAAAAAAATGCATAAGTATCCAACACCAGAAGAAGTCAGTCGTTGAACTTTGAGTAACAACACTGTACAAAGTTCGAAGCTTGGACACTTCCAGAGACAGACAGTGTAGGTAGAATCCTGACAAAATTCCAACAGTGATTGGGTAATAGCCAAGTTGAGTTGTGAGGCTTAACTTATTTACTTGGGAGGGGAGGGATGTTATTTTGATTGCTACATGCAATACAGTTTAAATTGTTGCTTCAGTACCTGATTGCTTGAGAGATTTCTTAACGTGCATCCGAATTAACGGTAGGTTATGATGGCTTAACCAGAACAGAAGGAACCAATAAAAATACAACATACTTGTGTTTCCAATGCAAAATGATTTGTTCTTTCGGAAACCATTTAATGTGCCAACAGTTCATGATAACCCGCTTCATTGAACAAAATGTTTCATTTTGCCAAATACAGTATTTGGGGCTTCATGCTATATATCACGTGGAGAAATGATTCATTTTTAAAACCGAAATATGCTTCAAATTTGGAGAACTAAACAATATCTGGTCTGAACTCTCTTCGTCTCATACTCCAAATGTTATTAATTTCTGCAGCTAATTTTATGGACAAGCGGCCTGTATGCACTATTTATAATTTTTCATTAAAAACAGCAAAATTGACGTTTGAATGAAAAGAAACTAATATTCTAGATTGGTCCTGTACCTGTTTCCTTCGAGTATTCTTTCAATGAACCTATTTCTGCCAATGAAGTGAAAAAAGCAAATGTTTTGGCATTGTTTTGTAAGTTTATTGTTGTTAACTTTCTTATTAAGAATTGATTTTTCTAAACCAAGCTGCGCTTAAAATCAATATCAGCTACCATTTTGTGATATAAAGAATGGATTACAAATGTGTTCAACTATGTTGTGCAATGTCATGGAAATGCATCCCAGTCGTTCCTTTTTTTTTTGCAATCTATTAGTTTTGCCTTCTTCCACGATGAATCAATAATGACTTAATAATTGCAATCTTGGTGTACTGCCTAGAAATAGTTTCCCCCTCTCAAAGGTTATTACTTTGGTGTTGTTATGCTGAATAGTCAAACTGCAAAATGCCGACGAAATTGCACTGAATATCTGTTTACAATGCATTTTCAATATTATCAATTTTACCCCTTTCATGTCGCAAAATGTCTTCAGGGTCTTTCAACAGAATATAAAGAAAACAGCATAGAATATTCATCTTCTATTATTACATGAATGAGTGGTTGGTCCACTATAATAACGACAACATCGTTATGTTGGATTGCCCTTTTGTGAATGGATAGATGGGTTTAAATCGGCAAGTGATTAATTGCTTGTCAGCCTGAATGAAACATTACAATGAGCCAGCAGATGCTAAAGAATTTCGCTTTCAGATGAAACACACTACTGGCTAGCCGAATGTCCTAACTATGGGACTCCCTGACCTCAATGACAAGGAGTTCACGGTCTTGGGGGCTGTCAACCACTCTGTCTAGAAGTTTACTCCAGAGGTCTATAAGCTTTTCATTGTTGATTCTGTCAGTACTGCCGATAGTTCTAAAAGTACCCAACGCCATTATGAAATAAGAATTTACACTACAAAAGTTTAGAATGCAACTCAAAAAATGGGCAAAGCTGATGGGATGTTCAGAACAAACGAGCGGTAAGACAAAATTTGCACTGTTTTGTAAGTGGTTGCTTCTGATGCCGAAAGGGCTGCTTCAGAAGACTTTCACCCCTCAGCTTCCTACACCAGCCGTATGGTGATATGGGTAACTCATTATCAGCATCTTTTTAGGTTTCAATGATGCCTGCAGCAAAACCTTGCTTGGCACATTAAAGTGCTTGGCGAAGTGGACTTCTATGGAGCACTACATATCAATAAACTTGAGCACAATGAAAACCTGCATATAACCAAAATTGGTCGACGTTGATATATATTGAAGCATACATTTATTTAAATGAATTCAAAGCTTTAGTTGGATGTTCAATGACATGTTTTGTTAATATGTCTAAATTTATGGATTGCATTTACAGCAGTGATGAAATCCAATTAGCTTAAAATGTCCTGGAAGGAGAATTGATAGTAATAACATACACTACATTACTTATGTTAATAAACAAAATAAACTGAAAATGCTATCGATGAGGTAGGCGAATAGTCTAAAGGTATTATCGCTAGGCAATTCATCCAGAAACCCTGGAATCCCACCATGGCCATTGTTGGAGTTTGAATTCAGTAATACTCAGGAAATAACAGTTTAATGGTGACCATGAACCAACTGTCGGAAATCCATCTGGTTCACTTACGTCTTTGGGGAAGGAAAGTGCCATCCTTACCCAGTCTTATTGACATGTGACTCCAGAACTACAACCATATGATTGACACTTAATTGTCCTTTGGGTAAATACGGATGTAAAATAAATGCTGGCATAGCCAGCCATGCACTCATCTCATGAACGAATAAAAACTGATAAGTACAACATCGAAAAATAATGAATAAAATGTCGAGATAAAACAGAACGAGTTTAGAAAGTTAAGAGTAAAATGCCATTTTACAAATGAGCTCACAACTCCATAGTACTGAAAGAATTTCCTGATTTATTAGTTGAGTTTTATACTACCAAACAGACAAAAACAAACAAGAAGCAAAAAAAAGCTAATGAACTGTGAATGCTGGAAATCAGGAACAAATACAGAAAAATTAGGGTTCTGAAGAATGGCCACTAGACTCAAACATTAACTTTGCTTTTTTTCCACATATACTGCCATTTCTGCTGAATTATTCCAGCAATTTCTATCTTTTTTTGTTGCAGATGAGTTGTACCACAGTCTAATAGAGACTTTTAAAATTTAAATGCATTAACACCTGCTTAGATTCAGACAATAGATTCACTAAAGTGGCCATGGTCACGTTGGACAATAACACTGCACCCGTATTAACGAGGGAGTGCTAGTGGTGGTTAACTGTGTGTCACCACACCTCAGGTGAGGGTAAAGGTTGGGAAAGCGAGTTCTTCATGTTGAACTCAGCTGGATCAGGAGTTGAACCTGTGCTGTTGGCTTCACTTTGCATCGCAAAACAGTCATTCAACGGAGTTAACCCACCCTACAAATGGCGAAATGGTTTTCAAATTAACAAAGAAGATACTTGAAAACTTTTCTTGTGACGTATTGACAATTAGATGGTTAGCAAATACCTATTAATATGTTGTACAATAATTAACTCACTCAGTCTTACTTCCCAGTCTGCATTTCACAGGGATCATTCACAATTCTCGATCACCAACACTATGTCCGCTTCCTACAGCAGCTTCCCATGTAACCACAGAAGGTGCTAAACCGACCCTTTCACCTCCTCCATGCACATCATCCAAGGGCCTAAACAATCTTCCCACGTGAAGCAGCATTTCGTCTGTACCTCCTTTAATCTTGTGTATCGTATTCACTGCATCAATTGTGGTGTACTTTACATTGGAGAAACTAAACACAGGCTGTTTGACGGTATTGCTGAGCACATCTGTTCTGCATGTAAGGATGACCGTGACCTTCCTGCAGCCAAACGTTTTAAAACCATGTCTTGCTGTCATGCCCACTTGTCTGTCGTTGGCATGCTGCAATGTTCCAGCAAATCACAATGCAAAATGGAGGAGCAACATATCATCTTAAAACTAGGCAGTTTACAGTCTTTTCGACTCAATATTGAGTTCAACACCTTCAATTTGTGAACGCCTTCCTTCTCTTTCTTCTAGCTTTGCTCGTTACACTCTGTGTCACCCTCTCTCCCGTCCTCCATACCAAGCGAGACTGTATGTTCTTTCAAGTCTCGCAGTTAGACACACCACTTTTTCTCCCCTTCTCACATTCCAATCACTTAATCAAAACTATCAACACCCTTTCTCCTCCTGTGTTCTACCCACCACCCCACACTACTGCATAAATGCTGCCCCTCTACACTTCACTATAGCTCTGTTGAAAAGCCATCTCGGCTTGAAACGTTACCTGGCTTTCTCTTCGTCGATGCTGCCTGACCCGTTGTGATCACCAGTATTATTCTCAGTACAATAATACATCAATGGTTTGAGTATGGACAGAAATGACAACTCGAAGCAAAACTTGAAGCAAAACAAACTTGATTAAATGCATTTTAAATGGAGGACATCGTACATCATCTTAAGATATAATCGTTCTCAGTTTAAAATAACTCATCCTCTGACCTTCTTCTGTTTCAACTGGAGATTCATCTAAAAATATGCAAAACAGTTCAATATTGTACATGAAAGATGTGCTTTGTTAAAAAATGATATTAGTTTTGAAGTGAATTCAATACTGTGCAACGTTTTTTGCATGCATTTTGGTGGAGATGTGGGGCGGTGGGTGTGGGGGGCCGTGGCCCATGCAAAAATGAGCAGACGTATCGAAAATGTCAGTATTTCCGCAACTGACATACTTGAAAGATAAAATATTATAGTTTGTTCTATTTTTCTACTAGTGAGCCATCTGAAGTTACTTTATGACACAACAGATCATCTCAAATGTAATAGGTTGAAATATTCAGAATTACTTAAGCTAAAAAGAAGAATGCTCAGCCAACTTTCATCAGGATAACCACTGGACATATAGGCAAGGAGAACACACGTGGTCTTATAATAAGGACAAGACTTGAAACAACCTCTAATTTCAAAAGCTACTGAGTTGGATTATTAGAAACATTCACAAAATTTTATAAAGTAAAGATTTCTCCGAATGTGCTAAAGTTTCAACAAGAATTTCTGAAAACTGAATGATTGAATTAAAGATCCTGAGTGCAAATATTTGAAAGAGCAAAATGTTCCAAGTAAATGCACACCAGTAAGATCACTGTAGCATAAAGTCCGATAGCTACAAGTGTGCTATGAAAACAACACAGTCAGCTTTGATCCAAGAAATTTAAAAATGAATGATATACAATTTGTGGGTAAAATAGTGTGAAGAGGAAAATCAAACATATGTTGCAAAAGTGTAAGAAAAGTAATTACTGGCACATGCAAGAATTAAACTATGGTAAGAAAAACGCACAAAAGAAATGTGCCACAAAGCAATTGTGCCAATCAAAATGTTTTCTCTTCACCATTCAGTCAATCGAATTGATCATATCTGATCTGCTTCTGGATTTATTTGATACATGCCCAGCAGTTTACGTGGAAGCTCATTTGTTCTGGAAGTTCAACATTTACTGAAAAAAAAAAGAGATAACACAGTGTACATCTGGAGGAGCACAGTAGGCCAGACAACATTAGAGGAGCAGGAAAGTTGATGTTTCGGGTCAGGAAAGTTCTTCAGAAATGGTGGTGGGCGTGGGGTGTGTGTCAAAGGGAGCTCAGAAATAAATAGAGAGAGGACGGGAGAGTCTGGGGAATGTAGTTGGGATGGTGAGAGGTGAGTGCAAGTAGGGAGTGGTGAGGATTGGTCAGTGAGGTGGGAGAAGCAGATAGGTGGGAGAGAAGGTGGACAGAATGTGTCAGGTCACGGAGGCGGAGCTGAGGGAAGGATTGGTCATGGGATGAGGCCTGGGATGGGGAGATTTTGAAACTGGTAAAATCCACATTTAGGCCATTGGGCTGTAGGCTCCCAAGGTGAAATATGAGGTACTGCTCCTCCAGTTTCCGGGTGGCGTCATTGTGACACTAGAGGAGGCCCAGAATAGGCATGTCGCCAAGGGAGTGGGAGGGGGAGCTGAAATGGTTCGCGACTGGAAGGTGTTGTCGTCTGTCATGAACAGAGCGTAGGTGCCCTACAAAGTGGTCTCCAAGCCTGCACTTGACATCACTGATGTAGAGGACGCCACATCGGGAGCAGAAAATACAATAGACCACATTGACAGATGTGCAGGTGAACCTCCGTCTGATGTTGAAGGTTTGTTTGGTGCTTTGAATGGAAGTGAGGGGGGAGGCGTAGGAGCAGGTGTTGCACTTTCTGCGGTTGCAGGGAAAGGTGCTGGGGGTGGTAGGGCTAGGTGGGAGTGTTGAGCGGACGAGGGAGTCGTGGAGAGAGTGGTCCCTAAAAAAGGCAGATGGGATGGGGAGGGAAATAAAGCTTTGTTTGTGGGGCCGGATTGTAGGTGTCGGAAGTGGCAGAGAATGATTTGTTGGATATGGATACTAATGTGGTGATATATGAGGACAAGTGATATTCTGTCTTTGTTTTTGTTGTGGGGAGGGCATGTGAGGTTAGGCGTGGGAAACGAAACAGATGCGGTTAGTGCATTTTTGACCACTGAATGGGGAATGTTACAGTACGTGAAATAAGAGGACGTCTGGGATGTTCGGGAGTGGAATGTCCCATCTTGGGAGCAGACGCGGCAGAGGCGGAGGTATTGGGAGTAGGGGATCACATTCTTGCAGAAAGGTGGGTGAGAGGTAGTCTAGACAGCTGTGACAGTTGAAGTGTAAATCTTTCAATTCTATTCTACTTCAGATGAAAGACAGTACTACATGAGATATTTAATTGATTTAGTGAGTGATACTTTAGACAATATCGCAATGTTGAAGAAAGAAGCAAGTTTTCTTCATCAGAAAGAAATCCATTACATGTTAAAACCAAAAGGTTTAGACAATTCTATATCCTATCATATGACATAAATTTAGTGCCACATAGTAGATTCAATGACTTTAAAAATCATAGAAATGGGAAAGACAGGATAGGAAACGAACATAGGTTAGTGGGTTAAATAAAAAGAACTGACAGCCATTTTGTATTAGGGCCAAGAAAATAACCAGGAATTGAAAGGCACAGTCAAGATTTAAATGACAAACTGTGTGTATAGCCAAAACATTTACAGGTAGTTTGGAATGATATCTTTACATCTGCATTCACGATAGGTAAGAATGACGTACGCACAAAAATCAGGAAAAGGTAACACAGACATACTTGAACAAATTACAATTAATACCGATGATGCATTAGTAGGGTTATTACACCTACATTTTGATAACTGTCAAGTCAAACATGATGGGTTACGAATGTTACTGTGGAATGAAAGTAAGGAAATGGGAAAGGGTCCTGACATTAATTTTGATATCCTCTCTTTCCAAAAGAAGTATGCAGAGAATTGAACCATAGCTAATGTGGCATTAATATTCATAAGATGGAAGGGATATTGTAGGGAGCGTTTATCCAGTGAGTCTTATATTAGTGGTTGAGAACCTGTTACCCAAACACGTGAAGGGCATAACTAATTTCTACTTATAGAAGCAATGATTAATCACAACATTGTGCATGTCTTTAGCACAGGCAGATCATGTCTGACAGGTTTGGTTGACTTTTTTATGAGGTGCCTAGATGTATGGACATTTGTACTGCAGTGGGTATAGTTGGCATTTATGAATGGCTGTTAGCAAGGTCTTACATGGAAGATTGGTCAAAACTATAAGAGTCTAGTGGTTCCAAGTCAATTTAGAAAATTTACCTGTTTTTTTTTTGAAAGAAAGGTTCATTCCATAAAGGGATTGGGAATGTTGTAAACTCTTTTTTTATTGGTAATGACATGTTCTATGTACTTGAACACTTTGAAGGTTTTTACTGTGAATGACAGACTGTACGGTTGAGTGCCAGTTGGTTTGGTGCTGGGTCACCTTTTTTGCAGTGTCTATTAACAATAGAGACACGCATTTTGGATCTATGGCCAGTAATTTCAAAGATCACATGGAAGTTGTTGGCCTGGGAAACAGCGACGAGAGAAGCCTTAGAGTGCAGCAGGTTCAGGCCAGCTGGTCAGATAAGTAGAAGAATGGCAAGCGAAGTCCATCACTGACGAGTGTGAAGTGAAGGAGTTTTTGTATGAATAACAAGGCAGGAAAGCACTCAATGAGTGGTAGTATCCTAGGAAGCATAGGGGAACTAGAAGAAACTTTGTGTGCATGTCATACATGCGTAGAGGCATACTGTAATGTAAAGTCGAACAAACTCTAGTGCGTAAGTGCAACCCCAGTGGTGAGGAGGTTCCAAGCATAAGAATTCATTCAAAATAAATCGTCACCTCCGCAGGCAATTTTTAAAGAACAGAGGCATCACAGCTAATTTGAGGTCGACTATGCTTAACTTACTGGAGATTTCTGAAAATGTAGCTGACAGTATTCTTGATACTCATGCTATGGAAATGGTATGCACCGACGTTTTTTTGAAAAAAAAAATTGTTTTGGCTGAAATGATTTTATCTCGCTGGAGTGAGAGTTTCAAATGTCTCTTCATGGAGCCCTATTACGTAAAATGAGGATTTATGTTTCAAGTTCTATGTGTCAGACATTTTTACTAAATTATGATGGATTGGTTCACTTTCTTGCAGATCGTTTGTCTTGAAGAAGCTATTCCCACAAAACTAGATCATTTCTTTATAGGTGAAAGTAGCCAATTTTTATTCACCCCCAAAAAAGCATATTGTTTGGAATCTGGCTCATGTACTTGATCTCTAACAAGTAACAATGTTTAATTTGCTAATGTGATGAATTAGTGCATTGAAAACAGACAATGCTGTACATGAATTAATACAACTTGGAAAACTAATCTGTTTCTGTCAATTCAATAACTCTTTCATCAAGGGAATATTGGGCAAATCCATATAATGGTATTCCAAAACGTTTCATCCTCTTTCAAGCACTTGGTTGCTCGCTTGTTTATCACAAAATCATAATTTCAAATTGAAAAATCTTTTTCAATGCATTATATGATTGTTTTATTGATTGATATTAACTAAATTAAATATCTGGCGATACATATAACCAGCAATTCGTTCTATATCTGTAACAATCCTAACATAAGGTGTATTTGTGGCATTCTAGGAATGCACAGAGTACTGAGTTATTGATCAGTGAGAAGCCCCTTTAAAGTGAGGTAACTCACTCAAAACGATCCCAATTCAATTTCCCCAAATTGATGAGATTGTTCACCTTTGATTTTCAATGCTTCCATATCTAAAAAAAAATAAATTATTTGTAATTACTGAATGTCGCTATTTTGTTTCATTTACATCCATTTGACATTGAAATCCACTGTGTGCAACGTTAACTATGAAACAGCATTTCCACGTCTTAATTAAATCACTAGATATGAGTTTAGAAAAGGAAACACCCAATTTAAAGTGGATATCAATATAATAGAAAGTTAGTCGAATATTTTATAAAGGAGAATAGATTACTATGCTTTCTTTTACTCTCCCGGGTCCCCGTGAGAACATGTGGCAAATATGTCATTTTCAGGAATTCAGCTATAATTCTTAGTTAGTGAGTCATCACAAGAAAACGATACTCCAAGCAAGAAACATAAATGGAGAGGAAATAAAAGGAACAGTGTCTTTTAAGAAAATACTGAAATACTGGAATGGCTGGATGTGCTGCATGGTTCACAGATAGTAACCATTTCATTTGATGTAAGTATGTAAAGTTTTAGGCTGATAGTGCAATCTGCATTATCTAAGACAACATTTGATCAGAAGGATAACGATGTAGAAATTTTGCAAGAAAATTATACAGAAGTGTATTCACCTTTCATGTAGGGGTGTAAATTACTAATTGGAAAATCCATTATGAAGTATCCAAAATGTGGGGATCTCTTTTTTGTTTTGAATGTAATCTATCTCGCTTCAAAAAAAATCAGAAAAGGCGATGAGTTTCTGAGATAACACAGTGTGGAGCTGAAGGAACACAGCAGGCCAGGCAGCATCAGAGGAGCAGGAAAGTTGACGTTTCGGGTCGGTAACCTTCTTCAATTTCTGAAGTGTGATTGGATCTTCCTCTCCTTCAACAATTTTCAAGTAGCTGTGAATGGGTCTTTACTGAATCTAATACTCTCGAATAAGGTTGTTCAAGCGAATTAACCAGCAGGTGGAGAACATTGTAGAAAATGTGATGTCCCCTACATTGGGGAAATCAAGCGGAGACTGAATGATTGCTTTGCAGACCATTTATGTTCTGATCGAAAAATAAAATCCTGAGCTTCTAATTGCAAACCACTTCAACATAAGGCCTTGCCTTCTGGCCAACACCTCTGTCTCAGGCTTGCTGCAATGCCCCAGTGAAGCTCAGTACAACCTGGAAGAATGGAACCTCATTTTCCACCTGTAAACTCTACAGCCTTCTGGCCTCAATATCGAGCTCAAACATTTTAGTGCTTGAGGCACCTTCTCCCCTGCTCTTATCCCAACCTCCCGACCCCCACCCGGCCACCACCCCCCTCCCCCCACCACACACACACACACACAATCACTCACACACACACA
>NC_063366.1:14267750-14313730 GCF_021869965.1 Rhincodon typus
CACACACACACACACACACACACACACACACACACACACACACACAACAGGCCATGTTATCACCTGGCTTGCTATTACATATAACCCATTTTTAGCCACTAAGAGTTCCCACTAGTAACTCTTCATTTTCCTAGGTTGACTGTTATGCACTACTTTGACTGTCAAACTGTTCTTCTCTTTCTTTGGACTCTACTTCTAACTTTAGTTTACTCCTTATCCTCTCCCCCAGTTGTCTTCTGCTTAAAATAATGATATGATTTTCGTATTCACCATTAATTCTGAAGAATGGTGACTGAACCCGAAACGTTACCTCTGATTTCTCTCCATAGATGCTCTGAGACTTACTGAGCTATTCTAGCAATTTCTATTTTTGTTGTTAATTTTGAAAATGTTAGTAGCATCCTTCTTTTCATTTGGCAATATAAAATATCAAGACATTAACGGGAGTGCAAAAAATCAACTAGTTGAGCTCTTATATCTATGTTTGTGAGACTGTATGTAACATGGCAGTATTGAAAGCAAAATCGAATATAAATTCTTCAATGAGCAAAATGAGCAAACTGCAAAACCGTAATTGTTGAATTCGGGGAGCATACTTCCATACGATGGGTACTGAAGGGCCAGGAAAACAACATTTTTGTTTGGACGAAAAAGACAGAAAGTAAGTTTAATTAAGGTTAGGCAGAAACTGTGGCAGATGTTAACTGGACAATGCAATGCAAAAACAGAAGGAAAAATCAGAAGAGGTGAAATCCAAACTAAGAGAATTTGAGAGGTGTTATAAAAAAAACTAATATTCGATATGATAAACTTTCATAAGATTCAAATACTGTTGCTATTGTGTAGGCTGCTTGCGGTACAAATTGACTTTAGTCTGGACAGGATCAGCAACATCCATTGACACTGAGTGAAGTAAGGAAGCTAATTCTGGAGGCACTGGTGATAGTCTTCTAATTCTGCAATTTTGTGCTGGTCTTGGAGAATAGATATTTTTCCTATGTTATCTTCCACCACTCTATGAATCTATGGAACTTGTGGTTTTCACAAATATTCTGTGAATGAAAGTGTGATGAAATGAACTTAAATTAAGGTCTTCAAAAAGTAGTAACATAATTTTCTGTGGCACAACTAATTGTTGGTTAAGGAAGCTGTGTGAAATATTGGGTCTGCCTCAGCTGCTGTTGTTGGCAACAGCATCAAACTCATAGGTCCAAAATGTTCATATATCATACATGTTTGCTTATTATTAGAGCAACAAAATAGCACACCACAAGAATATGAGAGATTAGGGTTTATCATAAAACTTCATGTTATATAATGGAAAATAAAATAAAAGTCGAAAGGAATACATCTATCATACTGGCGAGTGGGCAGGAGCCATTTAAAATCGATATGCTGAGTTTTCAAATCAATGACGGTAGAGACATTTGCGTAGCCAACACCTTCTGTTAAAAGGTTGCTTACACATGACCATCCAGGACAGGTTATTGCAGCACTACAATATTTGGATCTCGTATAATGATTGAGCACTGATTAGTGTATCTTATTCCACACTGCTTTCACTCCTGGCTGTGCAATAAATACAGTGTTGTAATTCCACTAGACTGATACTAATTTTTAGGCATTCCTTCCTCATTTCCAGACATATCGTTCTCTACTCTTGATTAACACGTTCTTCATCTCCTGACTTGAAATTAATGACTGAGTAGGAATATGCTGATTTTTATACGATTGTGGTTTGATCTAATTCCTCTATTGTAAATGGCTGACATAATTTCAGTGGACAGTTACTTAGATCAAACCTCAGAAGCATAAGCGATAAATCAATGGTGGGATTCTAGGCTAAGGCCATAGAACGTTAGGCTGGACATTTGTATTGCTATTCCAAAGATCAGATATCTGGCATTCACAGTGTAAGAGCTTTTGAGATTATGTCACATGCAGCAGGTATATCTCAATGTTAATTGTGAAGCTGTTGTAGATATTGCAGAATGGTTCCTGGACTCCAAACAATAGTATCAATATAACAAAGCTAAAAGGTCTGAAGATCTATGAAACTATTCTAAATTCAGCACTTCTGGCACATCCAATTATGATGGTGTTTTACAGCTAACTGGTTAATTTCCGGACGATCCTTCATAATGTCCCTATTACCAATTGTTGCTGAGACACACGTACGTGAAAATGACAATGAAAATAATGTCAAAAGTCTTCAGGCAGTATCATTGAATGGATGATGCATTTTATCATTGAGCTGCATTCACCACTATCACAGATTGCTGATTTCCACCAATTCAATTCATCAACTTGCAATCAAAGAAACGTTGAAGGCAATCGATATTAAGGGTAAAATTAAAGTCACCATAGTCCTATCAGAACAAAGAGCTCAAATTACATTAGAGAATCACCACTGGTAATGGCTTAACCTGAGGTTTACCATAACTCAATTCTGTGGAGAAGTTGACATTCAGTGTCCTAATCGGTACTGCAACTCTTATGGACCTGGAGAAACTTGTAGCACCCTGGTTTTTCTATGAATAACTGATCTATAATCAAGTTTGTTGTTAGTTTGGAGACCATAGTGGAGTACTAAATGTAGACTTGAGAACTTTTAAAAATGACAATTAGGAGAGTAAACAGAGTGCATAAAAATGATGAATAAGATTACTGCAGAAATAGTCTGTATTAATGCTCAAAAAAAGTCCTACCCAGACTCAGCCTCACAACCTATCCTGTAAACCTTGATTTACTATGGTTAATCCATCACGACAGCACATCCTGGACACTGCATGGAAATTTAGCTTGGCCAATCCAACTAACCTGCATATTATTGTACAGTGGAGGAAATCAGAACATCTGGAAGAAATCCAAACAGACAGGGGGAGAATGTGCACCTCCACAGTCACCCACAGTTGGAATCAAATTAGCCCCAGCACTGTGATGCAGCAGTGCTAACCTCTGTACCACCGTGCAGTCCCAAAGTGTTGAGGTCCCATCGAGTTGTGGAGGCTTTGGTGAGCGTACAGAAACGGTTTCTCAATGTTTTTAGTGTAATATATACAGAATTAACTCTGGGTGTATTAGTTTTGTGTGACAACCGCACTGCCCAAGATGCAAGAAATTACAGAGAATTGTGCACGCAGCTGAGTCCATCACACAAACCAGTCTTCCATCCATTGAGTCTGTTTATACTTTCCTCGTAAAAGCTGCCATCATAATCAAAGACCTCTCCCACCACGGTTAGACCCTCTTCCAACGTCTTCCATCAATCAGAAGACACAGAAGTTTCAAAATACTTACCAACAGATTCAAGAACAGCTTCTTCCCCGCTGTTATCAGATGTTTAATTGGTCTCTCATATGTTAGAGTTGGTCTTTCTCTGTACCTATATTGTAGCTGTGCCACTGTATTCTGCATATTATTCTATCACCCTAATATATGTATGTAAATTATGATTTGCCTGGTAGCACGCAAACCAATATTGTTTCAATATATCTCGGTATATGTGATAATAACAAAGCAAATCAAAATCAATTAAACAGAGGGTATTAGTCATGTGGAGAGTTTGGAAAAAAAATGATAACAAGGTGTGGAGCTGGAGGAACACAACAGGCCAGTCAGCATCAGAGGGGCAGGAAAGTTAATGTTTCGGGTCTGAGCCCTTCCCGAAACGTCAGTTTTCCTGCCACTCTGATGCTGCATGGCTTGCTGTGTTCCTCCAGCTCCACATCTTGTTATCTCAGACTCCAGCATTGGAAGTTGCTACTATCTTTTGGAAAGAAAACTTGCTTTGTTGAAACTTGAACATTGGAGGCTGATGGGGCGACCTCGTAGAAGCATACCAAGTTATTTGAGGCATGGATAGACTGGATAATCAGCATCTGTTTTGCCAGAATAGGACCTGGGTTCAATGTAAAAGGGGAACATTTAAAACAGTTGTGGGGTGCAATTTCTTACACTTTGTGTGGTATGTGCCTGGAATGCGACGTCAGAAAAGCTGTTTGAAGCAGATACAATAGCAACGTTTAAGAGTTATGTCAAAAGATGCATGAATAGACAGACAATAGAGGGATAAAGATCATGTAAATGGAAAATGTTTTTAGTTTGGAAATGCAACATTTGTCAGCGTAGACCCAAAGGGGCTTCACCTGTGTTGCAGTGTTTTTTGATTTTTCTTGTGTATGCATTAACTAATTTGTTTCTGACAATCACACTCTACTCTGCCATTTTAAAAAGTTCAATGAATTGAGATTGCTGTGTAGTTTTCTTTGTTTTAGGAAAATCTATGCCAAAAAGGTGTCCTGAGAAGAAATCATTGATATCTATTGAATTGAAAATATCATCAACATGAAGCAGAATCCCATTCGTGGCATAAGGATAATTTCACAGAAACAAACAAAAAAACTTCTTCAGTTTGAAAATGAACTCGCTGTTTATCTGCTTTGTGAAATCTACAGCAATCTCAAAACTGCTATAAATGATTCACTTTTAAAATACCACCAGACTCAGCACTGATACTTTCAATAATATTATCTTGAAACTTAGCTGCAGAATTACTTTGAAGTTTCCTGAATGACGACTTTCGTAATTCTACAGAAACAGAGAAATTTCCATCTCAGTATAAATTTGCAATATTGCATGATGATGTCACCGATGTCAATCTAACCAATGTTTATGCGTTTAATTACAATAAATTTATAAAATATCACAAATGTATTTACATTTAATGGTTATATAAGATAATATAAATCAAAACTGACCAGAATAAGGAGGTAATCAAAAGGTTTTAAAGTGAATTTGATTATTGCTCCTTTTCTGCTGGTTTCTTGGGTTTACACGCAAACATAAGAATTAAGACAAATTTGAAATCAAATCTACAATACCTTTTGAATCGAAATTTCATCTAAAATACATGCTGCCATAAAAAGGTATTTTGTGGCTAAACAGGTAGCAATATCATATTGATCAAAGATTTACTAACCGTGTAACTGTCGATCAAATGATATCTCCCCAAATTGGTCAGATGTGAAATTCTCCGTCAGGTCATTAATTTAGGGACAAACATTCTTCTGCTTACAGCAATTAAACCTTTTTATATTAGATTATTACTGAAAATTGACACCTACTTTTTCTCTCTTTTCTAACTTACCGTTCGCTTTACGAAGCTCTCTAATTTCTGAAAAGTAAAGAACAAAACATTTTAAATTATCGCATTCATCAATTAATTACGACACAAATCTAATGCACACTATTACATTATGCACGTTTTGACAAATACATGTACTACTTCGTTCCCACTATAAAATTATGTACCTCTTTTGGGTCATGGCGGGGAGAATTACACAACACAGCTCTTTTCGATATGATTCTGAGTTCATACTGATTAGGCTGTGTCTTTTTTAACAAAATGGATAGTCATACAATTTGAAGATATAACGCAGCAATTATATTTTCTGTTGAATGCACTAACTCACAAGGTGCAAATTTAAGAGCTGTTCACAGGAAAGTTAAAGTCTGTTCATGTGTCAGAAACAAAGATCCTGCTACTGAAACTGTGCCTTTCCGCTTTTACTTGAGCAGCAATTAAAAATCTAATGATAGGTACGATAAGATATATTTGTCCTGTGGTGTATAATCGCCTTGAAGTTTGAAACAGCAGGAAGAACCTGGATGAAATATGCAAACGTGTACTTGGGCAAACCGAGTCACAAAGATTTGGCGCCCATGTGTTATTTTTCTCCCTTTTGGAATATTTGTATTACAATATAACTAAACAAAGCATTGCTATTTTGTAACACTGGACACGCTGTCAAACTCTCATGTAAGGTGAACTTTTATCCAGTTTCCCCCAAGCGTGCGTAAAAGGCCTACCTTCATCTTTCAAACGCAAAAGTGCCTCTGTAGGGAATCAGATGGTACACGGTTTGATTTTTTTTAAAAGCCACACTTATTTAAAAGTATGTTCCACAGAGGAAAATTCGTCATAAAAATGCAGACATAATTCACAAAACTCCATAATGAGTATTCAAGTGTCAAAGACTTGTTATATGAAGTGTACGACTAAAGTGTACGACGTGGTCAGAACGAATAATCGGGGGTGCGGGTGGATCTTAGGTATAAATGCAATTTGTGTGCAAATTGACCCGATTAAAGTTTCAACAAAGATATCAAGACAAAATGTAAATATTTGCACAGTAATAAGAATTAACGAAGTCAATTAAAGATAACACCCTCTGAGATTCAATTCAAGAACGGTGTAATTAAGAAATAGCGATTGGTGTTAAGTTTTCTACCATTTGTTTAGATCGCACATGGATGATTGTTCGATGACAGAGTTAATACTGCAAAAATAAATGGCCTAATGTAAATCAGTAGAAGATGATTTACATATATTGACGGGATGTTGATAGAAACGAGAGTCTATAGCCCTAAATAGACAATGAATATGATTCTCCTATTCTTCCAGTTGAAATTTTATTTCAAAGCTAAAATGAAAGGACTCTTTCAATAATTCAGTTTTACAAGGTAGCAAGTATAATGTTCTCGTACTTCTTGTTGGGTGGAACATTAATCATTTTTAGTAGTAAAAATGCGCCCTACCCAAAAAATAAACTAGATGTTCAGTTAAGACGTCTTACCCAGAGATTAATGACTTTATAGAAATCCGAAACAGAAACTGTGCTTGAGATTATTGTGGCAAGTGTGTTTATGGAGAAAATTAATACATGCAAGCTATTACAAGTATTAAATGCTTGTTGGGTAGGTTCAGAACAAAACTGATTACAAGAGGCTTCTGTGCAATATAAACATTGCAAGAGATCAGTTAGTAAATTGTTGTGGGCATTTCTTGGGGAAAAGTCATTATTTTACTTTTGTGACGGTTTGATATATAGTGGAGATTATGCCTTTCTCTCCAGTTTATTGAAGACTGTTGTCAAATAATAATATGAAATGTCTGAATAAATTCCGAAAGCATTGGAGAAACGTACAGGACAAAATATTATGAAAAGTGTCTTTGGAAACGGACATCAGGAAAATGGTATAAATGGTGGGCCAGTGGTTACTTTATGTTTTACATTCGCACAGGAAAACGAATTTGATTTTTTTTGTAAATTCAATACTTTCAGTTACATCATGATACACTTCTGTGACAAATGATGTCAGAGCCCGTACCATGTAGCTTAGAATTAGGGATAAAGACATTGTATCACAAAAGTCATCTATCTTAGTAAAGTGTGGGATGAATAGCGAAACCTTTGAATAACGCGATGGAACACTATTTTGTTTTATTATTTGAGCCATTTGCTGATGAAACCTGACAATAGGGCCCGAACGTGCATTTTTCAGACACTACCATGATTCTTTCTAACATTACATGTCACTGCCAATGGACCACGCAATGGACATCATCAATCAGCACTGCATCAAGGATGTTTTCCCAATTTTTTTTATAGATAACTTCTATATCAAAATCCATGCTTACCAACATCTCTACGAATTGCTTTCAATTGTTCCAGTTCTGAAAGGAAATGTAAATAAAAAAAAGCGGTTGACATGTATTATTTACAAAGGAGTGTCAGCATGAACGAAAACTATCGATTGTTAAATGTGTTTAACACAGTTCGACTTCAGATATTATGACTCCGTGTTAATACATGTTATGGCAGCATCAGACGTTATGATGAACACGAATTGTGACAAATGGAAGTTGTGAGTAAGCTTCTACCAGTGTTATGATAGAACAGATATGGAACATAATTGCTGTGCATGAAAAACTGATTTTTACATCAATTGATTGACTAATGCTTGTAAAACTCTTTGGGAGGATTGTAAATCCCACTTCGACAAAAAAATCCCAGACGGCTTATAATCAAACTAGTGTGTAGTTTTATGTACTTAGGGCAGAGCTTGGAGAGTCTGCTTCATAAAGCTGTCTCCTTCTATCAGACAGGAGATACACATTGTTTCAATGACCTACTGTTCCCATATCCGGTGTAATCAACAGAGTAGAGGCCGTTGAATCTGAAACTGTTTAGCTTTTTAATGTAGAAGGTATAGGTCTGATGCTTATGACATAGAAAACATTTAGAATTCTTACTGGACATGGCAGGGCTAACAGCCCTACCAAGGAAATGCACATTCTGTCATGCCCCATTCTCATAAATTTGTCTCTACAGTGATGTACCTGAAGTTAATTCTGCACAAATTTCGCTCGGTGAACCCCGCCTATCTGTGTTTTCTTACTGTTAATTCTGGATGTATTGGATAAAAGAAATAAAAAGTGGCAAATTCTTTAAAATAGACATCAAAACAAATGGAAATCTCTTCCAGTAACTTCAAATTACTTTGTTATTTTACCCTGGCTCAATAAGCATCTTTATTTGATACTTAGCGTATATGATGGCGTACACTTTGTAGGCGTACTTAAAACATTTGTAAGTTTGTTGTTAATATGTTTGGTCATTTGTTCCTGTATTCTGTTCTGCTTTTTTTCCCCCAACTCATAGCTGTGTTGACCGAAACATGAGTGAAACAAATACTGTACAAAGGAAGCTGTGCATAACTTACCTGACTGAGTTTCACGCAGCTTTGCTTCTGCAATATAGAAACAGATATTTACAACAATAAAAAGTGATTCCAGGTCAAAATGTTATGTAAATGAGTGGTATTTGTATATAACAAATATATTGATGAAGTCAATGTCTCTTAATATAGAGTTCCTTTTTTTAAAATAACATTCATAAAGGTCACTTTTCCATAACAGAACCATCTTCTGGATCTGCAGTAAACAATGTGACAACTATTTCTCTACATTTAAATGAATACACTAAGAGGTAAGGTAATGCAGGCAAAAAAGCCAAATCCAAGCATTGACATTTTTCTTTTCTTTTGGTAATATAGGTCCAAATTGCATTCATTGCATTTCCTGCTGTACATGGCACTTTTTCTCCTGCATGTCATAAACAAAGTGCGTATTCTTTGTGTTTGAGTTTATAAAATATGCACCAACAAAAATGCCTTGAAAATCCTGATTTTTCTCCGCTGCTAATAACTTCCATTACTTCAGGAAAATGTTAACTCGTTAACTATGCATTCCTGTCTAAAGATGATGACTAGCATATTGAATTTTGTTGTGTTCATATTGTCATTTTCCACAATTACCAGTATTTTATTCTGATGCCATTTGTATTACGTTTCCATCAGCAATTGTTCACTTTGCTGAGGACATTTGAAACTACAGCACAATACATATTCGTTTGTTTTATAACCACTCATTCATTTGTCTGCTAAAAATCGTGAAAATTATTTATGTGTTTATCAATGTAATCATAGAATAAAGCTTCTTCTATCATGACAGAAAGATGAAGAAACATAATAAATGCTTCCCAACACCGTCATCGATGACTTATTATCAATCAATCACTTCACACACCTTCACCATTTCTGCATAAATTCTGGTTTATTCCGAGCTGGATTCCCCTCATCAGGACGGAGGAAAATAAAACACAGTTCACTGTGAGTTTTAGTCTTTACTCAGCACACTTCATGTCTACTGAAAGTTTCAAGTGATGTGATTTTTTACGTCAAGTTCTTATTTCTGTTACCAAGATGTTTTCTCCATGCATTGAAGGCATGCAGATGATAGAGGACCAGATTGCTCTATCAGAGATATACATTCGTGACTCATCTGTGAATACAGACTGCCTGACTAAGGCTCTTAAAGAATACTTTACCTCTGAAGTAACAGGTGAGAAATATGACATAGATATCTTTGTTGAAAGGACGACTGTGAAATACTATATAAAATAAGCATAATGATAAGTGACATGCTAGGAAGGCCGAATTCAAGGAAAATTAATAAATCGTTAGTAAATACTGAATTGTAACTAAAGGTCGAACAGAAACCACTGTTGAATTAAGGAATTTTCAGCGGATCATTTCTAATGATCACAATATACAGATGATGTACTACAGGACGGATTATCAGCAAAAGTTGCACCTTTATTCAAAAATCTTTTGAATAATATGCAAAATAATAACAGCCTTGTGCAATCAGGGAGCCCTGGCTGCCACAAAACGGTTGACAGTCAGAGATACGAACAGTCTGGTGCCTCATTCTGTATAAACCAGCACTGTAAACAAACATTATTTATATGGAAGTTAAAACTGACTTAGTGATGGCATACTGGCCTCTATGGATTTATTTCAATGGCAAGGAGAGGAAAACATGCTTCGCGAAGAAATTAGCTCACAAAGCTTTTAAGTTTGGGTAAGCATTTCTTCTGTCATGCCTTTTTTTTGGGAAGTTTGACTCATTCAATACTGCCGTTGAAGACTGGACTCAGTGGGTGGAAAGAATTATTTTCTTTTTCAGGGTAAATGAATTTGTGGTAGTCGAGAAACAAACGAGTAATTCTCCTGACGCCTGTAGAGCTGCAGCTTTTACTGTCATTAGAAGCCTGACTTTCTCTAAGGCACCAGACACTAAAACTTTTCAAGAATTGACTAACACAGTTAAAGAATATTATGACTCCCAGCCTCTAATTCTGGGACACTATCACTTTTAGTTGGTAACGTGAGAACCAGCAAAATCTGTGAACGGACATTTGATTCGTTTAAGACGACTGGCAAAAGCCTGTGAATTTGAAGTAAGCATGAATGAGGCACGTGGAGACCATCTGGAATGTGGAATTAATGATGCAATACTGCAGAAAAAAAGAAAACGCCTGCTAGCTGAAGCTCAACTGCGCTTTAAACAGACTTTATCATTAGAAAATTTGACAAGTGGAGCATACAAATTGCAAAGTTTTCTGACAAAATTGATTCGTTCACCAGTCTCTAAGTGAGCTTGGTGAACAGCCGTTGACTGCAGACAATTGAATAGTCCGAATCAGGATGCACCCTGATTAGACTGACTTGATGTTGGCTCACACTGAAACCCGAAAAGCTTTCTTCAGGATCTTGGCCAGCAAGCCATTGTGATTGTTGCCAGTCTGCAGACTTGAAACAACAAAAGATTCCTACTCGTCCTAAACAGAGGAAGATAACTCATTGTTCAGTATACAGGAGAGGATCCAGGATCCAGGCTCCAGGAAAAATACTTGCATTTTTTTTTCTGCACCCTTTCGAGTTTATCAACATATTTCCCATAGCAAGGAGACCAGATGTGAATCAAGTCGACCTACATTTGGCATGGCAGAATTAAATTCCTGAGCAACATCAAATTCAGAATCATTCAGGACAAATGTCTTGCTAAATGTTAATCTGGTTCTTATGGAGGTCTAAACTGGTGCAGACACATCAATGTTAGCAGAATCAGTTTTTGTTTTTTTTAAAAAAAACTACTTGTTCTCGACTCCAGCCCTTAACTTGGTGCAGACCTCACATGAACAGAGAACCTATGGAGAGGAACATTTACAGATTAAGTGTACAACTTCTGTTCTGGCTCTGATGAGAAACTAATAGTTCATATAGTCACAGAGTAGTACAGCAAGGAAACAAACCCTTCAGTCCAACTCTTCCATGCCGACGAGATGTCTTACATTAATCTAGTCACAGTTGCCAGCATTTGGTCCACATCCGTCTAAACCGTCCTATTTATGTATTCATCCAGATACCTTCTAAATGTTGCAATTGTACCTGACTCCAACATTCTACTGACAGCCCATTCCATACAGCCACATCCTCTGCATGAAAAGTTGCCCCTTATGTCCTTTTTATACATTTTCCCCTCTCCCCTTAAACCTATGCTCTGTAGTTTTGGACATCCCTACCCTGGGGAAAAAAATACACCTTGGCTATTTACCCTATCCATTCGCCTCATGATTTTATAAAACTCCATGAGGTGACACTTCAGTTTCCGACGCTCCAGGGAAAATAGCCACAATCTATTCAGCCTCTCCCTATTGCACCCTTTCGAGTTTAACAACATATTTCCTATAGCAGGGAGACCAGATGTGAATGCAGTAGTCCAAACGTGGCCTAACCAATGTCCTGTACAGTTGCAAAATTAGATCCCAATTGCTATACTCAATGCACTGGCCAACAAGACAAGTGTACCAGTTACCTGTGATTGCAGGGAAAGGCTACAAACCAAACTTAATTGGGTGAAATTGGTTGTGAGATATTCGACTAGATTGGCTCAACATTTTTACTTTACTGTGTGAAGTTATAATTAAATACCCAGAAGTTTCCCTGAACGTTCTATGGACTATCAGAGAAGGGAAGACCAGTTTGCAAGTTGACCAGGAAGCAATTCTGAAATTTTGCAGGGCTTGACCAGTGCGACATGCCTTACGGGCAAACGATAAGGCAGAAATTAAAAGATCGGAAAGTGAACAAAGCATCAAAAAATTCCAATTCTCAGAATGGGCAGCACTGGTCGTACCTAATTCGAAGTTCTCTTCAGTTGGGGTCAGATTGCTTTTGTGGTGATTTTAATGAAACGGTGAACTATTTGTCATGGTTGGGTAAACCCCAATCCCTTCGACAGGGACTTTATGCAGAAAGCTGGCAGGGAGATTGACAAGAGCCACACTTACTAGAAATTGCGTTTAGACCAGCGTTCCAAAAATATGCTGAATTTAATACCCATCCGAGTTTGTAACATTTTATGAGAGTGCCATTTGAGCTATCATCAGCCTGTTCAATTTTTCAGCAGTCTGTGTATTACTTTGCTAATTCTACCTCAGGTCACCATTTACCTAGGTGAAAGTGTGTTCAGGAATGCCCGCTCCTGAAGTGGTCTTGTGATCTCCTCTTGCTACAGAGTCATAAAAAATGGTTTACACCCGTTTCAAGATAAATTGTGGGCGCTAAAACGTGCCCAGTTTGCGTGTCTGTCCAAGAGCTTAGGTGATTTCTTGGGCTGGTAAGTTATTGTGGAAAGTTCGTACATAACTTGGATTCCATCCTGACATTATTGCATTCGGTTCTAAACAAAAGTCAGCCTTTGAAATGGTTTTCTAGATAGGTCCCTTTTTTCAATGTAGTGAAGAAACAGCTATCATTCTCCAAGGTGTTAGCACGCTATGATCCCAAGAAATATTCTTTATTGATGTGTGATACCTTCACACATGGCATCGAGTGGTATTAGCCAATAGGAGGCCCAATGTTTGGGAAGGTCGACAACTACAACTAATGCACCCAGGGCTTTGGCTAATGCAGCGTGGAAATGCACCCATAAAGGAAAAGAAAGATTGGTTGTCATAGGAGTCAGGAAGTTGTACAAACACACTTTCGACCATAATTTTTAATAATCACGGGCTGCCAACACGAACCTAGTCTGCTAAAAGAAGAGAAGGCAGTGTCACCCATGGCTTCAGGGAAAATTCAGCAGTGAAATTCTAAAAGAAGTGAATGCACATGTTTTGAACTACCTCCTAGATATACAGATGTACCATTGGTGGTTCTTCAGTGGAAGAGTCTGCGATGATATTATATTTTCTGAACATGTTCGCAGTCACAGCTAATAATATCAGACTTAGGACAGAGAAAGATCCAATCTTTCCCAAACTAACAAAGCTGGTATTACTGAGGGAAACCAAAGGGTAATCACGACCAGAGTTGAAATCTTCTTGGATCCGGAGAAACTAACTCACAGTAGAAGATAGCAGTTCTAATGTGGACCACGTGTGATTGTCGTGAACAAAGTTTGCCAACAGACAGCAGCTGATCTCCACTGGGGCCATCCAGGAGTTTCCAAACTGAAAGTGATGTCAAGAAGTATGTATTGTGGCCAGGACTAGATATCGACCTAGCTGTATTAGTGTGGCAGTGCACAGAGTGTCAACAAGGACAAGTATTACCGCCAGCAGCTCCTGCACATCCGTGGGAAGGGCTAGGTTAACCGTGAACTCGGTTGCAGATCAGATATGCGGGTCCACTCAGGAGTTCGATTTTCTTTGCTATTACTGACGTCCACTCAAAATATTTGGATTTCACATGGTCCATTCACCAAACACTGGGTCCATGACAGAAAAACTGTGCACATCTTTCATAGCACTCGGAGTCCCAGAAATGTTGTTCACAGATAATGGACCATTGTTTACCATCAGGGAATTTGGTCACATCTTAATATCGAATGGGAATCCGCAAATAGAGCAGTTCTATACCGCCCCTCATTCAATGGCTTGTTAGAAAGAGCAGTGCAAAGTTAAAGGATGGATTGAGAAAACAGCCTACGGCCTCGCTACATAGCAAGCTATCAGGGTTCTTGTTGTTTAAATGATCATCTGACATGAAAATACAGGGATAGCACTGGCAATGTTGCTGATTGGTAAAAGATTCTGCACTGGCTTAAATGTTATTTTCCCGTATTGGAAGGAAGGCGGAGGAGGGACAAACAACACCAGGATCACCAATGTCAGACCCTAGGCCACATCAAGCAAGAGAGAAAATTTGATACGGGGGATGAAGTTTGGTGTAAGAATCATGGAAATGGCCCAGCATGGATAAGAGGCATGGTCGACCCGAGGTCAGGACAGTGACATATAAAGTGTGGCTCCATGCAACAATCCGGAATAAGCATGTGGACTATAGAGAAGCCACAAATTATCAAACATTGGGGAACAAAACATGTCTTGCCATTCTGAACGTTTTGAAACCCTGCTGGAATCCATGGATTCACCGTCTACATCAAATATTGTCGAGTCCTTGAATCAGAAATGGACAAAATGAAGGTAATCACCCCGTTGCCTTCGTAGCTAGAAGAAGAAAGGGAAATACTATCGAGGCCTCCTGGTGCAGGAGATGAGACCCTAGACATTGCATGCCATGTTGAATGCCAAGGTTTTGGAACCAGACCTAATGCTAAAATGGCGCTGGAGTATCTCCAAGGAAAAGGGCCAGCCTTTTGTCCGATAAAACTGAGAGGGGTGCGTGTAGCGTTTGCAAGAAATCCAGCTGGCTGGCCCTCATAGAATATAAGTTCACCGACTGGTGCTGTTAATCTGATCCGATCAGGGTGCTGACATATAAAAAGAGTGAGTGTCAAAGATACTGTCAGTGTGGAACCTGATTTTGTACGAGGCAGTACCATTATTAAGACTATTCATGTAAACAAAGCATAACTTGTTGATGGATACCGGCCTCATGCCCGAGTAATTTAAGGTTATTTTCTTAAAGTAGATGAAATTGAGAGTTAATATCATTGACTTGTACAAAATCATGACAGGTTGTATAAAATAGATAGCGAAGACATGTTTCTGCCATCGCACAATGAAGTACCATGGACCATAAATTATGTTGATTGGTCGAAAGATTAAAATAGGCTTTTTTTAAAAGTGTTCACGCAACAGGTAGTATGTGATATGAATTCTGATACCAGTTTTATGATAGGCCTTAATACGTTTAAAAGACAATTATATCCCAATCCTGACACCTGCATGGCTATAGTGGAAATAATTAAAATTCGAATTCTATTGGTCAACTGAAGTATTTAGGTAACATAGACACTGGTTGAATAGCCTTTTGGGGCTGTAAATATGAATGGCTCTCTGATACTCGATACTTATTTTACACCACCTGGTGTAATCACATGGCTATAATATGAACGTGAAGTGGCACGTACACACTCAAGTAGATGCCAAAGTTCCTGCAGTACTGTTTCAAGAAAAGTTATCACTGCACACATAAAATTCTTGAATGGATTATATACTTTAATATCATTTCAGAAAATCCCACATTTTTCCATAATGTAAAATCCTCATCTGAAATGAGGGCTAACAATTATTCAATGCTGGAGGCTCATATTATCCATTCAGGACAGAGCCAACCACCCTCATTTTGGGCACTGCTTCAGATTCGTGTATTAACTATTGGAACAGATTCGCCAGGAAAATCAGTAGTCACCTCCAGGAATATATGTATCACGTTCTCATCAGATTTTTTTTTTCAACTGCAGACCTGTATGCAGCCTAGCAACAGTTCGACAACTTGAAAGAAAAAAAAAGAATAACTAGCAGTTCTCCTACTTTTTTTAAATTGATAAGTAAATAATTAGTGTTGTGAGACTTTAGTTTCTTGTGAGTGCTTGTGAGGAACGTTTAAGTCTAAGAAGCTTATTGCCATTTCTGCGATGATTAATGTAGATTGCTCGGATTATTTTAGTGGAAACCTGTAGACAAACTACCTGTCGTTTCCATGTCGGACCATAGTTCCAAACAATGCAATTTCTGATCTTCATGTTTGGGCCATTTCAATGACGAATATTTGCTTGTCAATATGTAAAAAATACTCACCGTCGTCTAACAGGTGATCTGGAAAGACATTAATAATGACAGTGTAATTCGTACAATAATCATACAAATTAAACAGCAAAAGTTAAAGGTGTCGTCACTGGGAAGAAATGCAATCACAACAGAACATTGAATAGCACCAGACAAGTAAACTGAATGGACATTGCTGTAATCATACCTTTCTCTTTGTCCACTGTAAAAAAAAGAAAACAATGGCTTCGATTTATTAAATACAAATAAAAGCACATATCCTGGTAGTTGTGAACGTAAGTGGAAGAGTCTAGGAATACAAATTCGGACAGTGCAGTTTCCTTATTGTATTCAGCGCCTAGTGATCATCCATTAGTTTGAATGCAAAGATATATAGGATAAATAACGCAATATTTCTGATTAGATATTTAAACACTTCCCATTTAATGTTCTATCTGAATTCATCCTCATATAAAAAAAAAGTAATGGCAAATTTAATTGTGGGCAATAAATAATGCAGATAATAACCTAATTTCAACTTTTTTGTTTCGCTCACTTTTATAATTTTTATTCATATATGTGGAGAGCATGCTGGTGTTCTATTCTTATTTGTGCAGGTTTTGGAGACTGTTAATGATGCCTGGCCTCAATCCCCAGACGTTACTATGAGGTCTCTCTAAATTTTACATACCATCTCAACTTCTGATACCTGCATGTAATTCCAATGGTCGACATTCATATCCCTTGTATTTTCTTTGCAAGCTTTTGAGTCAGAAAACTAATAACTCACTTCAGGTGGACTTTAAGAATCGCTTATTTAGTTGTGGAATGAAATACCTCATTTGAAAGTTGTATGATAATATTCTAGAGGCAATAGTAACATAGTTTGAAGTTTAACATAATCTACCAATATCTCCGTGAATATTAGAAACAAAAACAAAAACAAAAACTGTTGGAAAAGCTCAGTAGGTCTGGCACCCTTTTTTTTCTGATTTCTCTGATTTCAAAGATTTCTCTTCACAAGTGGAGCAAGATTTCCCGAGCTTTTCCAGCAATTTCCGCTTCTGTTTATGATTTACAACATCCACAGTTCCTCCGCTTTTTATTTGAGTTAATATTTCTTGTTGCATTACCCTACACTTTAACATCGAAGAAGAAGCCTCAACACGACTATTCAAATACAATCCATTTAATGTCCCCCTCATTACTTCAATGATGATTCAGTACTCACTCATGTCAAAAACAGTTGGAAATGGATTGGTAGTTACAAGGACAGATAATGTAATCTGTGTTGAGTACTTTCTAGTCCCGAAACTGGTGGATTCTAAGGAATGTGCCTCTGAACCTAACCATGATGACAGATCAGACAACCAGTCTACGAAGAGCAATCCACTTCACAGGTTCTGATAAATCTGCTTGTTCCAAATGTGTGTGCGAATGAGAATATGGCAAAAAAAAACAGTTGCAGAGTTATTGTTGGAAAAAAAGATCCAATTTTCACATTATGCAATCTCTTGATATCATTGCCCAACATTACCAACTAAATACAGCAAATTTAGGTCAAAACATACGTCAACGTGCAAATACGCTACGTTTAGATGTAAAGGAAGCAGTGGAGTCGTATTACAACAACATCTGAAAGTAGACTGCCGTGCTGTAATTCACTTCACTGTAACCATACAACAAATCACCAATGCAGCATTACTGAAGAATGTTCGTCAACATGCGAGGTGCAGCTTCAAAAGGATTAAAAGAAAATATCTGCACCAACTTCGTTATATGAATACTTAAAGACATGCTGGGGACTCAAAGTTAAATTGAGTTCAACAGAAAAGTGACACAAGAACAAATACTAACAGTCAGAAAGCAACCACTTCTTTGCAGCCATTGTAGTGGATACAAAAATAAAGCCAGCCATATAATTAACATTAAAATGCTGACTTTGATTAATAAGAGTTCCAACCCATTTGTGTACACCTATTTGTTAGCAAAAGAATGGAGTCTTTGACACTGCCTTAAAGTTATACTTCTTAGCAAAGATCAGCTCAAATATGTCAGCATGTGCCCCAACCGTGCTTTCTAATTCGTGATGTTTGATTCATCGTCATCAAATTTGCATGATTGATTGTTTCCTATTTGCAAACTAATGCCTTCAATCCCTTCATTATGTCACAACGTGACAATATTAACTGCTAGCTATCCTTCGACGGCACTGTCCGTACCCTCGAAATCAAAGAAGCAGAGGAAACATGGTTGCATTTACAACAGATGCATATTGTTGGCAAATTGCTACAATGTACCCATTTTTAATAGCAGTAGTAGTAGTAGTAGTAGTAGTAGTAGTAATAATGGGGGGCGGCTTATACAAATCTGCAAATGAGAGAAGTGTGTAAAAAGTGCAACAAAGTAATTATGGATAATTCAATCCGTGCTTAGGCTTCCTGAACCAAATGTTCAGTTAGGCTTGGAGGACGGGTAAATGACATTTTTTAGGATGATTTACTTGAGGGGTATTTCAAGGAATCAACCTGGGGCAGAGGCAACACTGTATGGAGTTGGAGGAACATAGCAGACCAGAAAGAGTCAGATGAGCAGGAAAGTTGGCGGTTTTGGTCTGGACCATTCTTCAGGGGCATGCTGTTTTTAGTATCATTTAATGAAAAGGGATGAATTACTAATGTTGTAATAGAAAATTTAGCGATGAGTGACCATAATATAAACTAAACTTATATTGACAATTTAGTAGTATGTACTAATTTAAATTTGAACTCATGAAATCATAACTCTGGAGTCATGATGGCCTAGTGGCATTATCGCTGGACTGTTAATCCAGAGACCCAGATAACGTTCTGGGGACACAGGATTGAATCCCGCCCAGGCAGATGGTTGAATTTGAATTCTATAAAAATATTTGGAATTCAGAATCTAGTGATGACTATGAATCCACTGTCGTTTGTTGGAAAAACCCATTTGGTTCACTAATGTCCTTTAGGGAAGGAAACTGCCATCTTTACCCGGTCTGGCCTACATGTGACTCCAGACCCACAGCAATGTGGTTGACTCTTAACTGCCCTCTGGGCAATTAGAGATGGCAATAAATGCTGCCTAGACAGCGATGCCCTCATTCCATTAATGAATAAAAAAAAATAAAATTTAGTGTGGCAGGCAGATGAAATACATTGAAAGGCATGAATGGGAACAAGCAATGCATGTTAAGAACTATAAATGATTTACAAAATATATAACTTCCATGGTGCAAAACTCAAAACAAGAAGACATTAAACTGTGGATATGAATGAAGTCCAGATTTTGAATATATTAGAAGGAAAAGTATATGCATTGTTGGGAGGTTTACGGAATAAAACAAAGGAAATGCAAAGAATTGATAATAAAGGAGGGAATAGAAGGTTAATGCAATCCAGCAAAGAAACATTTAAAGGGAAGTTGAAAAACCTTCCTTAGTTATGCAAAATGGAAACGTTTTGCTAAAAGGAGTGCGGATACACAGAGTCAGAAGAATTTAGACTGATGACTAGACAGATGGCACAGAAGTTTAAAGGTTATTTTGTGTAGATGATGAAGTAGTAGTGTTATCACCAGTCTTTTAAGACAGAAACTTAGTTAATGTTGTGAGCACCTGGGTTCAAACCTCCCCATACAGAGAGTGGATTTTGATTTATATTCAAGAAAGAAAAGCACCATCTGGCTCTAACACTCTTTGTAGGTACAAAAAAGAGCTTTATCTTCTCTTCACTCAATCCGGGTTGCTGCATGCACCGCTCAAAATGTGGTGTCCGTCACTTTGGAGAACGAGCCTTAGACTGGGTTACCACTTCATAGAACACTTACGTACTGTCTGCAAGAAAGATGCTGAGCTTCCAATTGCCTAGCACTTCAACATGCCATCTTGTTTTATAGCTAACATTTCTCTCTCAGGCTTGCTGCAGCGCTTCACCAAAGGTCAGTGTAAGCTCGAAGAACAGTACCTCATTTTTCTTTTGTGTATGGGGACTCTACAGCCTTATGGACACGATATCAAGTTCAAAACTTTTAGGGCTTGAGCTTCTCTCATGTCTTTACCCTAACACCCAAACACCAGACCTTATCACCACACAGCCTACTGGTACACACAACCCATTGTTAGCCACTAATAGTCACAATTAATTGCTATTCATTTTCCTGGCCTGACTGTTATCCACTTGCTTGTCTGCCCAACTGTCTTTCTCTATGTTTGCTGTCTATTTCCACCTATCAGTTACTCCGTATCACCTCTCAATACCCAAACTTCTGTCTAAAAAGCAACACTTTCCTATCCACCGTCAGTTCTGGGGAATAATAACTGGACTTGAAATGCTACCTCTGATTTTTCTCTACAAATGCTGCCAGACTTGTTGAGCATTATGACAAATTTCCATTCCTATTTCTAGTTTTCAACATTTATAGTACACTAGGTTTTTATCTGACTTATTAATTTTCTTCAGCGAAGGAAATCTGCTATCGTCACCTGGTCTGTTTCTACATTTGACTCCAGAATCATAGTAATGTTGTTGACTCTCAATTGACCCAGCAAGCATCTCAATTGTATCAATAACTTCAACGTCTCGAAGTAATGAAAGTGGAGAGACTTCTTGGCATCGAACTAGGCACCTAAAAAGACAACAGCAGAGCGGCCCCGTCGACAGTACAAATTCATCCCCACTAACATCTGGCACGAATGCCAAAATTTGGAGAGCTGGCTCACAGACCTGTCTCGCAACGGCCTACTTTAGTCATATTCATGGAACCATACATCACACGCAGTGTCCCAGCAACCACCATCATCACTCCTGGATATGTCCTGTAGCAATGGCAGGACTGAACCGACAGAGTTCGCGGGAGAGCATTATGCAGTCGGAGGAAGATGCCCTGGGAGTCCTCAGCGTTGACACCAGACCCCATGATTTCCACATATCGCCCTCACCCTGCTCATGACCTAGTACACGTCCATGTGAAAAAAAAAACACTTGGAGAAGGCACTGAGGGTGCCACGGACGCAGAAATGAACTGTGGGTGGGGGATTTCAATGTCCATTACCACGACTGGCTTGGCAGCAGCACTACTGATCGAGACGGTGTGGTCCTAAAGGATATAATTGCGAGGATGTGTCTGCAATAGATGGTCAAGGAACCAAATAGAGAGGAAAACATATTGGAACTCAACCTTAACATTCTGCTGTGTTGGAAAGAGAGACAGTCCTTCTGGAGGCAAAGTTGCACCATCCCTTTGAGAATAACCTCCATCACGTTGTGGTACTATCAGCGTACTAAAAAGTAAAGACTTCAACAGGTCTAACAACTCAAGATTGGATATTCATTAGGCGCTGTGAGCCATCGATAGCAGCAGAATTGTACTCTGGAACTATCTGCATCCACATGACCTAGCATATTCCCCCACTCAGTGGTACGAACTAGACTGGGGATCAACACTGCTTCAAAGGAGAGGGCAGGAGGGTATGCTAGGAACAGCACCAGACATACCTCAAAATCAGGTACCAACTTGGTGCATAATCAACAGCATAAGTAGCAATTGATAGACAGAGCTAAGAAAACTCACAACAAATGAATCAGATCTAAGCTCTGCAGACTTGCTCGATCCAGTCGTGAATGGTGGTGAATAATTAATCAATTCACTGAAGCAGGAGACTCCACAAACATCCCTATCCTCAAAAATGGAAGAGCCCAGAACATCAATGAAAAAGATCATGCTGAACCATTCAGAGCAGTCTTCCACCTGCAGTGCTGAGCGGATGATACGTCTCAGCCTCCTTCAATGGCATTATAGTTACCAATCTTCAGCCAATTGAATTCACTCCACTCGATATCAAGAAACAGGTGGAGACACTGGACACTGCAAAGGCTATGAGTGCTGACAACATTGCAGCAATAGTTTTGAAGACTTCTGCTCCAGAACTTGCTGCTGTCCTAACAAAACTCTTCGAACACAGTTACAATACTGACCATGTCGAAAATTGCCAAGGCATGTCGTGTACTAAAAAGTTAGGACAGAACGAACCACACCAATTTCCACCCCATTATTCTACTCTCGATCATCAGTAAAGTGATAGAAGATTGTCATCAACAGTACTATCAAGCAGCACCTGCTCTGCAATACCTGTTTAGTGTACCCCGGTTTATGTTCCACCAGGTCCACTCAGATACTGACCTGGTTACGGCCTTGGTTCACACAAGGACAAAAGAGCTGAATTCCAGAGTCGAGTTTCCAGTGACTGCCCTTGAAATAAGACCGAGGCTTAACAACCTCATTCTGTTACATTAGCGATGTTCCCTCCATCAAAATGTGAAAAAATGTGTGTGCTCGCTGCAGATTGCACATGATCAGCACTATTTGCAACTTCTCAGATATCAAAGTAGTCACCGTTTAAATACAACAATATCTGAACAATATCCAAGATTGGGATGGCAAATGGCAAGTAACGTTCGCACCACACAAATGCCATACTATGACCAGTACCAATAAGAGACAATCTTATCACTATCCCGTGACATTCATTGGTGTTAAAATTACTGAATCTTCTAATGTCAACATTCTGTGGATTACCAATGGCCAGAATACCACATAAAACAATGGCTAAAAAAAGCAGATCAGACACTAGGAATATTGCGATGAGTAACTCAGCTCCTACCTCCCCAAAACCTGTCCATTACGTACAAGACACAAATCAAAATGCAATGGAATGGTCGCCACTTGCCTGAATGAGTGCAGCTTCAACAATTCTCAAGAATCTTGACACAATCCAGGACAATACAGCCAGCATGATTGCCACCACATCCACAAGCATCGTCTCCCTCCACCACCAACGCTCTGAAGTAGTTTGTACAATCAACAACATTCAATGCAGAAATTTACCAAAGATCCTCTGACAACAACTTTCAAACACACAGAGACTTCCATCCAGAAAGACATGTGCAGCAGGTACATGGGAACATCACTACCTGCAATTTAGCCTCCAGCTACTTATGGTAATGTCTGGGAAATATCACTGGTCCTTTTCCATCGCTGGGTCAAAATCCTGGAATTCGCTCTCTAATGGCATCTTGGATCAGCCAACAGTTGGACTACAGCGTTTCAATAAAGCAGCTTACCACCACTTTCTCAAGGAACGAGGGACTGACAATAAATTCTGGCAAGCTAGTAACAACTGCATGAAAGAAATGAATTAAAATGTTTTCATTGAGGAAATTACCAGGACTACAATGGACACAAAGATATTTATGGCTAGGAGGATGAGAATTTGAAGGAAATTAGCATCCATAAAAGGAATATGCTAGATGCATTAACAAGGCGAATGTTAATGAACTCACAGGATTTAATTATCTATATCTAAGCACGTTGAAATAGGCTATGATACATTGCTGATAGTCTTTCAAAAGTTATTCAGGTTCTGCAATGAATCTTGTGGATTACAAGGTAGCAAATGACACATCACTATTTGAAAAGTGAAGAAGAGTGAAATTATGACCGTTGGACCTATTCAGCTTACATCAACTGAGATGAAAGTAATCCAGCCTATTTTTGAGGAGGGGTTAATAGACACATGTTTGGTAACTATCTTATTGAGCATGGTAATATTCCCATTGGGAAATTGTGTTTGATAAACTTGGTGGAGTATTTTGTTTTTGAAGATAATGACGTCCGCATAGAAAACTGGTAGGAAAACAAATCGAAGGATGTAGTATAGGAGGTAACTCATGGCAAGGACGGAAGATTGGTAAACAGATAGAAATTGGAGAGTAGCAAAAAAATGGGTCGAACTCACGTTTGACAGGTTAGGAATAGTGGTGTACTGGATGGGTTAATAGATGAGCCTGAGCTGTTCACAATGATGAGGATTTGTGCACAAAATGCAATATTTCCAAATTTTCAGATGATGCAAAGTTAAGTGGGAATACGTTTTCTGATGAAGATGTAAAGATTTTAGGAAGGTTTTGGACAGACACAGGGAATTGGAAAGAATTTGGCCTTTGAAATTTCATGGTGTCAAATATGAGGTTATCCACTTTTCTAGGAAAACATCAGGTCATAGAACTGTTGCATATTACGTCGATGAAATGTTTACATCTCTAAACAGAGCTTACTGATTTTATCTTTAAACAGAAAACAGAAAATTCTGGAGAAGCTCAGTAGGTCTAACAGCAGTCAATAAATGTGGAGCTGGAAAAGCACAGCCGGTCAGACAGTATCTGAGGAACAGGAAAGTCAGCGTTTCAGGCTGAAATCCTTCGTCAGGACTTGGGCGGGTTGGTGGAGACTTAAAATACGAAGAGAGGTAGGTCAGTGGTAAGGGTGTAGCAGATAGGAGAGTTGAAAGATGGACAGGTTTGAGGAGGAGAGATTTTGAAGCTGATGAAGTCAATATTCAATTGATTGGGCTGTAATCACCCAAGGCTAAATATGAAGTGTTGCTCCTACAGTTTACGTTTGGCCTCAGTCTGACAGTGAGGAGGCCAAAGATGGGCTGGTCACGAGGGGACTGGGAGGTGGAAGGTCATGTTGGTTAGTGCGGACATAGCACAGATGCTCTGCTGACTGGTTCCGAGTCTGCATTTGACTCCTGATACAGCTGAGATCACATTGTGAGCAATGGATATGGTAGATGAATTTTTATGGCACCTGTGGAGAGAAATCAGAGAACTTGCTTTTGTTTTTAAGTGACTGAAACTTAACATAAAAGTGTTTTAATGGAAAGTTATATTTATTTGAAAAGGATCTGAGCTCAAGAGTGGTAGCAGATTGCTTTGATTGTATGGGAGCATAGTTGTGCTGTATCTGATATTTTGCATGGGATTTGATTTCGTTATGTCAGTATATTATTCCCATAGATCGAAGGCAGCAAAGTTCAACAGACTTGCTCATAGGGTTGGTGGGTTTATTCGACAGAAAATCGTGGGGCATACTCAGCATGTCTAAAGCTTCGAAGGCAGAAAGATGATCTTGTGAATCTTACAAAATTCCAAAAGGGATAGACAAGTTGATGCAGCAAATTTGTTTCCCCCTGGTTGTGGTAACTGGAAGCCCTGCACAATTCACTAATAAGGGGCCACCCACGACGTTACTAGACTGGACAGGCGTTTTTTTAATCAGTAAGTTGTGAACCTTTTGGGTCCTCCGGTGTAGAAGGTTGTAGAAGGTCAGCCTTGCAAAATGTTTAAGGAAGAAATTGATAGATATCTGTTTACAAGTGGGCTACAAGTTAATGGAATTGGACTAGGTAAATAAAATTGCAGTATTCCATCAATCATATTGGGATTGAATAACGGGCCAGTCTCGTTGGGTTGAATGAAGTACTTGTGCTCATTTGTCTTATTCTACACACTTTACCTGACATTTTTACACTTTAAATTCCACTGGTTACATTCTTTCCGATTCTCTATGTCTGTCCAAAAATCTCCTGAAGCGTCTTTACATCCTCCTCACAAAACATATTACCACTTAACTTAAAACTTTCAACACATTGATATAGAAGTATGCTATGTTGCTTTGTTGGTCACTTCTTTTTCCCTGTCAGGAAACATCCGTGTGACTGTTCATTGTATTTATTCGGCATTCGTTTGAATTTCAACATAATTAGTAGCTAACACCCTCCCAAAACAATGTATATGTATGGCTGTGGACGATGTTAACATATAAGATATCGTTAAATAAAAAAAAGATCTGTCTCATTGTCCTGCCTTCGCTATTTCTCCATTAGTTTGTGAAAAGTTGTAATCTTCTTCTTGACTATTCAAGTATGGAGAGAAGACTTACTTATATAAATTCAATCAGCATCGAATAAGAGAATTACAAACAAAAACAATGTGCATTTTATTAGAGATAGTAGGAACTGCAGATGCTAGAGAATCTGAGATAACATGGTGTAGAGCTGGATGAACACAGATGGCCAAGCAGCATCACAGGAGCAGGAAAGCTGACGTTTCGGGCCTGGATCCTTCTTCAGAAATGGGGGAGGGGAAGGGGTTCTGAAATAAATAGGGAGAGAGGGGGAGGCGGATAGAAGATGGCTAAAGGAGAAGATAGGTGGAGAGGAGACAGACAGGTCAAAGAGACGGGGATGGAGCCAGTAAAGGTGAGTGTAGGTGGGGAAGTAGGGAGGAGATAGGTCAGTCCAGGGAGGACGGACAGGTCAAGGGGGCGGGAAGAGATTAGTATGTAGGAGATGAGGGTGCGGCTTGAGGTGGGAGGAGGGGATAGGTGGGAGGAAGGACAGGTTAGGGAGGCGGGGACAAGCTGGGCTGGTTTTGGGATGCGGTAGGGGGAGGAGAGATTTTGAAGCTTGTGAAGTCCACATTGATACCATTGGGCTGCAGGGTTCCCAAGCGGAATATGAGTTGCTGTTCCTGCAACCTTCAGGTAGCATCGTTGTGGCACTACAGGAGGCCCAGGATGGACATGTCGTTTGAGGAATGGGGGAAGGGGAGTTGGAATGGTTCGCGACTGGTAGGTGCATTTGTTTAGTGCGAACCGAGCGTAGGTGTTCTGCAAAGCAGTCCCCAAGACTCCGCTTCATTTCCCCGATGTAGAGGAGGCCACAACGGGAACATCGGATGCAGTATGCCACATTAGCAGATGTGCAGGTGAACATCTGCCTGATGTGGAAAGTCTTCTTGGGGCCTGGGATGGGGATGAGGGGGGAGGTGTAGGGGCAGGTGTAGCACTTCCTGAGGTTGCAGGGAAAAGTGCCGGGTGTGGTGGAGCTGGAGGGGAGTGTGGAGCAGACAAAGGAGTCACGGAGGGAGTGGTCCCTCCGGAAAGCAGATAAAGGTGGGGAGGGAAAGATGTCTTTGGTGGTGGGGTCGGATTGCAGATGGCGGTAGTGTCAGAGGATGATGCGTTGGATCCAGAGGTTGTTGGGGTGGTACGTGAGGACCATTTGATTAGACTCTTAATGAATTTAGAGACTTGGAAAGCAGGTGACAACTTAGGACGTGCATTTGAATTTGACCACAAAAGAACAAAACTGTGTCTTTTTTTTTGCATAGCAAGTTAGTATAAATGGTCTCTTGAGGGTGAGAACATCTGTTAAAATTATGTTGGCACAAAGATGTATATTGATCAGAATACCACGGCTATTTTCAAGGAAATACATCACTGTCGTTTCAATACACATGAGAAGCTTCTCGGTTCTCAAAATTTTAGGATTTTTATAATTTTGCAAAATAATGTATCTCTGGCTATATGATCAGCGGTAATTCAAATGCAGATATTGATTTGTACTGGCTCTTTTTTTTATTGCTAAATGAGCACACAGCCTGTTGATTCACAAATGTCCCAGTAACTTGAAAAAATAGCATTACCATTACGATGAGTGATGTTAGAGAAAAAGGCTAAATCACTACTAATTAAGGACACGTACGGCAAATTGATCTTTTCTAAAGTATGCACAGATCTTTTCTTATCCATTACGGAAATATTAATAAAAGGGGAACAGGTGTAGGATGATAAATAAGCTATAAGTGTTTAAATGCCAGAAGGATCAGATGGTAGAGATATTATGAATTTCATATAATCGAAAGTTTATAAAAAAATGAAAGTACTCTATTCAACATTAGGAAATATTAACCAACGTTAGCAAAAGAAGGCACAAAACAGAGATGGGAAATATCTAAGGTTACGATCAATCCTCTATGGCAGATATGCACTCTATGCACTGAAAAAAGAAAGAACAAGGTGTATATTGAGGAAGAAAAGAAAATGTGAACGAAATAATAACAGTATTTCACAATAATCAAATGGCATGTCTCCTTTGCAGCATTACAAAGGGCATTCAATACATATTTTATAAGTAATATGAAAACATATGGAGAAAAAGATGGAAAGCCACTTAATCAAATGATCAATGACTGCAGAAACAATGAGTCAAATATATTCTTTCTGCAAAGTAAAACTTTGGTTTTCTCTAATAACACAAATGCAGAACTCGACGAAAATGTCTAATAATCGAAGCTTTGATTGCTATTTAAGGCAAATATCAATGTGTTTTCTTACATTGTTTCTTCAATGAATCTTTTAGGTCATCCACTTCTGGAATTTAGAAGTGGAGCAGAAATAAATTAATGTTTAAATTTTAAGCAGCGTGTCATTGAAAAATATCACTTTAATCATCAGAGATTACTTTTTAACTGTTTAATATCTTCCAGATTGTGCATGTTAGCTTTGAATGTGGAGAAACAAGTAACAAAGTATCTTTCCAGTGAAGTTCATTAGGCCCTCACTGCCAGAATGATAATTATTCATAGTGCTTAAATGAATAATGCCATATGATGTTCTAAAATCATTAATGAACCTGCCATGCCGACACAATATGACATCACTTTTCACTTTTCTTCATTTATTCTTAGTTTTGCTTTTCTCTTCAATACCAATTCATCCTTATAGCTTAGGTTCACTGCGTTGAAGTGCAATACACGTTAGAACTTTTAATATTTACAATACTAATATTCATTTCTAAACCATTGTTAAACTGCAGCAGGTTAAAGTTACTGAATAAGAACTGGTGTTGCTTCTGAAGATACACTCTCTCTTTGTTTGGTTTATTCAAAAGAAAAGAACGTTAAACGCAGATTCTATCTTCGGGGATCAAAATAATGGGGATAAAGTCTCATTATTGCTCAGTGCTCGTATAACACAATGGAAAAGTGTTCAGCAACGATTTAATGGTAAGTTTCCCACATCGGCATACGGTAGCATTGCAGTGGTGTGGAACTTTCTTTTCACCACTAAAATTAAATTCATTAAAAAAGACAAAGTAACATTTTTTTTCTAGGAAATTGTGCATTGAACATGGTCGTGTCGTGGTATAGTTCCAAACGTTTTCTATTTTGTTTTATTTTGTGAATACCCATATAATTATAAAATGTTGTTGCTGTTCCTTCGCTACACACATGCCATAGTTTGTGCATTATATTTGATATCATCATATTTGCAAGACAACATGTAGATGGTGCTACACTGAAAAGCATCAAATGAGTAAACATTAAAATAAATAAGAAAATTGTTTCGAGTCCAATTTTAGAAATCTTTCTTCAAGTGACAGTGCATAATTTGCAATGTATAGAATCCCGACAGTGCAAATAGAGGCCATTCCAACCATAGAGCATGCTCTGACCATTTGAAAAGCGTCCCACTCTATCTCTGCCGCCTCAAATTTGTCACCGTTAATACACCTAGTCTGCATATCCCTGAACAGTTAGGGGTCAGTTTAGAGTAGCTGGCCAACGTAACATGCAAATCTTCGTACTGTTCGAAGAAAACAGAGCACTTGGAGGAAACTTATGGCTAGATATCCCATAGATATCTCATTATCATATTGAAACTATTAATTAACAAAAATTACCTCTTTGCTTTTGTCGCAGCTTGTCCTCTGCGAAAAAAAAGGAACCTTTTTTACAAAGAAAGCATTTCAGTATTGACATCCTTAATCATGAGCATTAAAATCGAGTTGGCAGCAACTAAACTTCCATCATAGCATATCAACAGTCCGTTTGTCATCACACTCAATTTCTGTTCTTTTTTTTTTTCTTTTGCAAGACAATTCCCTGCTTAGCAAGTGTACCTTTGGTTATACAAATCAGTTTCAAATAAAATCTTATTTATGCACCACAAATTAAAAAGTATTTATTGTGATAAAATGTGTGCAGATTGTTCCATTCGTATTTAATTTCTCACACAAAATATTGATTCAAACTAATTGCAGAATTTACACTACAAATGTTCAGAAGGAAAATGACTCATTTTAGATCCATTCCAGTCCTGCATCAACTCACTTGCATTTTTAGCAGACATAGCTTTTGGGAGTAAAATAGCATTTCAGTATGTGGAAGGTCATGTGAGTTTTGTTACCACATCCGAGAATCATGTATACACTGCATGGACTGTAGTCGATGGCATAGTCTACCATCTAAAAATGCTGTACTCAATTCAATATCAAATCAATGTAATAACCATGTCTCCAAAAGTATAATTTTCTGACACCTAATATTTATTTTAACATTTTGATGTTAAATCAGGTCTTTACGTCAAAAATGCAAAAGGAATAATTTTTATTTTTTAAAATATCTCTCCTTATGTGGATCTAAATGTTAAAGTTCTAAAATGGAGGCCGGCTAGTTTTGACTTTATTAAGCAAGAACATTCAAAAGTTGATTGAGGGCCGATGCTCACAGGTAAAGGGACGGCTGGGAAATGGGAAGCATTCAAAAATGAGATAAGGAGAGTGCAAAGACAATATGTTCCCGTCAGGTTGAAGGGCAAGGCTGGTAGGTGTAGGGAATGATGGATGACTAGAGAAAATGAGGTTTTGGTATGAAGAAGAAGGAAGCATATATCAGACATCGAAAACAGGGATGCAGTGAATCCTTAGAAGAGCATAGAAAGCAGTAGGAGTATACTTCGGAGGGAAAATTGGAAGGCAAAATCTGGGCATGGAATAGCTTTGCCAAACCATGTTAACTAGAATTCAACGGGAATCTATAAATACATTAGGGACAAAATGGTAACTAAGGAGGGAATAGGACATACTAAAGATCAACAAGGCTACAGATATATGGAGCCGCACGAAATGGGGAAGGTACTAAATGAGTGTTTTGCATCAATATTTACTATGGGGAAGTATGTGGAAGATATAGAACTTGGGGAAATAAATAGCGACATCTGTAGAAATGTCCACAATGCAGAGGAGGAGCTGCTGAATGTCTTTAAAAAAGCATTAAGGTGGAATTGATCAGGTGTACCCTAGAATTCTATGGGAAGTGAGGAAAGAAATTGTTGGGACCCTTGCTGAAATATTTGTATCATTGATAGCCACAGTGAGGTGCTGAAAGACTGGAGGTTGGCTAAAGTGATGCCACTATTTAAGAAAGGTGGTAAGCAAACGTTAGGAACGATAGGCTAGTGAGTCTGACATTGATGGTAGGCAACTTTTTGAAGGGAATCATGAGGGACAAGATTTACATATATTTGGAAAGGTGAGGAGTTGATGAGGGATAGTCATGGATTCGTGCTTGGGAAATTGTATCTCGTTAACTTGCTTGAGATTTTTTTGAAGAAGTAATGAAGATGATTAATGACAGCAGAGCGGTAGATGTGATCTATATGGATTTCAGTAAGGTATTCAACAAAGTTCCTCATGGTCGTCTGTTAGCAAAGTTAGATCACACAGAATACAGTGCGAACTAGCTATTTGGATTCAGAACTGGCTCAAAGGTAGAAAACAGAGGGTGGCGTTGATGGCTTGCTTTTCAGGGTGGAGGCCTATGACCAGCAGTATCCCACAAGGATGAGTGCTGGGTCTACTGCTTTTTGTCATTTGTATAAATGACTTGAATGTGAACATAGGAGATACGGCTAGTAAGTTTGCAGATGATATTAATATTGGAGGTGTAGTGTACAGCGAAGAAGGTTAGCTCAGAGTACAATGGCATCTTTATCATTTGAATCAATGGCTGAGGATTGGCAGATGGAGTTTAATTTAGATAAGTGTGAGATGCTGCATTTTGGAAGGGCGAATCAGGGCAGGACTTACACACTGTATAGTAAGGTCCTGGAGAATGTTGCTGAACAAAGAGGCCTTGGCGAGAAAATCCTTAGTTCCTTGAAAGTGGAGTCGCAGGTAGATAAGGTAGTGAAGAAGGTATTTGGTATGCTTGCCTTTATTGGTTAGTGCATTGAATATGGTATTCAAGAGGTCATGTTGCGGCTGCACAGGACATTGGTTGGGGCATTTTTAGGATATTTCGTGCATATTTGGTCTCCCTCAATAGGAAGAACGTCGTTAAACTAGAAAGGGTTCACAAAAGATTTTGGAGGATGTGGTCAGGGCTGGCGGCTTTAAGCGATAGTGATAGGTTGATTAGGCTGAGGCGGAGGTTTAGAGGTTTATAAAATCATGACGGATATGGACACAGTAAACAGACACTTTTTTTTAATTTTAGCGCAGGGTGTGGAGTTCAAAACTAGACGGCATAGGTTTAAGGTGAGAGTCGAAGATATGAAATGGATCTAAGGGCAGCCTTTTTATGCAGAAGGTTGTGCGTATATGGAATGTGCTGCCAGAGGAAGTGGTGGAGGCTTTTACAATTACAACAGATAAAAGAGATCTGGGTGGGTTTGAATAGGAAAGGTTTAGAGGGATATGGGCCAAATGCTGGCTAATGTGAATAGAATTATATAGTATACCTGGTCGAAATGGACGAATTGGACTGACGGGTCTGTTTAAAAACTGTATATCTGTATGACACTATGACTCAATGGCTTATGTATGTTTCAAGACATTCATTCACTCAAATAATACAATTTTTTGTTCGAACATAGTGAACCTGATTCTGTCAAGTAATGTTCTTTGCATCTTTGATTTGCGCAGTATGTACTTTGAAAACGTTCCCCTCACCAGCATCTTGTGTATTTTCCTTCAGTGTATCTATTTCTGAAAAATAAAATTAATATATTCCTTGCAGTAATTTAAATAATCTTATGGTACTCTTCAAAATGCATTTGGCCATTTTATTTTTCTGTTGTTTCTTGCTGATGTTGTTTGATTGTAATTGAAAAGTTGTTTCGCAGCAGCTCCAGGATTTTGATTGGAATCCATTGGCATTAATAATTGTTTGGGAGGAATACGATCTGGCCTTGTCATGCTTCCAACATGTTACCTCAACATATTATTTGATTATTATTTTGGTGGTAGGCTGAACACATAGCAGTTTTTAACGTATAAATGTTCAGTGTTACAGTGCAGGTCTCTACCTCTGTGCTGCTTGATACAGCAACGCCATTAAATTAGATGATTACAAACAGGCAATAAAATTCCATAACTAGATTCTATGAGGGGATGTGGAACATCAGAAATAGACAAATTCTAGATAAGGACAATTTGTAAACTCAAAACCGAGTGTATATATTAGACAGCCGTTATAGCGACCAGATTGATCAAGTCTCGTTAACTGAGAAGTCCAGTACAGCAGAATATGTAACATTTCCTCTTGTATGAGTGAAAACAGCAAATGTACTCATGACCAGATGGCTAACAAAACAAATCCATTAGTTTAGAAGGAACCATATACCATAGTGACATCGAACAATGCAATTTGCTGTGATGTGTTCTATGGGTACAAGCTATTAATTCCAGTCACAAGCATAACTAACAATGAGATGCTCCTGGAATATATCTATGCTACGAACACTTATGTATGGAATCTGTATAATTTTAAGGAAATAAATATGAAATGAAGACTATCCCGGGAAAGAAATGTTTCCAAAACATTACATTGACACCACTTTTTCAAGTCAGTTATTAGCTAGTCTTTATACTGCAATGTCGGGAGTATATTGTAAGAAGATTTTAGCATTTTCTTGAAACTTTTCAAATTATTGTGCGCTCCATGAAAACGAATCACATGGCAGACTTAAGTGAAGCATTATATAAACACAGCAAACAGTCGATCTGAGGATTCGATCTGTAGGCATTCCAGCTCATCGATCCTCCTTTGTTCTTGCGACAGTTTCTTTTTCCACATATGATAGGGATCTAGGAATTTATAGGTTTCACCTGCAAATTCAGAAGGAAGTTCTGGTGCTGTTTCATGTTTAATTTCTCAGCCATTACTAACATATACCGTACAGAACCTTCACCTTTTGCAAGAGAGTGCTAAACTTCACGTTTTTGCCTGTATATAAAACAGCCAGTCTTTTTTGCATTTGCTTGAATTTTCCTTTCTGGGGTTTCCTCGGTTTGGAATGCCAATTTACATTGAGCTTTATTTAGTGTTGCAATGTGCTTGCACGGCCTGATCTAAAGCAACAAGTGTTCCTTGTTAACCAATATAAATGAATATAGATATCATATGTTCCCCAGTTCAGAAGCAGTAAATATTGAGCTCGTTCACGGAAAATATTTCAAATAATGAAATAATGGATAAAAGCATCTACGTTCATTTACCTTTATCCTTTAAAAGAAGTTGCCTCACTGGCAGAAAAAAAGAACAAAATTAAATGTAAGGGTTAATTTTAAACAAAGTTTAGTAAAAGATCATTCAAAACAGCACCATGTCAGCTAGCATTCTTTCTTAAATCCTTCACTTGGTCTTAAAGAAAAAGAATGATCGCAAGCGATATTAATATGCTAAGTCATAATCTAAATGCTCCATGCCTGACTTTACTTAGTCTGACGCGAAATATATGTGTTTCTGACTGTGAATGTATAGACTTTCAGTAAGATGGAAATTAATTCTTCTTCCATATTAACATTGACTTAAACAAATCTGTGAATATATTTAGTATAAGTAACTTGTTACTAGATCACTGACTAAATCTTTAGTTGAGTGATTGACATTTTTTGTGGATCATAATCCTTAAATATTAGCCACTAATATGGAAAGAGAACACCACTTTATTTTTGAATCTGAGTTGAAATTGCAATCTCATATCTCTTCATCACAGAAAAGCTCTGCTTGCCTTTAAATATTAGCTGTTGTGTAACACATTGTCTCGAAGTCTTTTCTTTCTGTTTTAGCTTTCACACTCATTCTTACAGATAATTTTTCTTTTTTTTTAGAATTTGACATTACCAAAAAGTAAAATAAAATTAAATAGAACGAATAAAATATTGGTACAAAGTCTCGTTAAAAAAAAATACCTCTGTGCCAACTGAGCTATATTGAATCTATCCCAACAATTTCAAATCAATCTTTTCAACCTTTGCGTTGAGAATTCTGAAGTCCTTCAAGGTAAATTGTCTACGAGGTCATTTACATTTCCAATTCACTTAGAATATTTCTCATCAGCAAAATTGCTGTCTATAATTCTGTTATAATTCTGCAGGCTAATTGCAGAGAATGCTGATTTATGAAATGAGCTGCAGCAATGTAAGTTGTAATTGCATTTTTGATTCCCATTGTCAGGTTAATAAATTATAACATTTATATTGATTCGAAATTTTAAAAAAATAAAATCAGTGGATTTTTTTGATGTAGGTTGAATATTCTAAGTCTTTCAGAAATCACAGCACAATAAACAACTTACATGAGCTCATAGACTTAATCGAGAATCATAGTAATGCACTACACAAAGAAAAACTCGAAGTCAGCAGGTATAAATCATTCATCCAGATAAGGAACTAATTGGAATAAAGATGAAGATGCTTAGACTAGAAAAAGACACATACATTGAGAGATTTATAATAGACTGAAGAACACAGTGTCAAAGAGGAATTCTGGAGCACTGTTCCCGAGGATAATGAGGACTTTTGAAGAAACAGAACAAATGTATGTGGCAATGGATAAGTAATAATCGATGTGATTATTCATAGAATCCCTACAGTGCGGAAACAGGTCCTTCGACCCAACAAGTCCACACCAGCCCTCAGAGCATCCCACCCAGAACGATCCCCCAATAACCTACGTCCCTAAACGCTATGGTCAATTTAGCTTGGCCAATCCACCTAGCCTACACATCTTTGGAATGTAGGAGGAAAGCGGAGTACGCAGAGAAAACCACACAGACACAGGGAGAATGTGCAAACTCCACACAGACAGACGCCCGAGGGTGCAATCAAACCTGGGTCCCTGGCGTTGTGAGGCAGCAATGCTAACCAGTGAGGCATCATGCCACCCGGTTTCATGCCATGAAAGGAGACTGCAAATTTGCGAAGATGTCAAATAAGCAGTAAGTCAACTAAAAGAGTGAGAATTTGAAATTCTGAATGTGGAGAATTGGAAAGTTTTAGTGGTCGGCTTAATGGAGAACACACATTGCTTCGTGGTGTGTGCATGTTGTCATTTTTATTAGACATGAAATGGAAGATAATATTATCATTGTAGTCTTTCTGATTAAAGAATATAGAATGTAGAACAGTACAGCACCAGACAGGCCCTTCGAATCACGATGTTGTGCCGATCTATTATCCTACTCTAAGATCAAACTACTCTGTATACTGTACATTTTACTACCATCCATGTGCCTATCCGATAGTCGTTTAAATGTCCCTAATATATCTGACTCCACGACCACTGCCGGCAGTGCATTCCACACATCCAGCACTCTCTGTGTAAAGAACTGACCTCTGGCATCTCCCCTATAGCTTCCTCCAATCACTTTAAAATTATGCCCCCTCGTAATAGTCATTTCCGCCCTGGGAAAAAAAAGAAAACACTCTATCTATGCCTCCCATCATCTTATACACCTCTATCAAGTCACACCTCATCCTTCTTTGCTCTAATGAGAAAAACACTAGCTCCCTAAACTTTCCCTCAAAAGATCTGCCCTCCAGTTCAGGCAGCATCCTGGTAAATCTCTCTGCACCCTCTCTAAAGCTTCCACATCCTTCCTATAATGAGGTGACCAGAACTGAACACAATATTCCAATTGTGGTCTAACCAGGGTTTATAGAGCCTTCACGTAGCCTCGCGGCTCTTAAACTAAATTGCACTGCCAATGAAAGCTAACACACCATATGTCTTCTAAACAACCCTATCAACTTGGGTAGCAGCTTTGAGGGATCTGTCGACGTGGACCCCAATATCCCTCTGTTCCCCCACACTGCCAAGAAACCTGCCATTAACCCTGTATTTTGCATTCAAATTCGAACTTCCAAAATGAATAACTTCACACTTTTCTAAGTTGAATTCCATCTGCTACTTCTTTGCCCAGCTTTGCATCCTGCCAATGCTCCGTTGCAATGTCCAACTGACCTCCACACTATTCACAACTCCACCAACCTACACGTCATCGGCAAACTTACTAACTCACCTTTCCACTTCATAGTCCAGGTCATTTATAAAATCACAAACAGCAGAGGTCCCAGAACAGACCCCTGCGGAACACCACTGGTCAGAGAACTCCAGGGTAAATACTTTCCATCTACTACCACCCTCTGTCTTCTGTTGGAGAGCCAATCCTGCCAGCCAAATTTTCCCTGAATTACATGTCTCCCTACTTTCTGAACGAGCTGACCATGGGGGACCTTATCAAATGCCTTGCTAAAATCCATATACACCACATTCACTGTTCTGCCTTCATCAATGTGTTTTGTCACATCCTCAAAGAATTCAATAAGACTTGTGAGGCAGCGCTCACAAAGCCATGCTGACCATTTCTAATCAAACTGTACTTTTCCAAATAATCATAAGTACTATCTCTCAGATTCCTCTCCAATAATTTGGCTGCCAGAGAATTGAGACTGTCTGGTCTGTAATTCCCAGGATGATCTCTATTCCCTTTCTTGAACAAGGGAATGACATTTGCCACCCTCCATTCATCTGGTACTACTCCAGTGGAGAGTGAGGACGCAAGGATCATCGCCAAACGCGCAGCAATCTCTTCCCTTGCTTCCCGTATAAACCTTGGGTATATCCCGTCTGGCCCAGGGAACTTATCTATCTTCATGTTCTTCAAAATTTCTAGCACATCCTCCTTCCTAACATCAACCTGTTCGAGGATATCAGCCTGTTTCATGCTGTCCTCCCAGACGTCAAGTTCCCTCTCACTGGTGAATACTGAAGCAAAGTATTCATTAAGGACCTCCCCAACCTCCTCTGACTCCACGCACATGTTCCCTCCACTGCCCCTGAATGACCCTACCCTCACTCTGGCGATCCTCTTGTTCCTCACATAAGTATAGAACGCCTTGGAGTTTTCCTTCATCCTATCCACCAACAATTTTTTCGTAACCACTTCTAGCTCTCCTAAGTCCATTCTTCAGTTCCTTCCTGGCTACCTTGTATCCCTCTGGAGCCCTGTGAGATCCTTGCTTCCTCAATCTTAAGTAAGCTTCCTTCTTCCTCTTGACTAGATGATCCACATGTCTTGTTATCCAAGGTTCCTTCACATCACCATCCATTCATTGACTCAGTGGACGAACCTATCCAGCACTCACAGAAAGTGCTTCCTAAACAACCTCCAAAGTTCTGTCATGCATTTCCCTGAGAACACCTGTTCCCAATTTTTGTTCTGCAGTTCTTGCCTCATCGCATGGTAATTCCTCCTCCCCTTAATTAAATACTTTCACATACTGTCTGCTCCTATCCCTTTCCATGAGTATAGTAAAGGTCAGGGAGTTGTGATCACTATCACCGAAATGCTCTCCCACTGAGAGATCTGACATCTGGCCTGTTCGTTGCCAAGCACTGAATCCAATATGTAGGCCCCTCTTGTAGGCCTGTCTACATATTGAGTCAGAAATCCTTCTTGGACTCACCTCTTAAGTTCTGCTTCATCAAAACTATTTTCACCTAGGAGGCGCAAGTCGATATTAGGGAAGTTGAAGTCACCCATGAAAACAAGCCTATTACTTCTTCACCTTTCCAAAATCTGCCTCTCAATCTGTTCCTCAATGTCTCTGTTGCTATGGGGTCTACAGAAAACTCCCAATAAAGTGATTGCTTCTTTCCTGTTTCTGACTTCCACGCAGGCTGACTCAGTGGGGAAACCCTACTCGACGACCTCCCTTTCTGCAGCTGTGATATCATTCCTGATTAGCAATGCCATTCCCTCACCTCTTTTACCTCCCTCCCTATTTGTTTTGCTACATCTAAACTTCGGAACGTCCAACAACCATTGCTGCCCCTGTGTTATCCAAGTCTCCATAATGCCACATCGTCGTTCCAAGTATTGATCCATGCTCAAAGTTTGTCACCCTTATTCCTGACACTTCTTGCGTTAAAAAGACGCACTTCAACCCGTCGCACTGACTGAAACTTTGCCTTATCAACTGTCTATCCTTCCTCATAGACTCTCTGCACACTGTATCTGACTGTACACCAGCTACTCCATCCTCTGATCCGTAGCTCCGGTTCCCATCACCCCCCGCCAAACTAGTTTAAACCCTCACGAAGAGCTGTCGCAAAGCTTCCAAAGACGACGTTGGTGCCCCTCCAGTTCAGATGCAACCCATCCATCTTGTACAGGTCCCACCTTCCCCAGAAGCTACCCCGATGATCCACATATCTGAAGTCTCTCTCCGACATCAGCTCAGTAGCCACGTGTTCATCTGCACTCGCTGTCTTTTCCGAGCCTCACTAGCCCGTGGCATCGGTAGTAATCCTAAGATTACTACTCTGCTCATCCTGGCTTTTAGCATCCAACTTAACTCCTTATATTCAGTTTTGAGGTCCTCATCCCTTTTCCTAGCTATGTCATTGTTACCGATGTGTACTACAACTTCTGGCTGCTCACACTCCCCCTTTAGACTCGATCCAAGACATCCCTGACCCTGGCACCCGGGAGGCAATATACTATCTGGGATTCTCACTTGGTACCACAGAATCTCCTGTCTGTTCCCCTCACCATTGAATCTCCTATCACTATCGCTCTCCTATTCTCCTCCTTCCCTTCTGAGCCACAGAGCCAGGCTCAGTGCCAGAGACCTGGCGGCTATGGCTTTCCCCTTGTAGGTCGCACCACCACCCCCAACGCCCCCCCCCCCCCCCCCCACCCCGCCCCCAACAGTATCCAAAGTGGTATACTTATTATTGAGCAGAACGACCAAAGGAGATCCTGATGGTCACCAGCTACTTTTATCCTGCAACTTGGGTGTGACAACCTCTCTATAACTCTTAATTATCACCCCCTCCATCTCCCAAACAATCCGAAGTTCATCCAGCTCCAGCTACAGTTCCCGAACGTGGTCTGTGAGGAGCTGGAGTTGGATGCACTTCTCGCAGGTGAAGTCAGAAGGACACGAGTAGTAACCCTTACCTCCCACATCCTACAAGATGATTATTTTCTGCTGGTAAGTTCAACTGACCCTAGGTTAAATGTCACGCATATACTTTGAGAAATAGCGATATGTGAGGAGTGGAGTTGTTGAGTACATAAAACCAATGTGGGTGTGGTGCTTAATTCAGTGTCACAGGGTATAGTTTAATGCAGTTTGGTATAATCATATAACACAGAAAGTGGAGTAGGCCTTTCCGTCCATAGAGCCTACTGCACCATTCAGTGTAAGCATAATGATTTTATGCCTCAAACTTTACATTTCATAAATTTACCAGCTTGAAAAAATATTCTTAGGGATTTAGCCTCCACAGTCTTGTGTGGTGGTAAATCAACAATACTTCTGATCCTCATCTGTTTCCTGACTGTTTTACTGTTTTACTGACTGTTACAGACAGGAGAAATGCATCCCTGCAACGAGTCTGCCAACCTCATCAGATATCTGTATGTTTCAAAGTCATTACTGATCACGCTTCCAAACTTCAATGAAGAAAACCTACTTGACCCAAAATCTCCTCATACAACAAAGTTGCATTGTGAAGAATCTGTCTGGGAATGGTTCACCACACTTGTTCTATGGCAACACATTCTATCGCACGCAAGGAAATGAAAATTGTGCACAATGTTTCAGATGTGTTATCACAAGTGTCCAATATAGCTAAAGTACGTTATTGTCAGTAATGTATTGAAATTCACCTGCAATGTTGAAAATCATAGCATGTGTTATTTCCCCGAATGCATTTACAATGCACGCCCTCTTTCTGTGACTGGTGAGCAATTTTGTTTGTTTGACAAAGTGCCCGAATTTAGTAGCACTCAATTATTTGCAAACTTGCTGTTCCAGAAGTAGTGGATAGCATCCAACTTATCCACGTTAAACCATCTGGTTTTGTGCTGTCTGCAATCGTGAAAATATTACATTTGAGGCCTTCATCTCAATTGTCGATGAGTAGCGAGCTAAACTAGGGCCCAAGCAGGGAATTTTGTGTTCCACAACAAAAAAAACATAGTCTTTGTTTACTATCCATTGACCAATCAGAAGATCCTTGATAGTACCCCCAAATCACATAATTTCTATTGGTGTGCACTATTGGTGTATGTCATGCTTTTCAAAAACTTTCTGAAAAATATCCATATCCACAATCAACTGGTTCTCACTTATGTATACCACTGCTTATATCCTAAGGAAAGATCTGTCAGATTTTTCACGCATGATTTATTGTTCATAAAGTCGAGTTGAATCTATCCAATTGTGTTGATATTTTCCAAGTGCCATGCTGTTGCATCCTTTGAAACATAGTCTGGCCTTCCTCTACACCTACATTAGGCTAAACACTCTTCAATTTCTTGTTTCATCTCTATCTTATTCGAAATTTTTAAACTATTGGTATACACTTGCCATTATCCGATCTGGAATTCCGGAAGATGATAACAAGCACATGCTTTTTTTTTTGCATAGATACCATCTTAAGTACCTAAGATTCAAAATATTTGATCCTGGAAACTGAGCAGTTCATAGTCAAATTCATTTAACCCTTAACCTCCTCAAATTCGGTCAGTTTTAAGAACAGGACAGTGTAACCACATGAGGGCAGGTAAAGGGATCCAGAATGTAGTGCTGAAAGCTCCTCAGCTCTTAAACTTGTCTAACAGGCTTAAGGTTCTTGTTTCCCGTGAGGATGAGAACAGGGTCTGCTCAAAAAACAAACTGATGGGACAATCCTTCAAGCAGTAGTCAAGATGCAGGGAAGAAAATAAATCAAGATACAGAAACGGCTGAAAAAAGAGATAGCTTTACAATAAGTATGTGACATTTCAATGTGTAGGTGGCCAAGAAAGATCAGGTTGGCAGTGGTTCTCAAGAAAAGAAATTCTTTTTGAAGCAGCCAGTGGTAGTGCCCACTAGCGAACAGGCAATTTTGTATTTGTGATTCGTAATGAGGCATTATTTATTGGGGAAATTAAGGGGAAGGAACACTTAAGGGACACTGACCATAACATATTATAATTCACCCTTACAGTTGAGAGGCAGAATCTGGAATCAGATGTAATAGGACTGAAATTGAATAAAAGTAAGTACAAAGATATGAGGGAGACGCTAGCCAGAGTAAATTGGAAGGGGAGCTTAGCAGGAGGACAGTGGAGCAGCAATGGCAGGAGATTATGGGGGTAATTCGGATGACACAACAGAAAGTAACATATGAAGGTGAGGATTAGGTAACAATGGCTGACAAGTGAAGCCTGGGACAGCATAAAAGCAAAAGCAAATTCTTACATTTTGGTGGAGATTAGTCAGAATCCAAAGGATTGTGTATAGTTTAAATAAAAAAAGACACCCAAAGGCAAGTACAAAAGCAACAAGGGGGAGAAGGTGAAATACGGGAGTAAGCTAGTTAGTACCATAATAAAAGATTGGAATAGTTTTGATTTCGATATACAAGGTAAGAGAGAAGCAAGAGTTACATTTTTGAAAATGAGCCTAGAGAAATAGCAATGGAGGGATAAGAAACAACAAGCAGAGAAAGCGAGTAGGTACTCTGTATCACTTTTCATGGTGGAAGGCATCATAATAGGCTAGAACTTCAAGAGAGTCAGTGGGTAGAGGTGCCTGTAGTGGTCATCAATAACATGAGCTGAATGAGAAGCTGATAGGTCTGACAGTGGATACCAGATGGAATACACCTCAAGGTTCTGAAGTAGATACCTGGAAAAATTGCAGAACATTGTTAAAATAACAAAGAAAATTACATCACAGGAACAGGCCCATCGGCCCTCCAAGCCTGCACCAACATGCTGCCCCTCACAACTATAACCCCCTACCCTTCCGTGGACTGTATCACTGTATTCCCATCCGATTCATGTATTTGTCAAGATGGCCTTTAACAGTCACGATAGTATCTGACTCCACTACCTCGCTAGGCAGCGAGTTCCAGTCACCCACCACGCTCTGTGGAAAAAAAAAATACCTCGTACATCACCTTTAAACCTTGCCCCTCACACCTTAAACCTGTGGCCCTGGTACCCGACTCTTCCACCCTGGGAAAAAAGCTTCTGACTCTCCACTCTGTCCATGCCCTTCGTAATCTTGTAGACCTCTATCATGTCAAAACTCAACATCCGTCGTTCCAGGAAGAGTCGTTAGTGCAGATATATGCCACAATCTCTGTCTGTTCACCCTCTCCCTTCAGAATGCTTTCTACCTGTTCAGAGACATCCTCGACACAGGCACCAGGGAGGCAACAAACCATCCTGGAGTCTCTTTTACGTCCACAGAAGCGCTTATCTGTACCCCTAACCGTAGAGTACCCTGTAACTACTGCTCTAGTTCTCTTAGTTCTTCCTTTCGTAAGAACAGACTGGTGCCACCAGTCTGACTGCTGCAGCTGTTACCCCCGATAGATCATTCCTCCCCCCGCCCCCCGCCAACAGTATGCAAAACGGTATACTTGTTAGAGAGGGGGAACAACCACAGGGGATTCCTGCACTGGCTGCCTGTCTCTTCTGGCGGTCACCCATCTATCTGCCTGCACCTTCGGTGTCACTTCATCTTGAAAACTACTGCCTACGACGCTTTCCGCCACCCTCATGTTCCTAAGTGCATCCATTTGCCGCTTCAACCTATCCATGCAGTCTGTGAGGTGCTGCAATTTGGTGCATTTCCCAAAAATGTAGTCATCCGAGATACTGGAAGCAATGCGGATCTCCCACATCTCACAAATTCAGCACTTAACCCCTCTGTTATACCTGCATCTTATTTCCCTAATCAAGCTGCTTAAGAAAAAAATATTAAACACTTATCCTTACTTTTTGCTGCACATACTAGAGGTAGGTCTTCCCTCACTCACCTTCAGAGAATGCTCCATGGATCTCTCCCTTTCCCTTTACCTTTACTTCTGGTCCTCACAGTGGAGAGTGTGTGTTTTTTTTTGTTAGAGGGGGAGGGAACTCTCACTTGACAACAGCCCCTCCACAAACCGCCTTCTGGAAGCAGTGACTGCACTGATGCAGATCTTCCCCACATCAGCCAATTAGCGTCACCATTCTGCTGCCCTCTTTCGGCTACTCACCTTCACTTGAACACGGAGGGTGTCTTGATGAAGTCCACCTTCTGGAAGTAGTGACTGCACTGATGCAGATCTTCCCCACATCAGCCAATCAACGTCAGCACTCTAATGCCCTCTTCCGTGTCAGTTAGTGATCCTTCAGACATGGCTGGGGTCAGAGAGGCTGGGAGACTGGAAAATGGCTGATGTAGTGCCCTTTTTCTGAGATGGCAGTGAGGCAGAAGATAGGAAACTATAGTCCAATTAGCCTGACCTCAGTTATTAGTAGATTTTGAAGTCCATTATGAAGTATGAGACTGCAGACTAACTGGAAATGCATGTAAAATTCGATTGATTCATCATAGCTTCATCGAGGATAGGTCATGTCTGACGAATATGTTAGAATTCTTCGAGGAAGTAACAAGCAAAATAAACAAAGGTTAACCTGTGGATGTAATCTATTTGAGTTTCTAGAAGGCATTTGACAAGCCCATTAGGAGGCTTTGAAATAAGTTAAGGACCCATGGTATTAAGGGATATTAATAGCATGTATCGATGACTATATGTCTGACTGCAGAAGGCAGACAAGGGGATAAATAGTGTTAGTTTTCAAGGTCGTAGCTGGTAACTAGTAGATTTCTGTACAGGGCCATGTTGGGATAACAATTATTCAGGTTTTACATTAATGATCTAAATGAAGGAGTTGTTGGCATTCTTCCGAATATTGCAGATGACAGAAAGATAGCTGGCTGGGCAGGTAACTGTTGAGGAGCCAGGGAGGTTGTAGGACGATCTTGATTGGCTGGGAGAGTGGGAAAAGAAGTGGCACATGCAATATAATGCGAGCACTTTTGCAGGAAAATGGAGGCATAAAATATTTTCTTAACAGGGAAAGGCTTTGGAAATCGGTAGCACAATGTTAATTGAGAGTCAAAGTTGAGAACCCTGCTAAGGTTAATATGCAAGTTCATTTGGCTGTAACAAAGACAAATGCAATGTTAACATCGGTTTCAAGAGCTCTAGAATACAAAAGCAGAAATCTACTGCTGAGAATGTATAAAGCTTTGGTCAGACGCATTTGAAATAATGTGAGCTGTTTCAGGACACGTACTGAAGATGGAAATGCTTGCATTGCAGGAGATCCAGGATAGGTTTACAAGAATGATCTTGGAGATGCAGAGCTTGTCATATGGGCAGGGATGGGGTATTCTTAGGCTGTTGTCAATGGAGCTTAGATGGATGGGGGGGGGGGATCTTAATGAAACTTACACAATTGTGATAGGTCTGGCTAGAATGGTCATGCAGGAAGTGTTTCTACTGGTAGAAGAGATGAAGACTCAAGGGAAGAGCCCCAGAAAGAAAAGAAGATCGTTCGGTACTGAGGTGAGGAGGAATTTATTCAGCTAAAGGGTGGAAAGTCTTTTGAATTCATTGCTGTAGGAGGTTTTGAAGGTCAAGATATTTAATACATTTAAGGTAGAGTGAGGTAGGTTCTTCATTATGAGGGGATTAAGATTGGGGTGGGGGTGAGACAGGAAAATTGGGTTGAGAAACATAACTGTCAGTATCAGATAGCTGGGCAGACTCGATGGGCCGAATGGCCTACTTCTGCTACTATATATGATGATCTAGTGTCTCATGGTCACTTCCTATTTATCTTCAATTCTTCCAAGGTCAAGAAACCCTCGGTTCCCAGGTATTTCAGGGAAGATAGTTTTGTATTCTTCCAAACAGAAAGACAAAAAGATCCCAATTCAATTCTAATTTTCCCTTTCTATTTACAATTATTAATTCGTCTGCGTCGCAAGGTACTGATCCTAAGTTGTTTTCCTTGTTTCGTTCCTTCGTTTTTCTTATTTATAACCCTGAAACATGATTGGAACAATATGGGTTGAAAAAATGGACAGTGTAGTTTTTAAAGAAGAGATAGTAGGAACTGCAGATGCTGGAGAATCCGAGACAACAAGAT
>NC_063366.1:14314130-14336902 GCF_021869965.1 Rhincodon typus
TCTGATGAAGGGTCTAGGCCCGAAACGTCAGCCTTTCTGCTCCTATGATGCTGCTTGGCCTGCTGTGTTCATCCAGCTCTGCACGTTGTTGTCTCAGTGCAGTTTTTAAATTCACTTGTGCATGACAAGACTTTTTTTTAAAAAAAAAATTAACAGAACGAGGCGTCTCTGGCTAGGCGTGCACTTATTTCCCATCCCAAATTGCTCGGAGAGCATGTAAGTCTCAACTAGTTAAGTGTCCTTACCTGGCCTGGAATCACATGTAGGCCAGATCAAGTAAAGGTGGACGTTTGCTTCCAAAAAGGGTGTTGAGAAAAGGGTTTTCAAATAATCTGAGCATGGTCATCATTGGACTCTTAATTCTGGATTTTTATTAGATTGAAACTCCACCATCTGACATGACGGGATTTGAACATAAGTCCTGAGAACATTACGTGGCTCTCCAGACTAAGGGTCCAGTGTTAATAATACTAGGTCATCGCCTCCATTAAGTATCTTCGAACTGAAATACCAAAAATAAAAGAAAAGTTACCAAATTGCAGTTTATGCTCTCTCCAATGCTGCAGAGAGGCAAATGGTCAGCACAAGGTGGGCGAATGGAAAAAGAAACAGTTATCACAGGAAGCAAGCAAAAGGCCAGTTACTTCAAGGATGCTTTCGTTAGTATCTTCTCGAAAACTCGTTCCCAGCACTGCAACGTAGACTAATTGAAAGGAAAAGTTGACAGCAACCCCGTAACTAAACCTACAGCAAATCAGACTCAGCATTTCAAATATTGAGTGTTAGCTTAGTTACCACCAGCACACATGAGAGACAGTGAACGCTGGAAATCGTGGTTCTTTGAATTAGATACGACACAACTTTAATATCGAACAGTCACATGTGAATTGCGCGTCTGCAAGACCGTTAAGAGATATCAAGCTGGCAAAGTAGGAGTCAAAGATCTCCGACAAGTACTCATAATGGTTAAAATCATGCCTTTTGTGGAAAGGAAGATAGAGGTAAGTCAATGGCATCATAACTAGTTTTTCATGGGAAGAAAACATGAAATGTTCGACTGGGAGAGCAATCACCTTAAGAGATTCCATTGTTATATCAACAAATATTTTTGAGTCTTTACATGTGATTCCATTTGAATACGTTTACATTCTCATTTTAAGGTCAATTATATCACTGAACAACAGCAGAATGCACCAATAGGATTGAGAGAATATTGGTCAAATTACATTACTAAAATTGTTTCCACATTCACAAAGGCAATATATGTAGGCATCAGTAATTATATGCTGCTCCTATCATTTAGCGCCCCAGTATACTCTCTGCAAGTGGCACTTTTTAATGTAATATTGGGATTCAATTTATTGTTTGTTCCCGAGATGGAAAGATGGCATGAATTATGCCAGAATACTGTCTAACGGTCTTATTAACTAAAACTTCAAACAATCAAGAAACTTAAAACCATCCAGAGCAAAATAGTAAGTAAGATTGATTTCTTTTAAATCACAATAAGCAATTAGTTCCTATATCGTCGACCCACAGTGGCAACAATGATTGTAATTTCAAAGATGCATTCAGCAACACACTAATTCTCCATCAACAGCACATTACAGATGCCATCTAAAACCTAGAAGGATGAGGACAGCATTCACACGACCCGTTGCATCGATGCAAAATCGCTGATCATTCACTTCAGAAAATTTTCACTGCTGTCGGGTCATACCCATGGAGAGCCGCTTCGAAAATCATTGTGGATATATGAACGTTTCATTTATGGCAGAAATGTAATAATTCAACTTACCATTAGCATCACAGTAGTAAATAATAATATACATAGATAGTGGTCTAATGAAGAAATTGTACAAATAATAAGGAAATTCAAATGCATGGGTGCATACACGTGTGGACATGGAAATTGGAAACTAACCAAAATAAAATTATGTACGGTCTAGCTGTGAATGTTGTATTAGTTGAGACATCGTGATCAATTCTCAAATGTAGCCAAACTAATTCCCATATGAGCTAATTTTCCAATATTATTTGATTAAAGTTGATTGGTGAGTCGGTGAAAATGTGAGGATAATGAATACCAAGCTTAGTAGGGAGAGAGACAGACAGACAGACAACACATGAGACGATCTTAATCATAATTTTACAGGGCGGGCAACGATGATATTGAATTCTTAAGTTAACATTTATCAACTGACAGAACTTGCCCTGAGTTCAAATAAGAAAGAAAGAAAGAAAGAGAGAGAGAAAGACACGACGATGACAGATAATTTTCCTCTATGGAAGGAGGCAGTATATAAACAGGAATTCACATCAGTAAATGACAGGGACCAGAGGAGTTTCAAAACAGCAGCAGCCATTAAACCTATCGAACCTACACTGACATTCTAAATATGAGTCCATGTTCTCCTCTATGACAAATTACTGCAATATGCCATCAAACAAAGGTTTCCAAGGATAATCAAAAACTTGATGTTGAAGTTCATTGACCTTTCTCTGTCCCCTGGGAAAGACAATTCAAGAGATTCACCCGCCTCTAAGTGACAAACTTCCTCCTCATCTGGATCTTTCTGGACAAATGTTAATAGTATGATTTTATATCATAACTCTAAGTGAAAAATTTTGAAAAAAAAATTCTGATCTATATCCATCTGTTCGTGTCCTGTAATAATTTTGTGGTTTTTTTGGGGGAAAAAAGCTTCACATTTGCAAACCCTAGAGGCGATGAACCTCCACTCGACTTGCTGTATGCAACGCTAACCCTTCCTTCGATAACAAGAAAAGGAAAGTTGCATACAAATCTCGAAAGCGGCACTTGTCAAAGCTTTTACAACTGACAGACGACGTCTTTAGTTTTATACTCAATTCATACTGAAATGAAAACCTACGTACTGTCTGCACTTCTAATCAGTTACTTCGCTGGCGTGAGAGATTTTACTCACTGATTGTACTGTTATCAATATGACTTGGGATAATTTCATTTTCCAACACTCCCCAACTGAAAAAAAAATCTTTCCGTTCTTTACCACGAAAGTGAATATCTTGAAGCAAACGCCACTAGCTGAGAAAGGAAATCTTCTCTGTCTTTAATGGGAGATACCTTAACATAAATTACGCTCTCTTATCCTCGGTCTTCCAGAAGAAGTGCCTTTTGAATCTACTTGCCAAGTTCTGCAAGAATATTTAATGTTTCAATGAAGTTGACTTTCATTATTTTGAATCCCAAACAGTATTAATTCAAAACAAGCAACTTCTCCGTGTGACACAACTTGCATACCTTCTACAAGCTTAGTGAACATCCTCTGGACTGCCTCCAATGTTAATATATGTTTCAGTTAATAAGAAGCACGGCTGACTAATGTCTTACATACTCTTCAGCAAACAAATCCCGCCCCCAAGATTTTATACTCCATTCCCTTTGAAAAAAAAGAGGACATTCAATTTCCCTTCCCCATTTCCTGCTTTAATTGAATGCTAACTTTATTGTGATTTACGCACAAGGACTCTCAAGACATAAATTTATGCAGTTTTAGTTGCTTAACAAATCTTAGTCTCTCTGATCTTCACGTCGAAGAACAGAACCTCTCCTTCTCCCACATTTTATTATATACAGCAATTACTTTTTCTGCCTCGCTGACCCTGCCATAATTTCCGTTCATCTTTGCATGTGTTTATGTTATTCACAAACATATGGTTTATTCACTTCCTTTAACCATACATGTTTATTATTCTAAATGAGGAGTCCTAGCAGAGGAGGATGGGTAAATAAGCCATCGAATGAAATCATAGTAAGCAATGAAGAGTCTATTCCCTATTTTACAGATAATGGCTGTGAAGAACATACAGCTGAGGTTAACTGATATTGGTTCTGTGCTGAAGATAATTCCACTACAAGTACACTCATTTTATTTTGTAACAGGTTTTGTATCTGAAAGTGTTCCTGGCCATTACACGCTAAGCAAATTGAGCATTACCAAGGCTGTTCTACAGTCAGTACATCAGTTCACAAGACAAATCAGTGTAGGTATAGCAGGAAGGTTTTTGCCCAGTTTTGAAAGAAAACTGCAATTCTGACTACAATATTTAAAGGTTGTTTGATGCAAAACAAAATTGTCACCCATGTATAGAAAAAAACAGGTTCACTGCGCGGCTGTGTTGTCAGTTGCATGGGTCATTGCTCTGGCTCAGAAAAGGCTTCACAGCACTCACTACATTAAATAACATCTGCAGGCGCCTCAGTTTCTTAAGCAGCTGGGATCTATTCTAAAATGAGCAAATGCAACTTTCAAAGATTAGTTACCATGCCCACAGCCACAACGTCGTGAAATGACGCTTCTTATTAGGATTTATGCATGCCCGTTCATCTGGAAACATGCACTCAATTGAACAGACAACATATATGCAGAAACTGATATAGGCAGAATGGTCTGAGCAGCACACGTTTAGACCTGAGGAAAAGCTATATCTCAAAGATCACTCAAGTTACAATTACAATTCCAAGTTATCAGTCATATCGACAGTCATGATTCCTGCCTAAGTGATTTATTCAGTGGCATTTATTATTAAACTTAGAAACACGTGAAACATAGACAGTATATTTTTGAAATCATGAAACACTCGTGGCATACAAATCGGAAGAGAAAACCTAGCAGTAGAAGCTCTGTATAAATCAAACATTGTGATAGTGCAACGATGACAGACAGTGTCAAATCCACATTGGCCGTGAAGAAATACTATTTTATAACTACTGATTGGCAAGACTCTTCCTCATGTTCACCAATCAACATCATCTCATGTTCACCGATGGTTACACATATTAAGCACTATTCACAATTCAGTGTATACAGAAGCAGCTCATGTCCAAATACAACAATATCTGGACTATATTCAACTGTGTCCTGACAGGTAGTAATATTTTCCACACAAAATTTCCAGGCAATGTCCATTACCAGTAAGAGATAAAATGTGACCACTGTCCTCACCATCCTCACCCGTTCCTATATTTCTGAATCCCCCTACATCGTGAGGATTACTATTGACCAGAAACATCCTTTCCGCGCCATATAAATGAAATGGCTACAGGAGCATGTCAGAGGTTCGAAAAATTGCAACGACTAACTCACTCTTCATACCTCAAAATTTGTCCCATGACAATGAAGCATTAGTCAGGAATGTCATGGGACTCCACCCCCGCCCCCCCACCCCCACCCCCCAACCCCCGTTTCGTCAATGCGTGCAGCTCCAACAGCAATCAAGAAGCTTGATAACATCCAAAAAAAAAGCCTGCGCTATTGGCACCAGATCTACAACCAAACATTTCCTCCACCACAGAGAGACATTGGCAGCAGCATGTACTATCTACAAAGTTCAGTGCAGAAGAACACCAGAGCTTGTCAGACAGCAGCATCCAAACTCATCAAAACTTCGATGTAAAAGGACAAGGGCAGCAGAACCATGGGAACACCATCACTTGCAAGCCCCACTCCAAGCCACGCACACTTGAAAATATATCACTCAAACTTCACTTTCGCTGTTTCAAAATCGTGGAATTCCCACCCTAACGGTATGTTGGCCTAACTACAGCTGTTAGGACTGCAGCTGTTCCTGAAGGCAGCTCAACACCATTTTCTCAAGGACAACTAGGGAAGGGTAATATTGCTGGTGAGCCAGCAACCTCCAAGTAACTTTGTAAAAATAGTGTCAAATCACCTGTTCTCATTGCTAATGATGCAGCTTGTAGGACAGAGAACATAGCTATCAAGAGCCTCAGTTCGAAAAAAAAACAGCGGTATGCTTGACTGTTCATTCACCTTGCATTGATGCTTTTAGGATAGAATCTATAATTGTCCTAAAATGAGAAACTGGACATAAGAGCTGATGCGGGATTGCTGAAGTAATGTTCAAGGCTGAAATGGGGTGAGACAAGAAATGACAAATGTCGAAATGACAACACACTTTCCTGGAAAGCAAGGAATTTAAGATTGTACAAAGCAATGGAATATAAATCTACCTTCTTTCATACACAGGATAACTTTTTAGCAAAGAAATTGAAATATTGTTTTAAAAGTTTGTTTCATAAAGGCTGTTAACTGAATTCTACAACCACGTCTAATTAGGTGATTTTAAATGCGTTAGGCATAAGTTTCTTTTTTCCGAATTCACACTGGGACGTGGGCACTGCTATCTCGGCCAGAATTCATTACCTATCCCTCAATTTTCTGGTGATGTTGATGGTGAAATAACCTCTAAAGTTGGGATAGGAAAATGCTGCAGCACATTGATCTATATTCAGGGAAGGAATAACGAAAAATCCTTAGTCATGAAAACATGGAGGAACGTCCAGTTGGTTGTATTATAAAACATTTGATTCACATACATTTCTCGTATAGTGATGGCTAATAGACTGGACTTTCTTGGAGGAAGTGTCTGTGAGATTTGTACGTTGCATCAACTATGTGTCAGTGGTGAAGGGGCTGAATGATGACGGTGGTGGGTGGGGCATCGCCAACAAGGTTGAAGTGTCGTCAACACCGACGCCATGCCATAATTCTTAAGACTATTATTAATTATTCAGCTGAAATACTGAGAGCAATCTATTTCTCCTTAGAATATACACTGCAAGAATTCAGAAAGACAAAATTTACAGCGATTGGTAACCGATGGCCATGCACATAAAATGTTGGGATCTTAAATAATTTGAGCCTTTGTTACCTCAATTTTAGAAGAACAAAATATGACCTCACTATAGCATACAACGCAGCTGGTTTTACGGAACAGCGAGCGCGAATTAGATAATGATTCTACTCGAATCAAGAACACAAGTGCAGAACCTTAGGAGGAAGCATTTATGGCTGACTTAAAGATTTTATTAAAATGTTGCTTTTTTTTGTATCGACATCTCCTATAAAATACATCTTGAATATTCTGTAATATACTAATTGCGTGTCTATACTATGGGATACAGCAAAGAACAACCGGGCATACTTAATATTTCAGAAAGTGTAATACTGATAAGAACTGCCTCTTTATCATATTTGGTGTAGATCAGACATGACGTGCCTCATCTAAATCTGTTGCTCTGGTTATTTTCCTAAACTGTGCTCGATGTATGTCAATCATTAAGCTAAATACTCTTGGCCACTATATGTCAGGAATTGTCAGGACTGGAGCAGTTACATTATACAAACAGTAAGTATCCGTCTTCAGATTGCTATTAAAAATCACATACAAAATTAATAAAATACACACTATAAGTGAAAGCCTAGCTATTTCAGATTATTGATTGTGCTATTTTATGGAGATAATTTCCAAATATTGTTGTTTGCTTACTGGTGTCTTGGAGAAGTTTTTTGAATTCTGAATTAAATAATCAGAAATGAAACGCATTTTACGTCAGTCAACTGTAATTGCATGCTTTTTACAATAATGTTCTCTTTAACGGCAAATGACTCATTATTCACAGAAATGCATAATAATATGGAACAAGTTATATTGAAATGTTAGAAACGCTTCTTAGGAAATAAAAGTGTCTAATGCATCGTTACTTTTCTATAAGAAGCATTTTTTTAAACGAAAGTCCAAACCAATTGCACAGTTGAAGGAGATATCATCAATAAAAAAAATCAATGAATGCTCCCTCAAATTCTCGTTGCCTAATCCTTAATGTCCATGCTGTTCTGATGTTTCAATCCAAATTTGGATACCAGGTGGGGAAACCAAATAAACATGAAAGTTAATGCCCTAAGTATCACCTTTGTCCAAGTCTGAATGAGGGCAATGAGCAAAAGTTAAAAAGAAAAATCTTCATAGAACCAATAAATTCGACAATGGGATTGAGAAAACTGTGGTACTTTATTAAAGCAACTAATTCTTAGTTTCTTAACCACCGGCAAGTTGATGCAGTTTTTCATTATCTGTGCTATGTAAGGCCCTTTCATCATTAATGACCAATTAAAGTATAGCTTTTTTTAGATGGATTCACAGATTGACTGCAGTATTTCTTTTTCAGAAACGGCCAATTGTGCAGGAATCCAGAGGTTATATTTAACGACCACTTTTGGTAATAAAGAATCAATTTCTTCAAGTGTGATTTTGAAGTCTCCAATACCAACTGTGGCAGAAGTTTATCAGATGAGAACCATTGCCATGGCGAAACTACTATTTTAGAAGGCAAGATAGGTGTATTTGTGGTAGGTTAGTCCTGGCACACCAATATTTCACAGGAGAAACTACACAATCAATGATCAGGGGAAAATTATCTGTTTCATCAAGCACGTTCCACTTCTGATAAAATGGAGCTTGAAAAGTTTGCAGATTATGACAGATTACTGCATGTGCCATTAATGGCAACATCTGCCTTTCCAACATAATGACTACTGCAGAAAGATTGATTGACGGGTATTTTTTCAAGTTTGAGCTACCCTGTTGGGAAACTGTTTCAGTTACTAATGGTGTACCTTCAGTTACTAGTGGTGTACCTTCAATTACTAATGGTGTACCTCAAGGATCTCAGTTACTAGTGGTGTACCTCAAGGATCTGTTTTGGGGCCACTGCTGTTTGTCATTTTTATAAATGACCTGGATGAGGGCGTGGAAGGATGGGTTAGTAAATTTGCAGATGACACCAAAGTCGGTGGAGTTGTGGATAGTGCGGAAGGATGTTGCAGGTTACAGAGGGACATAGATAAGCTGCAGAACTGAGCTGAGAGGTGGAAAATGGAGTTTAATGCGGAAAAGTGAGGTGATTCACTTTGGAAGGAATAACAGGAATACAGAGTGCTGGGCTAATGGTAAGATTCTTGGTAGTGTGGATGAGCAGAAAGATCTCGGTGTCCATGTGCATAGATCCCTGAAAGTTGCCACCCAGGTTGATAGGATTGTTAAGAAGGCGTACGGTGTGTTGGTTTTATTGGTAGAGGGATTGCGTTTCGGAGCCATGAGGTCATGTTGCAGCTGTACAAAACTCTGGTGCGGCCGCACTTGGAGTGTTGCGTACAGTTCTGGTCACCGCATTATAGGAAGGATGTGGAAGCATTGGAAAGGGTGCAGAGGAGATTTACTAGGATGTTGCCTGCTATGGAGGGAAGGTCTTATGAGGAAAGGCTGAGGGACTTGAGGCTGTTTTCGTTAGAGAGAAGAAGGTTAAGAGGTGACTTAATAGAGACATACAAGATGATCAGAGGATTAGATAGGGTGGACAGTGGGAGCCTTTTTCCTTGGATGGTGATGGCTAGCACGAGGGGACATAGCTTTAAATTGAGGGGTGATAGATATAGGACAGATGTCAGAGGTAGATTCTTTACTCAGGGAGTAGTAAGGGCGTGGAATGCCCTGCCTGCAAAAATAGTAGACTCGTCAACTTTAAGGGCATTTAAATGGTCATTGGATAAACATATGGATGATAATGGAATAGCTTAGGTTAGATGGGCTTCAGATTGGTTTCACAGGTCGGCGCAACATCGAGGGCCGAAGGGCCTGTACTGCGCTGTAATGTTCTATGTTCTATGAAACAATGAGGAACTACAAAATGACCGATTCAAATATTAAATCCTCAGTCAACATCATCAACATCAGCCAAAGTGATAACTGGACAACTCACACAAATACAGCCCACACAAATGCGGACCAAAATTAAGCATAATTCACTATATAATAAACTACTTCCGCTAAAAAAAAACGCCTACCATCTGCCAGGGAAGAATCAGATGCCTGATCAAATAGTGGAATTCCACTTTGATCATCCAATTCAACTTGTGATGATATGGGTCTTTAAGAGTTATTTGTTCTGTTGTGGTTCACGTGAAGAGGGATATTGTCGACCTCTTGCCAAGGTATCTGTTCCATGCTAAGCGGAGTACATAGGTTTCTTTTCTTTTAAAGTGGACTAAAGTAGCTTGTATGGTTGGAGTAAGACTCATAGAGAGCTGCGGTTTTAGTTTTGATTTCAGTTTTTGACATTGTTGTTTTGGAATTGAAGCTGCAGTTGCTGCAAAAGCCCGAGTTGTCTTACTGCTGCTAGATTCATTTGGTCGATATTTCTTCTACTGGAGCAGAGAGGATAGCAAGTGAGTTATATCCGTTTTGTCAAATTTGCATTTGCAAAGAGTGTGTTTATGGAATGCTGCTCTATTGGAACAATTGGTTAGTAGTGTTTAAATACTATATTGTTTTGCTGAAGATTTCGACTGAGTCAAAATTATACGAAATCTTTTTGTTTAATTTTGTTTGTATTTTAACTGTGGTGTAAGAATAACATGCGTTTTGCTTAAGGCCTAGTAATTCGAACAAATGAATCTGATTTGGAATGTGGCACCTTAAAGTTCCTTTATATAAATAAAATGTAGGGTCTAGACTATTTCCTTCATATTTTGTGATGGGGTTTGGTCTGTCTCATTACAAACTCCTTCATAATTGTTGATATCCTTGTTATTCTTCTAGACCACTAGTTACAGTGTGATTTTATGACCCAGAAACTATCTTGCCAATCTGACTAATCACCATTAAAACATTTGGAGGGAATTTCCTCACACAACAACTTGAATTAATAGATAATTCTGTCCCAAATGGAGCAACTCAAGGCAACAGAATACTGCCTTTAACGAATAAATTAAAACTAGACACCATATGTGGGAAATGGAAACAGCCACAGTGGTTACTGTTGGATGCATGTAAGTTAAGTTGGGAAGATTTGTCATTGGAACATATGTAACAATTTGAGATCATTTAATCAAACATGTTCCTGTGATATATATCTTACATAACTGTTTTCCTTTGTGCATTAGAGCAAGAGAAGGCTAAGACTAAAAATATAACGCAAATGTTAACACATGAGAAAAGAAATTATGATTTTTTTCTAATTTTTCTTGATTAAAATTTCTTTGCAATTTGGTGTCTTCCTGGCTGAATTTCTACCGAAATTTAATGTGTCAATGCACCTCGATCACCAGAACGACTGCATTACTCCTTGCAAAATATACACAAGACGTATGTTCAGAACACCTCGGCATGTTGTATGATTTGAAGTGGAAACTGACAGTTTTCGACAACAAACATTGTCCATACAGTGTTAATTAGGCGCCCATGAATGGTTTAGAATCAATCTCAAGTTTTGGCTTTGTTTAAACAAGGAAGTTGACTAGTCGAAAAAATTATAATGTAAATCAGATAGAGGAGGTGAGAAAAAGCACATTTGCCCTCAAAGGCTGTAATCCATTTAATATCTTAGAAACAACTACTGAGAAAACGAGCATGCATAAAATTTCAGAAAATTAATACATGCTAGCAAGAATGATTTTGATTAAATCAATCAAATGTTTTTTTATTTTAAATTAAAATGTACTTTTTTTTTCTTTTTAGATAATAAATGCTTCTATTTTACGATATGTTGCATATACAGTTTTCATAGAATGAAAGTGATCCAAACAGAAAAACATTAATGTACAATTTTAGACATCATTCTTGTCTTGATGATCAACAGCTGAATTGTATAAATTCGTACACTAGTTCATCAAGTAACCGTTGCAATCTTCACTGTTGGTACATTTTTCTGAACATTGGCTTGAGCCTGGACTATCAATATTACTGAATATTTAATTCAGTGGGGAATGGGATTGAACGCATTTCAAGCAAGAATTTTAACACTAACATTGCCCCTACGGTCGAAGATGAATCATGCCAGTTTAAAGAAAGACTGACAGAAGGAAGAAAAAACGTTGATAAAATTTATAACATATCAGCAGCAATTATTCATCTGTGAATCAGACAATTCTTGTTGACTATTTGTCATAATTAACTTTCATATTTATGTTCTTAATCATTGTCAAAGGTCAACAACATGATAAAATGTAGGAGACTATACCTCTATAACTTTGATATAATTTATCTATTGGGAAGCAAGGAATGCAAATGAAAATGTGACAGTTACTCAAAAATTCACAAAACAAACTATCTCTCAACAAAAGCAGTTTGGGACTATGATTAAAAGTGACATTTCTAAGAGATTTTTGCGCAGAATTTAAGGCACATTATTTAACTTCCTGTTGAAAGAAAAGCTGCCAGATTTCCATACATCTTCAGTTTCCAAGAAGAACATTCTGTCCTAAGAAAAATTGTTAACAGTGGTCCCATTTATCGTCTAATTCCATAGAGTATGAAACTTGTGAGAGTCACTGTTAATGCCATTGTTTCAACATAAATTTTCTGGCTCGTTTCTTTTTTATGTTGACCATGATGCAAGATCCGTGGTTAATTTATGCAATGCAACTACTAAAAACTTGGTTTCATCAAATCCTTCTTCTGGACCTCAGTCTGCTTTTCTTTTGAGGTAAATCCTCAAATGGATACAAAATGACGAATGCATTGAGTCGGTGAGTGTATGAAATTGCAGCATGTTGCTTGAAGTTAACTGTATAAACTAAATTATGTCCTTGGTTGGGTATAAACACTTTGGAGTTGCTGTTTCAAACAAACAATTTACCTTTAGTACTGTAATGCTTTTGAGTTGTTTGAAAATATATTTATCTGAAAAGTGTGCATTTTCCCTAACCTCTAACTGACACTCGAGTAGATTCAGGTTACGCAGAACAGAAAGCTGCAAACATGTCTTTTGACTTGTACGTTAAGTTAAAAAAATGCACTTGCAATAAAAAATGGATCTCTACTTTTACATCATGCGTCACAAATGCAAAATTTTGCACATTCGTTTGTCTATATTTTCTATTACACAGAATGTGCCAAATCCCAGGCGTGTATTTGTACGCCTGTGTGGTATTTTCAGGCGAGTTTCTGCATTAAAGGACGAAGGCATATTTCCAGTTGAATGATAGTGAAAGGCTCCGAGTACACTTCTAGTATACTTCACATGCAGTAACAGAAACTAAGTGAATGCCAGCAACAGTCTACTCTACCTTTCCTTATAATTCTATACGTTCGACATAATTGAAAGAATTATAGGTCAAGGTGTGCAATGTTGCAACTCCAGACAACTATCACCACAGGAACACCCCTTTGTTTGTCCAGTAATATGTGTGAGCATGATTATCACATATAGTCATTGGCGTCTGAATTGCAATTAAAACTAATAAGACTATTTTGAAAAATTCTATTCAATGTCGACTCCATTAAAAAAAAAACTTGTACGTAATTCATGTAAATATAGCCTATCTAAAACGTTTTACTCCCTATTTAAGCGACTCTGGGTAATGACATGAATAGAAGTTTCTGAATTTGAATAAAGTGTGTTTGTAAAGTTCAGGCTTTTTTCTGTTTCAGATCATACAACCTTCCATTTAACTGCACAAAATGCATGTGGTTCCCTCTCCGTTTTGCGAAAAAAAGACGTACTGCAACAGACTTGTACATTTCCACATCATTGTAATTGCAACTTTGTTTTGTACGACGCTTTTTTCTCATAATTTAAGTTTTAAAAGCGGTTTTGATCAAACTTGAAATTATTAGTTGGATATTAGTCGCTACTTAAGAGGATTATATCAGTTAATCATCCCTTTATAAAGTAGTACAGATTATGCATCATATTTGTCGAATGAACTGTCGATTATTTATTGTTTTCTTTACACTATGGTTAAGTGTTGACAGTGGCACACCTTGTGGACCAAACGTCCATTGTGGCACAGGTTAATTGCAACTCGTCAATAATAAATGCTGCCAGAAATCTATCAATGTTTGACTACTGGATAATCACAACTTTAGCTAATTACTTACACACTGTCAATTTCACAGTGCTGTTTAATTATTTTGATTCCAAATTTTAGTATAGACTACTCCAAATGCTGTTCTACACTCCCTGAGATAATACCACAATTTTCCGAATTATTAGTGAATGACATAGAAAGGAAATAATGAGCATCGTTATTTGGGAGCATTAGGTAATGAAATTTTATACTTCTTCATATTTAAACACAAGTTGCAACAATATTGAGGAGAGGCTGCAACTTTAATTGGGCTGAAAGTTGTGTATTCCCAGTGTGGTCTTTTAGTAGATGATCGTTTTGTTACTGAATATCATCCCAAAATAACCATATAATTTTCGTCCCCAGCGATTTCTTAATAACCCTACACTCTATTGGTTGTCCAAAACTAAATATTTTTGAACAGGACGACAATTTAGTTTATCAATTTAATTTGGGTCCAAAGGCACAATCGGTTTACTTTAAATAGTTACTTTACAGTTAATTTTGCTCACGGTAATGGAAAATCCTTTCAAACAGCGTGTACAAAGAAAGCATTTGATTATTATAGTCAGGAGCCATTGATAAGATTTTTCTGAGTGATGCTTTTCTGCAATGTATGAAAACTGATGGCAACTTCAGAAGCTGTTCTTGAACACAATAGTAAATTATCTCCAAAAGTTTGTATTAGTGATATTACACTAGTAGTTTCCTAACAGTTCAATCTGTAATGGTTGAGGAAAATTAGGAAAACAAAAGTGCTCTTGATTTCGACTCAAAGTTATCATTACTAAATCAGAGCAACGTTCATCTTATCTGCCTATTAAATTGGTATTTACTGCAAAACATCTTGAGATGCTTTGGAAACATAATTCTCCCTTGATGTCCAACAAACTTCTCCATCTTGAATATGAATATACAAAAACATAGCAAGTGTGTTTTTTTCCTCAGGAAATGTCAGTTTCTCTCAAATTCCAACTGGCATACTCTATTACATTATGTTCTTAAAGCCAATACATAAATGAATTGTTTCAATTTCTTGATCTGCAAGGTGTACAACCTACTTACTGTTATAATCTTAGTCATTAAATTCAGTAAGGGATAGGGACTGGACTCTCAGTTCCACGTTTTCTTTCTTTTTTCTGGATGCCATAGTGATATGTCATTTCCTCCTGCATGAAGTAGGATGCCCTTAACTTAGCATTACATCTAAATGGCGATCGTTAACAGGGAAATTCGAAGTACTGAGTTGATAAGGTTCTTGTAGAAAAAGATTGTGATGGTCAGTGGAGGTCTTACCTGCGACCACAAGATCTTCAACTATTTTAACCACTCGTTTCATACGTCTAGCCGTTTTGCTTATTTTTTTTTGTAGATAAACTTTCCTATCTTTACATAAAATATGATTTCACAAGACACTAAATGACACTTGAATATCTCAAATTCCTTATACAAAATACAATGTAATTCAGGGTATCATACATGAAAGAAACACGTTATCAAGTTCTTACCCATGGCACAATATACCCCCTCCAAAGATGTTTTGAATGGACTAAAATTTCAGATGCTGATTTTCTTCAATTCCTACCTCTGTTTTATCACCAATTTTGTCCTGTGTTACGGTAAAAGATAAAGTATGTTTGAAGTATCCTTGTTCTAAGATTGTAACGCTGATCTATACATTCTGTGGATTCCTCCCCTCCCCCTCCCAGTACATGAATTGTACATTTCTATATTTATCTCTACAGGTTTGCTATTGCAGTCAATATCGCTGCTGAGATTTTCATGATCTTCATGCAACATAAATTATATGTTTGGTTCAAAATGTTACTTTCACGCACACAAACGTATATACATTCACACAAATACTCCTACAGAATGTGGTAACATTCAGTGATAACAATAATAACAGTAATAACAGTAATAATAGTAATAATAATAATAGTAGTAATAGTAATAATAATAGCAATAATAATAATAATAATACCAAAGAGGAGTTGGGGCTCAAAGTCAGACTGGAAGTGAACAGAAAAATTGGTACCACACTGTGATCAAGTGCGGAGTGAGGTTAATGGGGAGATCGATCCGAATATGTAGTGGACATGATTATTCTGGTGTGACCTACATGCATGTAAGATAATGCGCAATGGAAGGTCAGAATAAATGAAAACAAAAAGCATTCAACAGTCGTTTTTAAATAGAGAAGAACAAACACTTCAATGAAGATGTAGGGGCCATTGGAAGCATCAAATTGAAAATGATAGAAAAACAAAATTGTGGATGGTTACTATATGCATATAGCCAATCGGAAAATTAATAAAATGTATGCCATGATGTGAAGGTGTCGGTGTTGGACTGGGGTGGACAAAGTCAGAAATCACGTGACACCAAGTTACAGTTCAACAGGTTTATTTGAAATCAAAAGCTTTCGGAGCATCAGTCCTTCTTCAGGTGTTCGTGAGAGAGATCATATCAGACACAGAGGTGTGAACCTTTGATCTTTTGCTTACAAATTTTGTGTCTGATACTTGCTGTATCACTAACACCTAAAGAAGGACTGAGGCTCCGAAAACTTGTGTTTTCAAGTACATATGTTGGACTATAACCATGTGTCGTGAGATTTCTGAATTTGAACAAGATATATTCTAGGAAAATCCTGAAAGAGCACAACAGGAAAATCAATCAATGAAGACGAATAGAGAAATAGATCGCCCTAACAGATGGCTGATTCTCTCTTAATTTCGGACGCTATTTATTACATACTTTCATATGTAGAAGAAGCAACGTGAATTTATTTGGGCGATGCAACACACTCAGTATACTCAGTTAAAGTCAAGTTCAAAGTCAAATTTCAAATAAGATGATGTATTTCACTCCACCAGATGATATGAGCTTGCAGGAACAGACAAGTTTTGAATTAATTTTATGACACAGCTCTCCAAATCTATGCACGAAATCTATGGAGTCAAGGCACGCTTTGTTTGAAGCATGATTAAAATGGCAGTCGGCATGATTTTAAAATGGCATATTGGAAGTTTAAGGTTTTGATTGCCTGATTCTCTCTTTCATGGGATATGATGCAAATCTCTCGCAAACTGATCTCATCGAGGAGACTGAATGAGAGTGATCACTTACCTTTTGTTTGATTTACGCATACATAGATAGACTGACAAATGACTAATCTAACAGCTACTAACAAAACCTAACCACAGCTATAACTCTAAGATAATGCTTCCCCTTAACTGAATGGTCTATAGCAAAGAAGTAATTCTCGGCTGAATGACAAGGAGGTTTGAATGAAATTTGAGGGGAACAAAAAATGAACCAGAGGGTGGAGAGAATCGGGACTACAATCCTGAGAGGCTCGTTGAAGAGCGAACTCACTCAAGGTTCAAAGCCAAGAAATCTTGGATGAGCGCTTGAAATGGCTAGCATTCAAGGCCTTGGCCAAACATTGGAAAGTGGGACTAATGTATATTTGACGATTTTTGTTTTCTGTTATTGTTGATGCGACTCAGTAGGCCAAAATGCACTTTGTGAATCAATGAACTAATGCACTGATTTATTGCCACACGCACTGGCCTAGAATTTGTAATTCCCACCCCAATTATTGAACCAAATATTATTGAATTATTGAACCAAATCCTCTAACCATGGGGCACCCACCAGGCTATCCCAACGTTTCAAATAGCATTACAGATGACCTGACTGCCTTCTCCCGCTTTTATAAAGCCTAACTGAACAACGACTTACGTAAAGGCAGAGAAAATTTTAGTCCTGCCATACGTACTAAAATAAATACCACCCCGACTCTAACATGACGGACAAATTGAACACATAATACAACAACAACTCCAGCAAATCAAGCTCTGCTGAACCAACTGTAGTCTCAGCGAAGCCGAATAGAACAACGTTGTTTGACGACATCGTCTACTCTCATCCATCAACCACACACCCCATCTCACGTTGCTGCAGTTATCTCACAGGAAGTGCACTCATATGGTATACTTTCCATTTTGGAATCAGCCAGGATCAGAGATCATGAAATAAAAGTGAACTGTAAGTGGTTTCTTTAAGGAAATCATGGTGCACAATGAGAATATGCCAATTGTTGGCCATGAAATGGAATTCCATGAAGCAAATAATTAAAGTGTAGGTAATGGACAGAAGACTTAAAAAAAGGAAATTAGATAAAAGTTGCAAAATATACCAACTTAAGCATCGGACTACCCTAAAGGGACTAACAAAAACATTACAAGACTCGAAAATTTAACCTGCTGTTTGGAGGCTCAGAAATTATTCATACTTTGTTTTTCTATAATTTGACCTTTGGTGCTAAGATCAAGATTGTTAGTGCCTTAAGAATAATGTTATTTCTGACGATCAACATTTGTAGAATGAATGACTTTGTGGACCGGTGTTCCCCTCACAACCCACCCCCTCCCACTATAACATTCTACACAGGTGCAGCCTATTATTAAAATATGGAATTAGGACACGGCTGCAGAATGTGTGAATTCAAGAAAAATAAAATAAATCGTAGATACAATGTCCACACATAATATATCAAAGTTTCAATTGCAATTACTTCAAATTAAAATAATAATGGTGCATAATGTCAATGCATTATCATTATTCAAAATTAGCATTTCTTAATAGTCACGATTCTAAGAAAAAAGAAACTGCTGCTTAGCGATAACACCTGAGTTTCTCAAACTGTCTTTCAGACTGGCGATTTCTGAGGAAAAGAAAGAAAGGAAACTGATCATATTTTGCTACGGGATAATTAAGGATAAGACAAAGTGCACTGAACTCTTGAGATCACATTCGGTAATGGATCTGCCCTTCTGAAAGGACATGTGCAGACAATTATTAGACCTTGAAAAATTTCTTCAACACCTTTTGCATTGAAGTCAGTGGTCACATAGTGACACTATCACTGTACTAACAATCGAAGTGCTGTTGTTCTGCTACTAGGGACCGGATTTGCACCACATCAACTGACATCCGTTAAAAAAAAATAATTATTAGTGAATTGCAGCATATACGCGAGTTGGTTGTTATATAATTGCATGTGGAACCAGATAATGTTTTGTCAAGTAAATACACTTTTCACTGCTTTGGCGCACATCAATGTAGTTAAAATATGGATATATGTGCATGCCATTTAGATATTTAAACAATTACAGAATCTAACATGAATGAAGCAGGAGTGACAATCCAGCGTCGACCTGGGAACCTGAAATAGCAGCAGCAAATACAATTTGTCGAATTTTCAACGTCCTTCTCTCAAGGATACAATGCTTCTCCTGTGAAAATTGGGAGCACAGTATCACTGAATGGTCAAGGAAAAGCCTAACATTGTTGGCACAATGCATCATAACTTAAACTCAATGACCCAAACAAAACAGTTATCATTCGACTGGCCAGGTAGCTGCACGAGAGACTGGGTATTGTTTCAATATATTTAGAAAATATGCACACTTGAAGTCAGAGACTCTAAAGGGTTAAATCGGGAAAGAAACTTCCTCCTCCTAATCAGCTCCAGCCACTCCCACCCCTCCCACCCACAAATTGGTAAATCAGTTATCGTCTATGGTGACCATCATGTGAAAGAACTTCTTAAGTTAGCAAGCGTACCAAATATAAGTGCATCAACTAGAGTGGCGCATTAGCACTATCAGTGCAAGAAATAGAACAATCCTACAGGATATATCTGCAAGATTGCAATTGTACATCTATAAGCCGTAACACCCACAAGTGTTCATTAGTCTACCTCTCGCAAATGCATTTGTTCATGACGGCATTGTTAGGAATAATGTGTTCTGTCTTCCCATTGATGATAGCGTCCATATTTTTGGGTTGGAAAATATGTATTTTCACTGTCGGTAAATCCCATCAAATGCGAATAATAGACTCTATATTTTTAACAGCGTATTCGAATATGCAAGCAGTCTGTACAAACTTCAATAAGAACAGTGAACTTGACGAAGCTACACCATAGGAGTATTCTCATGTCAAATGGTGGAAGTGGTCTGTGTTGTACAAGGATATGCATGCCCACAACTAATAGGTCATCTTTGCAGTCTTTCCATATCTGGTTTGGAATTGTGGCAGACAAGTAAATGAATAAGAGGAGGAGGATCTTCAAGTATCTACCTTGGAAAAGGAAGGTGTGCCCTGCAGAAAAGTCAAGGCTATGTGATTTTTAAACAGTTTTCAGCCAGATGAAAGTCACTTTTCTATCATTCTGCTTGAGATCAGGTTATGCTTGTTGGCATTGTATCCTGCAATTCTGTAAGTCGTAACACCAAACACAAACATTGTGGAATACTTATACTCCTGAATTAACTTCATCCCAAACAAGCTTTTTTCATTGCAGTTATTACAATGACCTATACCAAGCAGTGTGGAATATTGTCCAGATACAGCCTATCCATAAATACGCAGGAGAAATTCAACCTGCTCAAATACTTCCGCATCCAGTGATTCTCAATCATCAACAAAATAATGGGAAAGTATTGGAATCGCTATAAAGTGTAATTTGCATAGCTATAATCTGCTCATTAATACTTAGTCAGGGTTTGACCTGGTCGTTTGGCTCCTGCCCAAACTCGGGAGAAGGAGTGGACGTCCAGGAGTGAACGTCCAGGAGTGAGGTTTGATTGCTGCTCTTGGCATGAAAGCAGCAGGTGGTGTTTCATAAAAACAGTTTCCTGTAACAAAATTCAAGTCCATCAATTTGTAAAATCTACATTTGTTAGGATCATACCATCCCAATATAAAGATGGTTGCAGATTGTGGAGACCAATAATTGTAATCCTGGATCAGCAACACAAGAATTCGACAGAGTAATGTGTGAGTTCTAACTATCCTGAGCTAATGCATCAATAAGCACCGTGATATGATCTGACATAAAGGTTTCGCTGATTAATCCATAGTTTTCAGGACAATTTCAGGCTACTCAGGAAGTGAAGCAGTCTGTCTCCACATGGAACAAAATTGTATGATGTCAACATCTTCAGGTAATATGGGAAAGGTGCATTTCTTCCAGTAGAGTTAAATTCTCATCCATGATATAAAACATTCTTTTCCCTTTCAGTTGCAATGACATTTTCATTTCTGAATCTTGGACTCGTAAAATACCTAGACTTAACATGAAGCAGAAACTCTGCTGAACTAAGATTAAAAATACAGTGCCCGCAGAGCAGATTAGAAGATAAGGAATATCTCTCTTGATCACTTCATCTCTTAATTCCTTAAAACAAGAGAATGTTCATCTTCTTCCAGGTAAATTCAAGAAGTAAGTGAATCGAACTTCAGTTGGTTGACTGAGTGATGTTCCAACAGCAATGAAGAAACTCACCAGTGTCCAAATACAAATTGGACCAGTTATAGAAAATGGCCATTATACTAGAAACGTTAGCTCTGTTTTATCTGCACAAATACTGTTAAGTTTCCCCAGAAAAATCTGTTTTGATGTGTTGCAAATGTGTCCAGTTGATTTGCACCCATCCACCACCATCAAAAGTTCCTCACTTCACAACTGACAAGGTTGGCATCAGTCCGTTCCCTTGAAACAAAATACTGAGATATCTCACCAAAGCACTTTCGATTGCAACTTTGATTCCTTGAAGGACAATGCGAGCAGATGTACGCAAAAACCAGCACAAGTAAATTCCTCTGTAAGCTAAACGCCACACTGTCATGGATCTATATCACTGTTATTTCATATTGGCTGAGTTGCAATGTTAGAAATTCTTTCTGAACCATCGGCTACTGAATCAAACCAATTGCAACCGTTCAATAAGACAGCTTAACATGAACTTCGGAAAGGGCGTATACAATGGAAAACAAATGCTGGATGACCGCTAGGAGAAAATATATGAAAAAGGACTGAAATGGAACATTCAGATCGATCTATTGTTCTACACAAAGAATGTATGATCTCAAACCTAAATAAGGTGTCATTTTTGAAGCAGAAAGAATTATAATAGTTGATGTTATTTTTCACTATTTTGCTTGGATAAAGAGAAACAAATTGTCTTTTAATTTTAATTTTCTAAGTACCTCTCTCTTTTTCCCTTAGTTCAGCTGAAGCTGCAATAAAGCATATGACATTTATGAACGTTCTGACAGATATTGTTTTTATACTCAAAATATAATGTTGCTGTTAGTTTCTTTTATTGACTAAAGCGCCACTTCATTAATGTTGACACAAAGCAAACGGCTAAATCAGGCAGTATTTTGCTTTAAAATTATGCTCTGACAGACGGACCTCGAAGATTAGAAGACAGAATGTCATTCAGGCATTATCTCATGTTTTAAAATAACACATTTGTTTAACTTTATCTTTCTAACGTTCACTAGTAATTCTTGATTGAACTATTGACAAAATACTTAGTTATTCATTTGACTTAGAGGGAAATATTCAATCAAATTTAATAGTGGAGAATATTTCCTTAATATGTTACTTCACTCAAACAATGATGCAGCATAATTATACATATAGACTGCGCTCAAGTTTTTTTTTGTTGGTCCAGCCCCATCGCCTTAATCTTTCCGTCCTCCTGCCTGGAGAATTTGCACTGTTCCATTTATGCTACCAATGGCATTAATATGTGTTAATAAACATCTCTGGTCCAAACTTCTGGTCTCGTAATCTGTGACTCAACCATTTGACACTTGGTGAGGAGTTTTGTCTTCCATTTCGGCAAAGCTTTTCTTTTGATTATTTGTATATTGGGAAGAGCAATAATTACCAACGATTTACCATGCATCGTCCAAATTTGGCCAATCGATCCATGCCTGAATATATTTTACTTTTACATCCCATCTGAGTGCATAACTAATAGGTTTTTCATTAGTTTCTACAGCAAACATTTGTGTACCATTTTCTCAGAAGAATCTGACATGCAAATGTCAATTTTCAAAGCCATACTGTTTTTTTTATTATTTTCTTTTTGCAAACAAAATAAATAAATACGAGATAACAAGATGTAGAGCTGGATGAACACAGCAGGCCAAGCAGCATCAGAGGAGCAGGAAGGCTGACGTTTCGGGCCTAGACCCTTCTTCAGA
>NC_063366.1:14337302-14435549 GCF_021869965.1 Rhincodon typus
GAAGAAGGGTCTCGGCCCGAAACGTCAGCCTTCCTGCTCCTCTGATGCTGCTTGGCCTGCTGTGTTCATCCAGCTCTACACATCGTTATCTCAGATTCTCCAGCATCTGCAGTTCCTACTCTCTCTAAATAAATACGAGCTGCTGTCAGATTTTTTAGTTGGAATATGACAATATCATATTTTTAGCTGCTGGTTTTACACTTCTCAAACATCCAAAATCAGCAGAATATCTTTCCTGTTGTTATCTCAGATTTTAGCACTGAAATATCAGTTCTGAAGTCCAAACTGTTATATTAAATGACCTCACTAAGAACTTACATTGTGGATCGGTATTTTCATTTTCTAGATTCCCAAGTAAATATCTCTGCCCACTAAGCTGAATTTGAGTGTTGTAGCAGTTTTCAAACTAGTTTGTAACTTGCCACTCTTTAGTTCTTGTGTTGTACGTGGCCTTGAGTCAACTATGTCACTCAACGGAATAGAATTTTGTAAAGATAAGTATGTCATATCCACTAGATTACCTTTCTCCATATTGTCTGCTACTTGTTCAATGAGTAAATTAGGATTTGCCATAAAGTTGAATTTTATTAAGAATGCTGAATTGTTTGTTTTCTGATGTGTTTCTGTACATTACGCATCATCGAAGCATTTATCATTTTTTTTTATAAACGTATCTCTTGATTTCAGTGATAAATCATGGATTATTGTTAATAGTGAATTGAATAGTTTGCTCTGTGTGGTGGCTGAACATCGTCAATAGCAATTATGGATGTTCATTCCAATGCATGTTGCCAGTTTCAGAGAAAGATTGTTGGCAAAACCACAAGCCCAGCAAACTTTGTTGCCTAAATGTCGAAATAATAATCCTCTTTTTATTAATTTCGACATACATCACAATTCTATTTTAGTATCGGAGCAGTTGCTGAGATGGATGTTTCAATTATACCATCGCCGAAATAATGTCCTCTACTTTAATGCATCGTCCCCTTATCAATGCTATGGGTTGATAAATTCACATCAAATCGTAAGGAAACGCATACTTCAATGCCTAATTGGTACGAAGCATCTTGGCATGAAATTTCATGAATGTCTTTTTCATGTGACAGTCTACTTCTTATACAAAGTTTCAAATGCAAGCAAACGAAATAAATCAAATTAAATAAATAAGCAAACAGTCATGTGTTCAGTGAAAAAGTTCAAATTACTTGGAAAAATAGAGAACACATTTGTTAATTGTTACAGCAATCGTAACTTGCTATTAATTGCAAGGACTATAAAGTTGTGCTCTGTGGACCATGACATTGCTGTAGTGTCAATATTTGCATTGTTAGAGTCAAATGTGAATGCATGAATGTGAAATGTGACTAGTAAATGTTTCTTGTTGTAATCAGAAATGTCTATAAGATCGTTGTAAATTTTCAGAAAAATTCAGCAAAGATGTTCATGACTATTTCGTTTATCTTCTTTCCAAATTGGATGTTCACTTGTCTACTTAGGTGCCTAATATGTTTAAGACTATTGCCTTTCGAATGTAATTTAGAACTTTATCCAATGGTTTGCATAATCTATAATTTTTATACCTTTTGTTATGAACCTCAAATAGTAACATAATAAATCGTTCTCCTCTATGCAATCTGTTCTTCAAAATGATAAAAATTTATTGCAGACATAACAAGAACTGCAAGTGCTGGAGTCAGAGATAACAAAGTGTGCAGCTGGAGGAACGCAGCAGGCCAAGCAGCATCAGGGGAACAGGAAAGTTGACGTTTCAGGTCGGGACCTTTCTTCAGAAAATCGGCTTTGCAATCAGTTATAACTCACTCAGAGATAGAAAGAACTTCAGATGCTGGAGTCAGAGATAACAAAGTATGGAGGTGGAGGGAAACAGCAGACCAGCTAGCATCAGAGGAACAGGGGAGTTGACGTTTTGGGTCAGGATTTTTTGCAGGTTTGCTGATGTCATTTAGATATGTATTTTTTCTTCCCTAGCAGGCTCAGTCTGTATCTTCCTAAAGTTCTTCATTTACCGAATCTGTTGAGTAGGAACATTGTGTGAGGAAATGTTGTCTTTGTCATCATTGTATTTCCTCAGAGTAATAAGACAACTCACAGTGTCCTTTTCCAACATTGAGCAGGAACAAGCAAGCGCAAACAAAATTCTATTTAGCCCAGTGAATTGCATTCGTTTTTAAAATTTATTCTTAACTGGTCAGAATTCTGATGTTATTACAATGGTTGGCAAATTGCAGAAATTGAATTTCATTCACGTATGTGATTTTCTTCCAAAATTTAATAATTATTGTTATGATACATTGTTTTCGTTTGATCAGCTATGTTTAAAAGCAGATCTCCTAAAATGTGCCATGTTATGCTCATCTTAGCTAACGAGGTCATTGCCACACCCGAACACCTAAACCAACTGAAAATACCTTACATATAAATTAATGATTTCAGGCATTGAAGATCTTAAAGATATAAAGATTATGTATGTGTGAAAAGTGGATCTGATCCAATATTGCAAGCCCTATTGTAAAGACATTTTGTAAAATAACCTAAATAGAAATAATTCAGAGGAATAAAAACGAAATGTAAACGCATCTTAAAATACAATGCAACATGAGCAAAGTTTCTAGACTTAAAGGCATACGGAATAAAGTGTAAAGTGTTTTAAAATGGAGTAAAACTCTTTTTTTTCTTTATCACCATTCAGTAAATCTAATATCTTAGAAAGTGTTGCTCATAAAGGTAAAATTTCATTGGAGAATAATCGTAAATAATATGTAACCATTGAGGTACAAAATCATAATATCTATCGGTATAAACCCAGCAGATTTGCACTGAAGAAGACAAAAAAATTCAATGTTTTATTTTAAATGCACAAACTATAATTTAACTACAATTCAGCACAGCAGTGTTATTTCCGAATTCTCTACCTTTGACTGTATCCTCCGATTTTCTCTCTGTTTGTCGTTGAAAAAGAAAGTGTTTATAATTATTTACTTACACTATTAATTGCTTTTTGTCCAAGGGAAAATGGAAGCTTTTGCAGGTTGCAAGTACATGGACTTGCACTTGTATCATCCGAAAATCCACTGGACAAAACTTTCCACGGACGACATACAGCATAACTCGCACCAAACTTTTCCAATACTCGAAACTATAATTTCATTATTGCAGGCAGTGAACGACATTTATACACACACTTAAAAGGCAGGAGCGGAAGAATTCACCGAGTATTATCATCACATAGCAAGTGATTAGAAAATATTTTGATATTGGCAAACCCAATTGGCAAATTTTCCTCTGGACAATGCAAAAGCTTGGAAATGTAAGTTGACTAAAATCATGAGCATTTATTATTTAAAAAGGGGGGAAAATGCGAACGAACTCATATTAATAGAAATACTCGTTGGCCAAAGTCCAAAAAGAAAATAGAAATCTAAATATTTTTTATAGCAATAAAACTTTAATCATTGACGTTAGTGCTTCCCAGAAGTATGATCCCAGTAATGAATTCAAACAAGCTTTATCAAACAGGATGTCAGAAGACGGTGTACTTCATGCAAAAGAAAAACTAAAACCGAGCCAGTGATCAGGCAGAAAAAAAAGTGTTTTCTTGAGCTTGTATGTAATATGCCGCAAACATGGCAAGTATGCCATAGGACAGCTAAAAAAAAAAGAAAAAAAAAATCTACTGGGAGCTATGTTCACTGGTTACTTGAGGGATTGAAAATCATTATGTCAAAACAGCGCTATTAGTAGAGACATTTGTATAAGAGGGAATAATATTTAATAGAGCAATGGAAATGAAAAGTTTTTCGAACATTTTCCAATGTTGGAGATAATGGGACATTTAAAGTTTACAATAAAGACAAGAGATTCAAATATATCCCAGTGCCATAAGTGTGGTGCAATAAACATGAATTATGAAATACAACAATTGCTTTATCTATATTTTTCAACAGGATTTTCGAGCAGGAACGAAACAATTGGATGGCCATTAACTTGTTTTTTTGGAAAAAAAAAGATATTTGATAGAGAAAGTTTTGTGTTTCTGTCTATTACGTGCAGCTTTGGTTAATCGAGATGAGTAATCTGTGTGTGGCAAAAATAGTGTTGAAGAGGCGTGCCTGGACCCTACGTGGGATTTCTTTTTACACTGATGTATTAAGTAACCAGTTAGAAATCATGCCACTCTAACTTAGGCACAGTGTGATGAGCGGTAGTTAGCTAACAACCATGTTGTGCAGCGTCGATTGGGAAGAACGAGCATAAATGCTTTACCAAGATGGAGATTGCATAACTGGAAACTGAAACTTAGGTCCATTATCTAATTAAAGAAACTCGAATGGTTGAAGCGCTCGTTGGTAATGAAGGAATTTGGAAAATCATTAAAAGTATTCACAGGAGACAGCTAATGAATAATACTGAATAATGTATGCAGGAAATATGTCATTTATTCACTTGTATATGGTGCAAACATAGAACAGCAAAGATGACTTCACTCACTGTCTCTGGGTTAAAATCTTCGAATTCCCTCCTTAATGGCTTGTTGGTCAACTCACAGCAGGTGGACTGCAGCGGTTCAAGAAGGCAGCTCATCATTACCTTCTCCAGGCAAATAGGGATGAACAATAAATGCTATGCAGCCAGGGATGCCCACAATCCACAAATGAAGGAAAAATGTTATTGGTGGCCAAATTCTAAAATTCTATAGAACGTGGAATTGTCACCGCAGATTGGAGATTTACAAATATATTCGAACAGGTTAATTTAAGAAAAAAAGACAGAGGAAGAAAAGTCAGAGAGCTTTAATCCTGTTAAGCAATGTTCAGAAGTGTGAAAAATACTAGAGCCCATATACAATTCATCATACTAGAACATTTGGGAAGTATTTCTTGGATAAGACAGAGTCAGCAGGGGTATGTGAAAGGGAAATAATGCTTCACTAATCTAGGGGAGGTTTCTGAAGATTTAAGTCGTTTAATAATCAAGGGAGACCAGTTAATGCAAAGAATTTGGATTTCAAGAGTGCATTTTGCTAAGCACCCACGTGAAAGAATAGGAGGAAAAATTCTTCACAAGTGTTTGGACTGGATCAGTTTTGAAGCGTCGAATGCACTGTTCGAGGTCTTGGTTTCTATCTTACCTTCTATAACAATTAGTTCATATGACATTAGGCATACAGTTTTTTTTTGGAAGATTAATTTTTCTTTTGCCTTATAGCAGTTGTCTCAGTTAAATTAATCGTCACTAAACGATGCATCATATACAGAAAGGAGCTCACCTGCTTCCCTCAGCCTTTCTCTTAATTTATCCATTTCTGAAATAATAATAAGAATAAATTATTAGCCCTCGAATCACGTTTCCCTATTCAGAGTAAATGTGTCGGATTAATCATTAATACACACAAGGTGCGGGGTGTAGGGTGGTGCAATGCTAACATTCCCTTGAGTATTTCATACTTATAACATACCCAAATGCTGTGAAAAACATTTGTGTCTGGACTTCTTTATTTTTACTGCTGTGGTATTTACCCGATGTCACGGGAGAGAAATGCTGACCAATGTGGTTTAGTATTCGCCATCCCAGAAGAGATTTCACAGGATAGCACCTCCCCTTCTAAGCGAGAGTTGACACCTATCAACCCAACGCCAGACGTAACAACAAAACTAGTTTTAGCTTTCATTAGAAACGAAGGAAAGTCTTGGCATTTATCGATGTATATGGTAGTAGAAACATTGTCTAGGGATTAAATAATACTCGGCAAGTTTATTAGACTGGAATAAAGCAGTGTTGGCATTTTCTTCTTAAGATTTCAGTTTTCAATATGTGTTTCATGATACGTGTGATGCGAAGCTTGAATATTATTGGGAAAAAAATAAATATTTTGTTGAAACGTTTCATATTGTACTTAATAGAACAATCTGCAAGAACTACTGAGGTATAAAGGAAAACAACATCCGTACTTCCTTAAATGAGAGTGCTGACTGGTTAACTAATAGATTTGACTTGTCAAGGCATTACCTCCAAGACTGCACTAGTTAACAAGGACTGGCAATTACCTGCCATGTTCCACTTAAATTTTAAAGTGGTGCACGTTGTCTCGAATGTCCAATGCTTTTGATTGGGATAGAGAATAGAAAATAGCTTTCACAATTTTGTTGATTTGAAACAGGTGTAGTGTGTATGCGTGGTTTTTGTACAAACTTTGGGACGATTTTACATTATTATGTATACAAGGCCTACCCCATTTAGTTCCACTTGCTAACAATTCACCAATCTTCTCTCAAACAGTTTTATCGTTATTTCCCTTCACTTGTTATTTATTCTTTGTATTCATGATGAGAATAGGCCGAATAGCTTCACACATACATGAATGTTTCAGGAATACTCATTTCAGTTTCATTTATACGTAATACCAATTCCAGTTTTCCCTGCACCAGCAAGTGTCTTGTACAAAAGACAAAAATAACCTTATTTTAGTGAAAAAATAACTATCTATGTAAAGGCAGAGCAATAGCAAATCACCATTCCTTTTTATGGTAATTTGGAAGCAATGTTGCTTCATATATAATCTTACTTAATGGAAATTAAATTTTGGGTATCTCTAAAAGCAGCGACATAGTTGCTGTCAATTGCTCCAAAACACCAATTTAGCTTGTTTTTGTCCTATGCTTTGTTAAGATTCCAAATAGTATAATATCACAAGACAATATTTTGTTTATTTAGTGCTGATTCAGCATAGAAGAGGATGTTTGGGGGAAACGATGTGTTATTAAATCTGATGCATGAAAGCTCATATTGTAACTGTTGATTTATTTTCATAATTGATAGAGCATAATCTTGATATTGTTAGAACAACCAAGTCAGAAATAAAATGCTAGTGAATATCATTCAGAATGCCAATATTGTATGCTGTCATTTTCGTCACAAGGTACCTCGGTCATGATCTCGCTGTTTATTCTCTGTTATGAAAAATAAAGAAATAGTAGCATTTAGTCAAGGCTCGGTCACTCAACTAAAATAAGTCAGTGAATAAATGAAATAATAAATAATAAATCATGTATTATTGCATTAAGACATAAATTTCATGATGAATTGTCATGATGACATGTTCCTGAATATACCACATTTCCTTTTGTCATCACAAAAATCAAGTTTAGAAAGATGCATTGCCAAATATTAACTCTACAACTAATGATATGCTTCATTGTAATCAACAGAAGAAGGTTGTGATTAACATCCATTGCCAGTTGACAGCTAGGCATTGGGCCAGCGAATAAACTACCACCCAAATGAAAATACAATATTTCACCTTCATCTAAGAACATTTGCGTCCTCCTAGAAACAACTCCAACGACAGTATAAGTGTCAGCTTACATACCGATACAATTTTCTTCTCTGTACATCCATAAACGTTTATCATGGCATTCAGTTCAATAAATTATAGCTTTTTATTCCCGGTTAGATCATTCAAATCCATTTGCGGAAACTTCCCTATTAATATTTTTTAAGAGATAATATGGATTTGAAGAAAGTAGTTAAACATCAAACAGAAGTACAGATATGTGAATTCTTTGGACACGTTATCAGTGCCATTTCAACACCCCGTGCATTTAATGTTTCCTTAAAAAAATAATAAATACATGTAGCTGCTTTTTTAAGGACAAGACTGTACTCTATAGTCATCAACTTGGGGAACATTTGTTCTCTCTTCTCCAAGGTGAGCAGATGGATGAAGGTTTCTTCAATTATGTACTTTGCAGGCAGTTAAAATACAAGGTTTTATGACGAAATCCACTATTGTTGGAAAGACAGGAAAGCAGCTCGTTATCACACTGGTGACTGAATGGGAAAGGGAATGATAATACTACACTTGGGTATCCTTCATCATCGGTCCCTGAAACTGTGAATGCAATTGTAATAGGCAGCAAAGAAGGCAAATGATATGTTGGTTTTCAGAGTGATAGCATTCGACCACACTGTAATAGAAGTCTTGTTGCAATTATATGTGCTCTTGGTGGAGACCATGCATGCAGTTTAATGTCCACAGAAGGTGGTTCATGTAAAAACATTCCATTTTTTGTTTTCAAGATGGAAATAGATACAATTCTTAGTACTAAAGGGAACAAAGGGTATATGGATAAGATGGGAACACGGCATGAAGTTGGATTATCAGTCAGGATCATTGTGTATGGTGAAGCAGGGTCGATGGGTAGATTGCTGACTTTCTATGTTTATTTATTTCTTATGTTTCTTAGGCATATGATGGACCACTGATGAGATTGAGGTCGATGAACAATAAATACAGAATGCAATTAAACAATTGTTCTCTCTCTCTCTTTCTGTCACTCACTCACACATACACATATACATACACACACACAAAATGATACACGATAACCATACTATAACAGTAATTAGTATTATCCTAAAATGAAGGTTTTTTGTAATAACGATTTTAGTCAAAAATGATGTTAGCTGTTGGTAATTTCATTCTGTTGCATGGTTGATGATTTCTTTTCCTTCTGTCGTTCTCCCATTAAGTGGTTAAGATCATAACTCAAGGAAAGGAAATGGAATAGACACTATTGTAAGAAACAAAATGTTGGAAAGACTTCTGGCTTGACAATGAACGCGATTAGGTGTGCTACTCAGGGAGATTCTTGAACGCGAAGACGACAAGTGTGACAGAATGCTATTTTTCATGACTATGTTCTTAGAGACGCAGTGCCAGAAGATCTCTTCTGAAATAAGTTATTAAGATTGAACGTTTAGACAAAATCAGGTTTACGCCTTTGGTAGACTAACATCCCCATGACGAAGTCTCGTGGATAAAGTTAACTACAATTTGATAAGGCAGCGAAAACGGAAGACAAGTAAGCGGAGATGTGTGCCGGGAAAATCATGTCTGATATACTGGATTTATATTTTAAGAACAAAATACGGGGATTTGACATTATTGTGAGCACTACACATAGGCTATGTTACAATTTTCTTTGAGCAAGGTCTTGCCAATTTCCAGCTGACTGATTTTGACAGAAATATTAGCTTTGTGGGATGTAAGTTTAGGATTCAAAACTTTTCAGCAGGAGGAACAAATTGTAACAGTGGATTTCTCCTCTGTTTCCGAGGACGGTGAGTAAAATGAGTTTGCATTGTTCCAGAAATGTTATTTATCTTAATTATTACACGTTATGCTGTATAAATGAGAATTAAAAGTTAGATAGCAAGAACCACAGATGCTGGAGTCAGAGATAATATAGCGTGGAGCTGGAGGAACACAGCAGGCCAGGCAGCAGGAAAGGAGCAGGAAAGTCAATGTTTCAGTTCAGGTCCCTTCTTCTTTTCCTTCTTCTTTTTTTCTGAGGAAGTGTCCTGACCTGAAAAGTCAACTTTACTGCTCCTCTGATGCTACCTGGCCTGCTGTGTTCCTCCAGCTTACACTGTGTTATCTATGAAAAAATAAATTTCTAAAATGAATAATTTTCATACGATTTCGAATTAAGAATAAGATCACTAACATGCAGGAAGATATAAGGTTACTTGAAAAGAACGTAGAAAAGTTGGAAATGTGTTTTATTCCAAGAAAAGAAAACATAATAGAAGAAATGCTTCACTGGGGAAGGGAAACAAATAAAAGTAAGGAAAGAAACCGCGAAAACAAGAATAATATTAAAACTAAAATAATGTATTGATATTCTGGATTTAATATAACAAATATTACAAGGATGTTTCGCTGGAGTTTTAAGAAAACAATGTTTTCTGTTGATGCACTGAATGTAAATATTAGCCAGAGAAGCTAACACTTGGGAAAAATCTTAATGCTCGGACAGCAGGTGAAAAGAAGAAACATTGGTAGGTGTTAATGCTGAAATTGCATAACCCAACAACTGCAGATGTGATTTTCTCTGAAGGAGCACTTTTTATTATTGTTCATTCAAAATAATGTGGACGTTACCAGCTAGGGCAGTATTTATTTTAAAGAGCAAATCTATCTGAAAAAAAAGTGTTCATGCGCCATCTCCTTCAAACCCTGCAGTACTTAGGGTGCTGGAAGACTGGTATTGCTGAACGCTGGAGTAAGGTTTTAACTTAAAAAAAGTGAAGGAATAGTGATATGGTTACACAACAACATGTTCTGTGATTTGGAGGACAACATGCAGGTAGTTATGTTCCCATGCCTTCTCTGTCCTTACTTTAACATGTCGCAGTTTTCACAGGTTTGGAAGGGCTTTCCAAGAACCTTTGGTGCGTTGTTGCAGTAGATTGTACAAACTAGTGCATATTGAGGTGATGATATGGTTCCAGACAAGCAGGATGCTTTTCTTTTCTAAATAGAATAAAGATTTTTTTTTTTGAATGTTATTGGAACAACAAGGACAGTGTGGATTATTCAGATAAACTCCTGACACGCAGCATGCCGGAAGCGAACAGGCATCAGAGAGATTGGGTGTATATAATTCACCATTGAACTCCTAGCATCTAGTCGCACTATTTATATGGCTGTCCCAGATCAGTTGCTATTCAAATATATTTCCCAGGATGTTGATAGTAAAGGGTTAATAATGGACATGTCATTAAATGTGAGGGGGAAGATGGTTTTTTTTTTTCATTTGGTGATGATTATTGACAAATATGTTTGTGACGAAAATCAGGTTATTGGAACAACAAGGACAATGTGGGTTATTCAGATAAACTCTAACTACTGACACTTCCTTGTGACTTCCAACATTCTATAAAGCCCTACCATCTACCGGTGGCACGAAGCAGAGATGCTCTTTTTGATCACTCCATGGTCCATCTCAGCATCTCAGCTATTTATATCAATGCCTGCTCTATTCTAAACTACCTTCATTGTGGAAAGGTAGACTGTTGCACTTAATCCTGGACAAAAATTACTAACTTGTGTTCACTACAAGTGAACTGATAACACTGCACTTCTCTTCAAGCAGGTGTCCTTTGTGAAAGTCTACGGTCCTAGAGTAATAAGTAGTAGGGAAAACTGAATAATTTCAGTAAATTTCAAATGAATAACGTAATGGGCTGAAAGTGGAAAGTGGATCAGTTTTCGTGCCCTGAAGCCCGTCAACAGAATATTTTCATTTTCTGAAGAACTTTTAAGTGAAAGGAGCTCAAATATGACTCTTCCAGAATTTCATTTGTATTGGATCATGATGCGTATAATCTTATGCATCACAGAAGGAGATAGGGTGTCAGGATATCATGTAGAGTCACCACACTGACATTTGAGTGTTGAATAACACCAATGCAATATGGGTTCACAAATGAGGACACAGGCTTTCCAAGAGGATTTCTGTGGATCTAGTAGACACACATACGCAGGATTAAAAAAAAAAAAGAATTACTGCTTGTTCAGAATTGGATACCACAGAAAATCACAGATCATTTTATTGGCATGAATTAGTCAAATGAAATACAAATTATGGAAATAAAAGACTAAAAATTTAGTAAACATTATCAGGTAATGACTGACGAGACAGCTTGCACATATACGTGCAGGGCAAGTACAATTAACGTGCCTTAATAGTGACAAGTTGGCTGAGTATGGTTTGCATAAAAACAGTATGGTTTAAAGCAAATGAAACAAGGAAAATCATGTTAAAGTGTGTAGTGATCGGTCAAATCCTATTTGATTAAAAGATGGATAAGCTTGACAAAATCAGTTTTGGCACTATGGTTGGGATTTGTAAGTGTGATGGTCATAGACAGTTTGTGGAATAAGTGAGGTTGACCTAAATGTTATGCAAACAAATATTAACTTATTTGGTGAAGTACAAATGGGGTATCATTCTGTAGTTGGAAATTCTAGTTCTAAGGTAGGAAATGTGTAAGAAGAATGAGGAAATATAATTTTATCACTCAGATACATGTTGAATGTTGAACGTCTATAACATGCCATGCTTTAGAAGTTCAGTAGTTTATTATATTTAATTTCATAGCTCTGTATCTTGTGTGACGAGTGAAATCAAGCAATATTGGAACCAGGCAGAAGTTGTAACAAAATTCTTCATACAGATCTCCTCTTAACTGGATTGACAGAGTACGGTCGTTATCCCTTGGTGTTTGCACCAGTAGTGGTTTAAATGTATTTACATATGTATAGCTGAAGATCCACAAGGCACAACATGAACTAAACAGAAGTGCTCAAACTAAACACAATTTGTAAACAAGCACAGTTAGATGCAGGATTAGAAACCTTAGCCCCTCAAGAACCTATTTCGCCATTGAACTAAATAATGTTTGATCAGATTTTAACATCAACCTTGACAATCCTCCTAATCACGCGGAAATTTCAACATATTATTAAGAAAAGTAAATCGATCCATATGAAAATATTGAATTATGCTGGTCTTCAGTCTTTTGAGCAAGTCCTTCCAGGATTTTTTTTAACAACAATCCCACAGACAAACAAATGCTCCATTTCATTTGTTTAAAAAAAATCCACAACTTCTTTTTAAACCAGAATGACACATTAATTTACCCAACAGGGGTAATATGCTCTCCACAACAATACTGTGGCATCACGTCAGAATTTTATGACACTTAATTAATTTGCCATTATTTGCTAACCTCCAGTGGATGCAAACATAGATTATTTAACTTTTCCTCAAAGGACAATCTGTCCACTGTCAGCAATAAACCTTCTCTGAGGTCTATCCAATACAATGTTTTTGTTTATATATATAATCAAGAGACTGATAATGGATGCTATGTAGTCTTCTCAACACCTTGTGTAATTGAAGAATAAACTCCTTACTGTTGCATTAAAGTTCCTTCAAATATGCAATAGAATTTGACACGATTTCTTGCTTAGTTTTTCTATGTGCATATAAGCGTTCTGTGTCTCATCGATTTGGACACCAAGATACATTTGCACTTCAAAGACCTATAATGTCTGCTATTTCCATTGAATGTTAAAACAGTTGTACTTGTGCATTCCATTCTAAAGTAAAATATCTTCTAATATAACTGTCACCCATGCATAATAAAGTTTCTACCTGTCGCTGTTCTTCCAGTACAGCACATGACCATTTCTAAACTTTGTTGAATATACATAATTCCAGGAATACACAAATAAATGCACAACATGTGTCATTCAAGTTAGCAATGTATTTGGTGTTTCACAGATCCCATAGATTTCAATTCCTTTAGTCCCTTACTGTGAACTACTTTTCCCATTTTTTTGAAAAAAAATGTTATGAGGAGGCTAAAGCGCACAAATAGGCACAAATTCACTGTTCATCCAAGCCCTGAACAGGTCAGTGCCTAAATTAACAAATTCCTCAGCAGGCAGGTTATATAGTAGAAACATTAGCAACGCGATTAAATCAAGCTTCAGAACTGAATAATTTGTTTCTTTTCCTTGCACATTCACAGTTTGTATTTCATAGTGATTTGAAACAGGGCCAATTGGATTTAATTGTCTATGAGATCCTTGATTATACTTGCAAACCCGGGCAAGTTATAGGTAGGAGATTTAGAAAGTCTCCCCAGTCTAGGGACTGGCATTTAGTTGGCTGGTCAGAGTACATGCAGCACTCATATGTAAATGAAGTGTGACTGAGTGACTAGATATCAGTTTCTGCACAGCTGTTTCGTTGGTGAGAAGAGAAAACAATATGTGCCTGAAAATAATTCACTCGGAACAGTCGTCTTTGATTTGTGGTAATCATCTCTGGCAGCATGCTTTTATTTGAGGAGCTTGACTTGTTCGATCCTGCCATCGAAGACAGGTGCTATGATCCAGAAGGAATGTGCTATCCTTTCCAGGCAAATGACATTGGGGCAGATGAAAAGCAACGAGTAATCCTTCTTACTGCTTGTGGAGCCATAGCCTTTTCAGTTATTAGGCGCTTAACTCTCCCTGAGGCATTAGATACCAGAACTTTTCAAGAGATGATGGATTTTTTTAAGGAATATTACGACCCCAAACTTCTTATGATTCTTAGTCGCTATCAGTTATATTTGGCTGTCTGATAACCAGGGGAATAAGTATCAGGATTTTTGACGAGGTTAAGATGACTGGCAGAGGCACGTGATTTTGGTTTAAACCAGAATGAGATACTGAGAAACCGCTTGGTATTTGCAATTAATAAAGTAACCATGCAAAAGCGCCTACTAGCTGAAGCTCAGTTGGACTTCAAACAGGAACTACAATTGGCTTTGTCACTAGAAGATGTAGCAAATGGGGCATGGAAGCGACAGGACATCCAATGGAAGTGGACACACTCAGCTGTCCAACATATATTGGGGAACACCACTTAAGTGTGGACAATCACACAGCCTCACGCAGGGTGTATTATAAAGAGCAGAGGGATCTTAGTTCGACACAGAGCAAAACTGCACAAATAAAGTCAGCCTCAGTTAGCAAGGTCTTCAGTAGCCGGGCCAGCACATCATTGTAGTTGCTGCTGGACTCTAGAAAACAAAAGGGTCCTATGATGCCTGATGAGTAAGAGATCTCATGCCAGTATCCAGGAGGGTGTACAGCCTGGAAAGTTCACTTGTACGTGAGTTGAAGCAGGTAAATTACATAGCGCCATCTAAGTCAGAATCAATTCAAATTCATGTGTGGTTAAGTGGTCACACAGTACTCATGGAGGTTGATACTTGCACAGTTGCGTTAGTGGTTGCAGAATCAATATTTCAAAAGATTGCTAGAGAGTCCAACCCTTGGACTTGCGCAAGACCTCGGACAGACTGAGAACGCACACTGGGTGACTAATACAGATTAAGCGTACAACTTTACTTCCAATCTTCTGTGAGAAGCAAGTGATGCAGTTACCACTGATTAAAGTAAAAGAGTGGGCTTCAAACTTGATGAAGCGAAAGTGGTCGAGAAAGGTTCACCTTGATTGGCTCAACAGTTTATGAATAGAAAATGGCTGCCTAAGTGAAGTCCTAATTAAGTGACCATATGTATTTTTTTTACAGGAAGGACTAGTGGCTATCAAATAAGCCAAAGTCACTACATCTTGACCAATAAAGAATTCTGCGATTTTGCAAGGCCCACCCTGTGTAACTTGCTTTACGAGCAAAAGCAGGTGGGTGATCAGGAGGCTGGAAGTGAAGGAATAATCAAACTAGTGCAGATTTTTGAATGGGCAGCATTGATCATACCGACTGATAAGACAGATGGCTCAGTTCAAATCTGTTGGGGACTTTAAGCAAATGATAAACTTCTTCTCGCATTTGGTTAAGTAACCAATCCTTCACCTTGAGGACTTGTATACATAACTGGTGGGCGGAGGGGAGCTGCCCTTCACAAAGCTACACATGAGCCACACCTGCCTGCAATTGCGAATAGATGAGGAGTCCCAAAAGTAGGCCACAATTAATACGTAAATGATATCTACCAATATATAAGAATGCCATTTGAGATATCATCAACCTGCACAATTTTCCAGCAGACAATGGAGAAGATTTTACAAGGGTTATCCCAGGTTGCCTTTTATCTGGACAACGTGCTAATAACCTGGAAGACTTTTAAAGAACACTGGGTTAAACTTTTTTGGTTTTTTTTCCCCTAGGCGACTGTATGCTTTAGAAGGGGATAATGTATGTTCCAGGCACCCCAGGTGACTTACTTGGACTACATAGACGAAACGATTTGGTTACACCCGTTGGAAGATAAAATAAAAGCCGTTAGTGGCGTCCCAGCTCCGATGTCTGTACTGGAGCTCGCGTCTTTTCCTGGGCTGGTAAATTATTAAGGGAAATTCATACGTAACCTGGCCTCCATCTTGGCAACATTACACCTGCTATTTAAAAGAAAGGTCAGCCTTGGAGATTATCATTTGGCGAGAAGCAACGTTTGGGAATGTGAAGTAGCAGCTATTTTCATGTTAGGTGTTGGCTCACTAGGATCTCAAGCGAAAGGTGAAGTTGTTGTGCAATGCCTCCCCATATGGCATCGGGAGCGTTGGCTCTCTGGTGACCCAATAGAGAGGGGCACACAATAAGAATGCTTCCCGGACATTGGCTGATTCAGAACGCAAATATGCCCAGGTAGAGGAGGAAGGTCTGGCAGTCATCTTTGGAATGAGAAATTTCCACCGATATCGTTATGTATGCAAACTTCTAATAGCAATAGACCACAAATCCCCGATAGAGCGACTGAAAGACGCAAAGGATGTGCTGTCCATAGCTTCAGTTTGAATTCAGAGGTGAGCCCTGTTCTCAGTGACTACAATTGCAAGTTGGAAGTCTGTCCAGGAGGTCAAGTGGCATATACGGATGCCTTCAGCTCCTCCCATCGGCAAATACTCCAATCGTTGGTGCCCCCACCGAAAGAATCCATTTTTGCTTTAAAATTCTTGGTCACCCTTCTGGTCACCAGTGACAATATCGAACCGTGGAAAAGAAAATCCCGTCCTGGCAAAAATAATAGAGCTGGTGATAATGGGGGAAACAGCAGAGCCATCACTGTGAGCAATGAAACTTTTCTTGACCCGACGAGAACAGATCACTGGAGAAGACAGCATAGTATTATTGAGTGCAAGAGTGATTAAAAAGCTGCCAGCATCATTTGCATGGACTCCAGGAAGTCATGGACAATGGGACATCATTTACCGGCAGGGAATTCTTTAATTTCCTAAAGTTGAATGGCCATGTTTGGACAGCACTGTACCATCCATCGTTCAATGGTTTAGCAGAAATAGCAGTCCAAATGGTGAAGCTAGGCTTAGAGAAGCAGCCTACAGCTTCACTTGATGCCAAACTGTCCCTGTTAGGACTATCCCACTACACGGATAGCTACAGCAGAATTGCTGATGGGGAGAAGACTCTGCACCAACTAAAATGTAATATTCCCGGACCTGGAGTAGTGGTGGTGGTGGGAGTTGGGGTTATGGTGGAGAAACAGCAGCAGGAATGTCAATGCCAGCCTCAAGCCTCCTCTGTGTGAGAGAGATGAACTGTGATGGTGGAACCACGGAATTGGCCTGGTGTGAGTTTGAGACGAGATCATCGGGAGGTCAGGTCCCTTGACATACAAAGTTTGGGGAGACGAAGCAGTCCTGAAGAAACATGTGAATCACCTGAAAGCTGCTACCATGTAAGCAGCGCAGGAGCAAAACATACCTGCCCCTTCAGAACAGTCAGAAATGCTTTCAGAAACCATGGATTCTCCACGCCCCCACCCCGTCTAGCGTTGAGGAAGTTTGAGAGTCCGAGATGGGTGCAGCATCGATACGATTACCACTGGAAGAAGGGGAAGAATTCCTCCTGAGGCGCTCCCGATGTAAGAGATGGTCTACAGTGCATTACATGGCGTCCATGTCCAAGTTGTAAGTTAGAAGAACCAGACCTGGGGGAGTCCACGCCAGGAGGAGTTAGAAGAGAAGGAGCATGCCTGCATCCCTGGACTTTGGTGATGGGTGGGTGGGGTGCGTAGGTGAATGGGAGGAATCTAGTGACTGGAACGAGGTCACGTGGGTCTCATTGATTATGAGAGCCTTGAACAGGCTTATTTACCTGGGGCAAACAGGGAGTCCTGTCTGACAGATATAAACAGGAGATTCAGGAGGTCTCCCCAGAATCGGAACTCACTTTGAGCTGCCTTGTCAAATACACGTGCTGTGCTTATGTCAATAAAAGGTGACTTGGTTACGGGTTATTGTCCTCTTTGCAGTTATTCATAATTAGATAAAAAGTTTTGATTATACTGTTCTGCGAAGTCTGCACTAAATTCAACAGAAACCCATGCAGCAAGAGAACTGCAAATGAATCGTTTTGAATTAAATATTGTAGCCGATATTTCCCTATTGACAGTCAGATAAACGAAATGTTCACATGTTGAAATGTTGCCAGCCCAGCCACATTGTTTTATAAAATCATTCAACTGATTCAAACATTTCCGTTGGTCACTGCTATCATTGAGGTTTTACATTGCAACTCAGAAATAGAACTACAATGGGACTGAGACGTAACAGTTATTTTTGTTCAAGTAAATATATGCATATATACGCACGTATATAAATTTGCATTTGTCAGAGTGGGTGGATGTTTTCTCGTGAACAGAAAGACAAAAAAAAATAGGGTGTAGATAGAATTACAGTCACAAAAGTAGAAGGAAAGCATTTAACATAGTGTGTGAGGACACTTGAATATATTTCATCTAAGAAAAGGTGCGAAGCATTGAAATAAAATATTCATCAAAATGAGTTAGTCTGAAGGAAAAAAAATACGGATATAAGTTCGGGAAATAAGAGAAATTCTGTCAAAACTAAGGATATATTGTAGCAGAATATTATTGGACAGAAAACAAAATCACAAGGAGTCCTTGTCGTACAACCAAATCAATTAATCACTCCCTTTGAGACGTTTTACCTTATACAGTGATTTAAAATTTACCTCATCGGCCGCATGTGAAATTATGTCGATAATAGGTTAACTTTAACTTTGCTGAGTGGTAAACTTACCTGCATCTCTCGCCCGTTCTCTTAATCTGTCCATTTCTAAAATGAAGTAACACAGATGAGTTCTGAAACCACATTCTAACCGTACGAAGTATTTGCATAGGTTTACCAATTTTGTACAATGTGATTGGCTCTGAAGTAAGAAGCTCAGGACATATCATTGCATAAAACGAAGACAGCCAATTACGTACAGTCCAGCACGGGGTGGAGAATGAATTGCCGTTGAGATCCATACAGCAGGACAGACATGACAGTAACGCAATTGCCACCATCTTTAAGTGGCTGTCAGTCGTGCCATTCGTTTTCAGGATTTCTTACAAAAGGATAAACCAGTGCTTCACACAAACAGCTGCCTTGCCAATCGTGTGTTAAATCTTTTAATTTAATTCACACATAACAGAAACGCGTCGACCTCCTGCTTCGCTACTCCACCTAAAGCTAGACAAGATCAATTCACAGGCAGGTGCACAGCCAGGACCAATTTCCAAATAGTAGGCTGAAGCTGATTTGGAGGAATAAGCTAATGTTATTACCTTGAAATAAGTAGTGTGCAACATTAAATATAAGTGGTTTAAGTAAGAGAAGGATGGTTATAAAAGCAATACAGTGCCACAGAAGTGCCAAGGGTTAATGAACATGTTTTGCATCACAGCTTGATTAATGAAAGCGAAAAATAAAAGAAAAGATTCAGCTTTTTTAAGCTGTCAGTGTTTTTAATAGTGGACTGCCGAAAGGCCAGAGTGCTGACATCAATTTTCAGAATCTATACTATTGATTCTTATCAAGGTTTCGTAAGTAATATTTCTACATTCACTTATGATACAACGTTAGATCAATACACAATATGTTTTGTGGATGGGAAGAGCCTGCAAGGAAAATATGCAAGTTTATTGATAAGCAACAATGTTCCTAATGCAGTATGACTTGAAGAAGATTAACGTCTTCTTCAGTCTTCGTGAATATATAGAATTGCAACCCACACCTCTCGACTCCCTTTTTTTTGTTTTATTTTTGTTTTGGTGTGCAGGCCCTGTACATTTAGGCTTTGGAATAGTTTGTGCAAGGGAAACAAAATTTTAGCATGGTGTTGCAAGAAACACTTGGCTAGGCAAAATAAATGTTGACCATCATTTCAATATGAGCCTTCAGGCTCCTGAATAGTGTAATATAGAGATTTTTATTCACTTAGCAGGGAAATTTATTACATGGTGAAACAAATGAGAACGGGCTGGAACAGAATAATTAATTAGTTCTGAAAGGGGGAGTAATATCTTCAACGATAGCAATATAACGTTTTGGAGGCCCAGCACCAGCAATGATTGATTTAGCCAGTGAAACAAGCTCCAGGAATATTACAGTACACATAGTATATGTATATGTGTGTTTGTGTGTGTTTATAAATATATAATGTATGTATATATTTGTATGTTAATGCTCTTTGTAGCTTGCATAACTCGGTGAAAATAGAGTTAAAATGCATAGATGTGAAAAAGCAAGTCGGCTGTTGCACTATCACAAATTCTACATGATCCTAAGAAGTCAATCTCTGCTTGCATATTTTTATTCCAATACATTTGAATATCATACTATAAAATGTCTTTTCTCCCTTTATACATTATGAAGTGCTGTGCAAATCCAACAGATTTCTGTCAAGTTTGAGATATTTTCCGTTAAGCTATTGTTTTATTTTACTTTATTACAGGTAAAAACACATATGGGCTAACTGTATTATTCATTGCCAAAGTGAAAAATCTAATGTCAGAGTAAGTTAATTACATAACCAATACGCAATAAGACACGACAACTTTCTTTATTGCTTACCTCTGTCTTTATATCTGAGATCATCCTCTGTTATGAAAAAAAAGGAACATTTTTAAGCCGTATGACAAGTGTCGCCTTACACCTGTGTCGTCCAGTTATAGAAAGATAGTATTCAGCTGGAGATAGTTCAGAAGAGAATTAACAAGATGTTGCTGGGTATGATAGTTTTGAGTTAAAAGAAATATTGTATAGGCTGGGAGTTATTTCATACAGAAGTTTACGAGGTGACCTTATAGAAATGTATAAAATTATGAGGGGTAGAGATACAGTTAACAATAGGTGTCTTTTCCCCAGGATGGGGATTTAAAGATTATGGAGAACATCTTTAAGGTGAGAGGATAGAGATTCAAAAAATGAATTAGTTTTGTTTTTACACTGAGTTTGTTTCGCATTTTAAATGGGCTTCCTGAAGAAGTTGTGGGTGGAATCAATCACAACTTTTAAAGCCCATTTGAATAAGTACATTAATAGAATCTCGACAGTGTGGAAGCAGGCCATTCGGTCCAGCGAGTCCACACCGAACCGCTGAAAAACATCTCAATTCAGGCGCCTACTTCTATTTCACACAGATAATCCACTTAGCCTGTGAATCTGTAGACTCTGGGAGGAAACCTGAGCAAACACACGCAGACACGGGGAGAATGTGCAAACTCCACAGAGGCACTCGCCCGACACTGGAATTGAACCTGGTTCCTGGTGCTGGGGGACAGCAGTGCAAACTGCTGAGCCACCCTGCCACAGTAATAGAAAAGGTTTCAAGGGGTCTGGGCCAGTAGCAGATAGATTGGGCCGGTTAAGTTTGGGAACGTGTTCGACATGGGCTGGTTGGACCCAAGCGTCTGTTTGCATACTGTATGACTCTGTGACTCTACATGAATTAAGGATTCCACTGGTAACACAGTCAACACCAATTGAAATAATAATTGACGTGAACGTTCACTTTTACTATTCTTAAAAAAATTAAGTGATATCCTGATATTTCTAGTGGGACTTGAAATTTAACAGCTAATTTATATTAAAATGAAACTGTTGGAGTTTAGTGTTATATTGCCTTCATGCGGACTGTTGTATATTGACAGTTACGTTGATTTTGGCGAATTGCAGCATATCACCATGGATCATGAAACCAGTATTAAAAATAAGGTTGCAGTTTCCAAAATAATAACGGATCACTACTCCTCAAGACATAGTCACTTCACAAGTTCTCATCTCATCGATCCTCAAAACCTAGAAAGACCACAACTACCTTGTTCCCAAAGTCCACAAATAGGATTGCTCTGACAGCCACCTTATTGAAGCCAATTCTTGCTGGATTGCACTTATTTCTTCCAATCTTAACTCCACCCAATTTATGTTTGTGATTGTTCTGACATTTTATCTTGGTTACAAAATGTCCGGATTTGTGGTTCTAGCCACATCCTGTTTACAATGCATGTATGCTCCCCTGCGTATCTAGTCCTCATCCAGATTGTCTGAATGATCTTCCCTTCTTCCTTGAAAAGAACCCTGAACATTTCTCATCTATCACTATTCTGCTTACCACATTGATTCTATTTTCATTTTGAACACTTTCTCTTGTGAATCATTCCAATTTCTCCAAGTGAAAGGTATGGCACTGTGTATCCACGCAAATCCTATCTATGTCTACATATGTTATGTGGAACATTTTTTCCAACATTACATGGTTCTCCATCCGCAACTGTTTCCTCAATGCATTGATGTTACCTTCGTTGTTACTTCCTGTTTTCATTCGGACTTGGTAAAAAAAAGTATATTCATCCCTGCTTGCAGTTTCCATGATTGTATCAAACCAGAGGGCATATTTTTACGGTAGGAGGGGAAAGATTCAAAAGTGAGCCGCGGGGCAGCTTTTTCTCACACAGGTGTTTCCTATGTGGCATGGACTGCCAGAGGAAGTGGTATAAGCAGTTACCATTACAACTTTTACAATGCATTTGAATAGGTACATGACTAGGAAAGACTTAGAAGGATATGAGCCAAACACAGGCAAGTGGGACTACTTTAGTTTAGGAAACTTGTTCGGTGTAGATGGGTTGGACTGAAGGGCCGGTTTCCATGCTGCATGACCAAATGACACACCATCACATAGTCTATCTTTAACTTATCCCTTCACTGACTACGTTTCACATTCCCTCAACTCTAGATTCATTTCATTTGTCCAGTAAAAAGGAGCCAGAGTGTGCTTCCTCTTGTATTTTGACGTTGATGAATTGTATCACCACCAATTGTATGAGCAACTGATAGTTTTAAATAACGTTGTTTGCCAGTCAGTTACAGAACCTTCACTTATATGAAATGCAGACTTGGAAGGTTGCACCAATCCAACCTTACGTTGTGTACCCACACAATGTTTCAGTTCTGAATATCAGTCAGTGCAAAACTTTCTCATGCATTTGAACTTAAATATATTAAATTTATGAACATCTATAGATTAGTAACTTATAGAAATTCAATGACTCAACACCAATCTGTGTGATAAAACGATACTCTCTCATTCATAAAATTAATTAAACTACAATATAGGAGAGATCAGCAAGATGTGGGGAAAACGTTAGGCATAGGAAACTCAATAGTTGGTTATGGTGCTCCTTGGAACATCTGATGGAAATGTTGAAGGAAAATGCACCTTATTTAGTGGAATGAATTGCAATCCCCTTAACACGATAACATGGAAATCTTCATCAAAGATATGAGTGATGTTAGGAGAATTGTTGTCTCTTAATGTTTGACCTTGCATCTCCCTCAGAGAAAAATTTCTAAAAGGTCGTATGCTGTTTGTTTACAAAATGCGACCAACGATTGCAATACCTCTGACTGCTTCAACTATGCTTGCCCAAGGGCTGCAAACATCTTGCTATATTACAATTGCTATAATAATGAATGATAAAAACCTGAGTAATTATAAGCAATATAAAATACACAACGCAATGGTGATGAATTTTCATGTAGAATTGCCACAGAAATGTAAATGTTTCACAGTTACTGCAGAAAATCTTGATGAAACAAGTCATCATAGTAAAGAAAAAATCATTCACATAACTGTGGTCGTGTCTATCTTACTCTATGTCAGTCAGGATTTGTTAAAGAGAGAAATATTAAGCGACCCGACAGCACCCATGCAATGTGAAATTATCATAGCGAATGTCAAAGTAGAGTGCTATCGGGACAATCTTTTAGGAAATGACATGCCTGCAGTAAACACTCCAAACTTCTGATTGTTTTAATTCAACGTACTACATGTTTGACTGATAGTAAAATTCGTCATGTGGGCGTGTGCTCTCACACTTACATCTTGCCCCTCGTTGCGCCATAATCAACTTTTCTAAGTCTCACGAGTTCCTCAAAGCCCAACCTCAGCAAATATGGAATATCAGCATAGTTTTGTTCAAGGGAAATCACAATGTGATTATGTTTTGTTGAGTAAGTAACCAAGAAGATTGATAAGGGCAGAGTGGTAGACATTGTTTCATTGAAATTTTGTAAAGCTTTTGACAATGGTTGGTACGTTAGAATAATGAGTAAAGTTAAATCACATGGAATTCAGAGTGTTGTTTCCATTTGGATATAATATTGGCTTAACGATAGGAGACAGAGAGAAATGGTGGAGGTTTGTTTTACGGACTGGCTTGCTGTGATCAACAGTGTTCCACATGGATTGGTGTTCGGTCCACGAGTAAGGTTGCGGATGACACCAATGTCGATGGTACAATGGAGAATGAAGAAAATTATCTAAGTTTACAAAGAGATATTGATCTGAGAATTGGGTCAAAAGGCTGAACAGTGGCAAATAGAGTTTAATTGGATAAATGCAAGGGATTTGGGTAGTGTTAGAGACCAGACAGAACTAGGCGTTCAGGTACACAATTCCATGACATTTGCATCGCATATAGATAGAAAATGGGTTTAGCAAGCTTGCCTTCATTGCTCAGACGTTTGAGTATAGGAGTAGAAATGTTATGTTGATGTTGTACAGGACTTCAGAGCCCTGTTCTGGAGTGTGTTTCCAGTTCTATTTGCCGTGTTACTGGAAGGATGTTATTAAATTGGAGAAGGTTCAGAAAATATTTACCAGGATGTTGGCTGGAATGCCAGGTTTGAGTTATAAGAAGGGGCTGGGACTTTTTTTTTTATTATTCATTGGTGCATAGCCGGTTCAGGAGTGGCCTTATAGAGCCTAGAAAATCATGACAGGTATAGGTAACGTGAATGACAGGTGACATTTCCCGATGGTAGGGGATTCTAATACTAGGGTGAGCGGAGAAAGTTTTCAAGAAGGCATTAGGGGCATTTATGTAACACAGAGCGTGGTTCGTGCTTGGAATGAACTTTCAGAGGAAGCGATGTATGTGGGTACCTTTACAACGTTTAAAAGACAGTTTGATCACACACAAATAAATGTTTTGAGGGACATGAGCCAAGTGCAGGCAAGTGGGATTAGTATAGTTTGGGTTTATGTTTGGCATGGTCTGGTTGTACCAAACAGTGTGTTGTCGTAGAATCCCGACAGTGTGGAATCAGGCATTTTGGCCCACCGAGTCACACAGCACCTCAAAGAGGATACAACCCACACTCCTACTCTATACCTGTAAACCTGCATTTTCCCATGGCTTATCCCTGAACACTATGGGCAATTTAGCATGGCCAATCCACCTAACCTGCATATCTTTGGACTGTGGGAGGAAACCGGAGCACCCAAAGGAAACCCCTACAAGCACAGGGAGAATGTGCAAACTGCACACAGACAGTCACCCGAGACTAAAATCAAAGCTGTGTCCCTGGCACTGTGAGGCAGCAGTGCTAATCACTGAACCGGCCGTGCCGCCGTTTCCGTACTGCATGACTCTATGATTCTATAACCCTATCCATCAAAGACTGGGTGCAATATACACAACTTGAAACTATTACATCATTTTATGCAGTTCTGTTGCAACTAATCCAACAGGGAGGAATATACATGCTGATTACGACAAAGAATGTGTGAAAACAAATGCTTCAGATAAGGAAGGAGAATATTGATCCATGAAAATAGTTGGAAGACCAGAAAGTTCTGTAATCTGAAGCCATGATACAATGATCAAAGAATAACTCGAAGGAACCAATGAAAATAAGTGGGCCCTGAAAGATGGTGGGCAACTGACGATGATGTAGAGAACATCAATTCTATTTTGTCTGCAATTCATTCTTTATTGCAGTTACAACAGCCCTAATTACAGTCTGAAGCATCAATTTCCCATTTATCTGAATATTTACAAAACGACAGAATAGAGAGAATTGTGACCACTTTTGCTTCAAAAGGGAGATTGAAAAAAAAGGATTGGTTTCACTTGCTTAGTATTGTGTGTCGTTTCACAGGGAAATTGGATAGCAAGAAGCTTTTTCCCAGAGTGGAGGACTCAATTACTAGGGGTCACGATTTCAAGCTGAGAGGGGAAAAGTTTAAGGGAGATATGCGTGGAAGGTTCTTTACACAGAGGGTGATGGGTGCCTGGAACGCGTTGCCAGCGGAGGTGTTAGAGGCGGGCATGATAGGGTCATTTACGATGTATCTAGATAGATACATGAATGGGCAGGGAGCAGAGGGATAGAGATCCTTGGAAAAATAGGCGACAGGTTGAGAGAGAGGATCTGGATGGGCGCAGGCTTGGAGGGCCGAAGGGCCTGTTCCTGTGCTGTAATTTTCTTTGTTCTTGAAGCAGTTGATTGTTTATGTAACAGAGTGATCAATATTATTTAAAAAAAACCTTAGGAAACCAGTGTAGGAGTAAACATGACAGCCTTTCAAGCTGACTGCACCATTAAATGCGTTCATGTTGGATCTTATCTGGGCTTTAACTATATTTTCTTGCCAGTTCTCCACAATCTTCGAATCTGTTACTAATTAAAAAGAAGTCTATCTCCTCTTTACATATACTTAATGTCCCAACATCGATCCCACTCTGGCATAATTAATTCTACACCTCACGACACATTGAGAGAAGTTAGTTATCTTAATCTCGTATTTAATTTTGCTCTCCTGGTCTTTATCTTTGATAAATCTCCATAGATTACCTCATAAGAAAAAAATGCGCTCTACATCTACCTAATATTTAATATAACTTAGTTGTAGCTCCTCTCATCTTTATGAACTCTAGAGATTATAGGCCTGAACAGTTCAATTTTCTTCAAAAGACAAACCGATTATTTTGGAATCAATCTAGTGAATCTGTGCAGTATTGCGTTCAATGCAGTGATTTCTGCCCTGAAGTAAAACTACAAGCAATATCCAGGTTTATGCGTTGTACAGGTGCAGTGACAGCTCTTTAGTTCTGTACTCTATTCTTTTTTTCGATAAATGTCAAAATTCAATGTGCCTTCCTTATTACCTGCAAATTTGTTTTCTGTGATTCATGCATAAGGATAGCAAAATCCCTCCGCACAAAAGCATTGTAAGTTTTCTCTCCACTTGGTTAAACAGTTGTTTTTCTATTCTTCTGACTAAAATGGATACCTCACAAGTATCCATGTTAATCTCCATAAACCATTTTGGCCCATTATCCAGACATATCCATGTTCATTTGTAAGGTCCTTATTTCTATATTGCAAATTACAACCCTAACCATTGCAATCGAAAAAGAATTATTCCTACATCTATATCATGAATAGAGAATGTAAATTGTTTCGGCCTGAGAGATGAACCCAGTGGCAATCCATTAATCCCATCTTGCCAGCCAGATAGAAAAGACCCAGATATCCAGACTCTCTGTCTTCCATTGGTTAGCCAATCTTCTATCCAAGCTAATAAATTATCCATGGCCCCATATGGTCTGAACTTGTGCACTATGCTTTTGTCCAGAACCTGAGCAAATACCTTCAGGAAGTCCAGATATACTAAATCTACAAGTAATGCAATATATGCTTTGTGTGTTAAGTCTTTGGAAAAATTCGACAAATTTGTCAAACACAATTCAGTCTTAATAAAAATGGGGTGACCCTGATACATTGCACTTTGACTTTCCAAATGCCCTGGAATCTACTGGATTCCCAATGGTAGATTTCAAACTAGCAGGTTTACATTTACTTAAAGTCTGCTTCCTTTTCGCTATGAATAAGAGCGTTATATATTTTTTCTCTCTATCAATGGAAAGGTTTTCCACATCCAGGGAGTATTGGAATGTTATAATCAAATGATTCTCATTTTCTGTTCCCACTACCTTTAAGAAGCTATGATGTTGTCCATTACTCCCTGGATACTTCACTGCATCAAATCCCAAAGTTTGCTTTGTACTTTTTCTTTTTCCTTCTTCTGATGATCATGATTGTTCCACGTTCCTTGCTTCCACAACATTGGCAATATTTGTTACTATAGATGAGTTATAGAAAGTTGTTACTAAGATTTCCACCACTTTGAAATTGAGGCAAAATATTGATTTCATGTGTCTGTCATTTGAGTTCCTCACTGTTAATCTCCCAATCTCTTCCTTCAAAAAAAATTCCCTTTAATAAAATTGTAGAGGCTTTTTTTCTTTTAACTTTTATATTTTGCGTTAGTTTACCTTCATTATTTAATGTTACTCTCTCCTTCCTTATTTATTTTGAAGAAGGTTCAGTGGGCTCAAAGCATTAACTCTGCTTTCTCTCCACAGCTACTACTAGACCTGCTTAGGTTTTCCAGCAATTTCTGTTTTTGTTTCATGTTTCCAGCATACGCAGATCTTTGCATTTAAACCTGATGTCTGCTTGGTGAGAGTCCATAGCAAGATTTCTTTTTTTTTTATGCTGCTTTCAGTTAAAGTTTGACGTCCTGCTCACAGCATTTCATTTTAATTAACATTCAATTGCTCTCAATTAATGTCATCAAATGCCCTGCTTTTTATTTTAATATTACTGTTTCTTTGTTTCTAAATGTATTGTTCTTTTCTATGTCAACATGATATCGTCAATATTCGCTACAATGAAAATAAAAGGAACATTTAGACCTCACCATGCTTGATAACTATTTTCCCAAATGCATTGTTTCAATGAGACAATAAGTCCCGAGAACAGAAGTCACACAGTTTGTATTTTGATTCTGCTGAACTATTTAATGAGATTGCGGCTAGTGTGCTTGCCTTCATATCCACTTTGCTGCCTGCTCTCAACAATCATGGCTGCCCTCTGTGTTTAAAGCTCTGTCTATCTCTGCTCCGAAAGTACAAATAAATCAAATTTTACAAAGAAATTGAATAAATTCCATATGTTCACGATTCACCGAGAGATGAAGTCTCACTGATCTGAAATTAGACCCTCTAGATTTACATTGTCCTAAATCTGTAGTACCCTTCCAAAACCATTCTGTCATATCATCTTGAGTTTTTGCTATTTCAAGCACGTTCCTTTCCATTTCGGTAAACTTCCATTGCAGGTACAGCCTGCTCAAACCTTGGCATGAGGAAGTGTATCAAGACACGGAATTAATGTATGAACATCCCCTGGTCTGCTTCCAGTGCTAATACAGTAGACAAAAACAAACTGTTGAAAATATTCGACATGTGACCCTACAAAAGCATTGCATTGTTCCAGTAAGTCATCTATGTTTATACGTTTATACACAATTCGTTTTGAAATAGAGGTCAGCATTCCATTTGGTTGTCATATTATCTGATGAATCTGTCTTTTTTTTGTAGGTTATAGATGAGGACTTCTCAATCTATCTGTCTGATGCTGTCTGTTTTCTTTCTTTGTTTCAATATTGTACTGTTCCTAGATGCTTCCTGCTGAAGCTCATGACTTCATCTTTTTCACATGATATTCCAGATGCAGATTTCTTTTTTTTTTTTGTCTCCTCATTTAAATAGTCTTCATCTTTCCGCAGCCTCTTTGTTTCATTCTCACAACTTGCCTTCCCATTAAGTTTGCACTTCATTCATAAACTTGTCCATAATACATTCATTTATTCAATTAATTAATATATTCTTCTTTTGATTAGTTATTCCACTATCCGTGTTAACATACTTTATCAATGCAATATAATTAAGTGCCTGACATGAGGTACTTTATTCAACGCTGTCTAGGTATGAAAATATGTTGCTTGGATTGATTCATTGTTACGTATCCTGCATGCCACCTCTTCAACCTATTCTGATCAATTTGCTGGGCATGACATTTAATTCCTTTAGCCATTCAGAGTCTGCATTGTTATAGAATCGAATTCTAAATTGCCTGCTAGTAAATTCTTTGCAATAGCTTCTAATGTTTTGCCAACAACAGATATCAAGCTAACAGCTCTATCATTACCTTGTTGCAGTCTAACTCCTTTTTGGAACATCATTAGCAGTTTTCCGTTCATCTGGCACTTGTCCAAAACGAAAGGATTCTTAGAAGGTAGTACAGTGCATCTGTGTTTCCTATATTATTGATTTTTTTAAAAAATATCATATGATTCATCGCTTTTAGCTGAAGTGGACAGATTATGTTTCTCCCCATTTGTTTTCATCTTATTCCTTGTGGTCTAGTGCTAGTTATTGTAATTATTTCCTCTTTCAATTTAACATTTGTGTATTTAGTAGTTGTTTAATATTGTTCACGTCTTCCATTGTGAAGACTAATGAAAAATTTCTGTCCAGCTTCCCTGTCGTACCCTGGTTTCTGATTATTATTCACATAGTCTAATTAATTATAGGACACATGATCACATTGTTCTCTGACTTCCTTTTCGAAATACCTACAATGAAGCTTCTATTTTACGTCTTCCTTTTACTTGTATGTTTACACTTAATGCTTTTATTTCACGATATTTAAGCTCCAGTTCTCTGGATTACCACTAATCTTCGCCCCACTGATAATTTTGTTTTCTTTCAATTTGGCGCTATGCTTATTTTTTTTTCCCCATAGTTGACCACATTTAAATTAATCCCTTCAGATCAACCTTCTTTCTCAGTTAGATATATATTTATTCTCAGTTATGCACTGTTTCTTAAATGTATGAGACTATTTATCAAATGTTTTTGGAGCTAAACCACTTTCTCATCCCACTCCAGTCAACTCTTTCATATGTGCTTAGTAATTATACTTAGTTAAGTTTAATTATCATTCCTCTGGTTATACATTGTGGTTCTTTCCTCTATTCCCGTGGTCAAAACTCACAACATTCTATTTCGGAATCCAATGAATTCGACATACGTTGAAAGAATCATCGATCAAGTCCGTACTCACATACTATCTGTTAACAAAATGATTATGTGGAATTTTTGGACTGCCGACAGCGTGAAGTAAGATTGCCCGCTAAATTTTACATCAATATTTTTCACCATATTAGTAATTTTAGCGGATGTTGCATTTTAATGCAATTGCTGTTGTAATAAAACCTGCAACTCTTTCATTCATTTTGAGTCTCACGACTGTCATTTTCCCATAGATCCACGTGGCACCCTGCCTTAAATTGTCACCTTTCAAACAGTCACATTTGCTGTGTCCGAAATGTCTGAATTTTCCTCTTAAAATTGGTCTTAGTAAGATCAGGTATCTATTGAGAAACCGGACCAATAACGTCAAACTTTAAAAAAAAATCACTTCCAGTCCCCAGCTCCTGACTCACAAAGGTCATCGACATTATACCTTTCCTGAAACAATTGGTTATCATATTGCTGTCACTTATTACGTTCCAAAGAATTTTATATTTACTGAGCTAACATGGATACAATCCAAGGAAGTAATCAAAAACAATTTTTAGTTTATATTTTCCACTTTTAGTTATTAATCTTTCCTCTTACAGATATTCTGAACATCATTGACTCATCTAAATGTATTCTCTACAGTATTATTTTACACAAACAATTATATGCAAGGCCCTACTGTTTGGTATGTGCTCAGTAAACATCAAATTACTCCATCTTGTTCACGCCCTAATTAACAGAGTTTAAATTCTAACATTTTTTTAAATAAAAGTTGCAGAACTGTGTCAATTTCGCTTTATAATGCTCCTCTGTAAAAGATTGAGCGACTTGTTACAATAAAAACGACATTCTTCTCACCAGCTTTTTTCAAGTCACTTTTTAGCTTGGAGATATCTGACAAAAGAAAAAAAAACTTAGAATATGTAACATTTTAAGAGAATCGAAAGAAAGAATGGTTTATAAAATTAAGTTCCTGTTTTTTTAAAGGAAACATTAGAATTTTTAGTCGATTAATTGCTGTATTTTCATCTTCTTCAGAATTGACTAATTACCCTTTGGACATTTTGTGTATTTTTCCATGTTGTTGATAGCGTTACATAAACATTATTAATCATCACCATTGATTATGTGTAGGTCTTCGACAATGGATTTGTGTCTTTCTCAAGTGAGTTTTCACTGGAAACGTCCTCACAGAAAAAGAATAGCATTATTTGTTATAGAAGAGAGCAGACCCATTCAAAATATTTTAAGAAGCTAGCCTAGACCCTGTTTTATTCTTGTTTTAAAAGTAGATCTGAAGTAGTTGTTCCCAGTTTGATGCAACTGTTCAAAACACTTGACTTTAAGCAAAACACAATTTGTTTATGCACTATAGTTAAAATACAAGCAAAACAAAGGGGAATTTAGAATAACTTAAGTATTGGAAAACCTAACCAAATAATAAATTCAGTACTTATTACTAATTAGCTGTTCCAATATAGTAACATTCCATCAAAACAAACCCTGACAGAAAGGTAAATTCAGACACTGATTCTTACGCGCAGTTTCCCAATCCAGGAGGGAAAAACATCAATCGAGATTTTAGCGAAAGTCACAGTTAAGAATCATTTACCAAACAAAGAACAAAGACAATTGCAGTACAGGAACACGGCCTTTGGCCCTGCAAGCCTGCATCGACATGCTGCTCATCACAATTAAAACCCCATACCCTTCCGGGGACCGTATCCCTCAATTTGAATATTTGCAAGATGCCCTTTAAAAGTCACTATCGTATCTGCTTCCACTACTGCCCCCTGGCGGCGAGTTCCAGGCACCCACCACTCGGTGTGTAAAAAAAAACTTGCCTCATGCATCACCTTTAAAACTTGCCCCTCGCATCTTAAGCCCATGGCCCCTGGTAACTGACTCTTCCACCCTGGGAAAAAGCTTCTGACCGTCCAGTCTGTTCATGCCCTTGATAATCTTGGAGACTTCTATCAGGTCCACCCTCAACCTCTGTCGTTCCAGCAAGAAGAGCGCAAGTTTCTCCAACCTCTCCTCATAGCTAATGTCCTCCATACCAGGCAACATCCTGGTGAAATCTTTTTGTACCCTCTCCAAAGTCAACCACATTCTTCTTCTAGTGTGGAGACCAGAATTGAACACAATATTCCAAATGCGGCCTAACTAATGTTCTATAAAGCTGCAACATTACCTGCTAATTTTTAAAGTCAATACCCTGGCCAATGAAGGCAAACATGCCATGTGCCTTGTTGACTACCTTTTCCACGTGCATTGCCACTTTCACTGACCTGTGTATCTGTACACCCAGTTCCCTCTGCCTATCAGTACGCTTAAGGGTTCTGCCATTTACTGTATATTTTCCATCTGGTTTAGACCTTCCAAAATGCATTACCTCACATATCTCTGGATTAAACTTCATCTGCCATCTCTCTGCCCAAGTCACCAGCCGATCTATATCCTGCTGTACCCTTTGATGGTCCTCATCGCTAACCACAATTCCACAAACCTTTGAAGCTCTTCTGGGACCCAAACAGCTTCCAACTGCTACAGCTAATAAAAAAAAACTAGAAAAGATTATCTGAAGTACTCTCCACTCCCCTTCCATTGTTACAAGTGCTGTGAAAAAAAAGTATATAGGCCTCTTAACCTATTGAATTATTTCGGCCCAGTAGAGACTTCTACATCTCTGCCTTTACAACCTCTTTTTAAAAAAAATCCCAGTATGAAATAACCATTTTTTTTTCAAAATGACAGCATTGTCACACTTTCTCCTTCAAAGATGAGCTATCAATGTACAAAGATGGCTTCATTTTGAAACCCTTAATCTTACTCTATCAGTACACTACATTTACATAACATTGGCTCTAAGCACGAAAACATTCACTATTCATTTTCTTTCATTCAGTTTACTCTGCCACTGAACACCTCCATCTTTCTTCATGTACTCGTGACAACACATCTGTAATTACGATTTGTCATCCTGCCACGTGTATAATTTCGGATTGAACAACTGCATTAAGAAGTTCAATCCAGAAAGTTCTATCCTTAAATTTCTCCAAAAGATTTAATTGGTAATGATTGGTATGTAAAATTGTCTCAGAAACATGACTGGCAACATAAATATTGAAATATTGTAAAGCCAACACAAAACTCAAGGTTTCCTTCTCAATTGTGGAATATTTCTATTGATGAGCAATCAACTTTCTGGGAAAATACCTGATAGGTCTTTCTGTCGTCTCATAATCTTCTTGTAAGAGTGCAGCACCAACACCGACATCACACGCATCAAGAGCTGTCTTGAATGGCTTTGCAAAATTTGGTGTGGCTAATACTAGGACAGTGATCAATGCAGTTTTCAGGCTGTCAAATTCCTTCTGACAGTCTACTGTCCACAAGAACATTCTGCACTTCTTCAACAGTTCAATTAGTGGATCAACGACACTGTTTAAAAATGGCATGAACTTACGATAAAACTCCCATAATTCCAGAAATAGTAGCACTGCTCTCTTCATTGATGGTATGGGAAGCTCCCCAATAGCCTTTGTTTTCAAATTCCCTGCGGCCATTTGTCCATTTCCCATAAAATGGCCCAGGATAGTCATTTGGGCTTTTGCTAATTCACTCTCAGTCAGGTTTACCACCATGCCTGCCTCTTGAAGCCAATCGGATAATTCTGATAAATGCTGCAAATGTTCGTTCCATGGGTGACTAAAAATCACCAGGATGTCGATGTCCACCACAAAACTTTGCAACCCAGAAATGACTATATTGTTTAATTTTTGAAATGTTGGCTAGCATATTTTTTCATACCAAACCACATGACTTTAAATTGTTATAGTCCATTCGGTGTCAGGAAAGCCAAAATTATCTTCACTCTTTCAGATAAAGGTACCAGCCAGTATCCTCTGAGTAAGTCCAACTTAGAAATATAAGTTGCTTTTCCCACCTTATCAATACCGTCTTCTAAACATTGAATAGGAAATGAATCATACTTTGTAACTGGATTGACTTTGGGTGAGCTCCAGTCATTGCAGTTCACTTCAATTACGTTGTCTTTGAGAATGCATGCAATCACTTTTTGAAATTATGCCAATATTAGAGGATTAAGTCTACAATGTTGTTGCATAACTGGAACGGCATTTCTTATATCTACATCATGCATAATTAGATTAGTACTTCCAAGCTTTATCTAGTGCAGTCATAATTGCAAGAAGTATGAACAGAATTCCTTTATCCAAATTGGCTGGATATTCTTGACTAAAAGCCCTCAGCATGGTCTTTAAGGTTTGATGCCTCCGTTCTAACGCTCGCTGTGATGCTGGATGGTACGTAGTGGAATGAATTGTTTTGTTCCTAAGCTATACATGACTTTCCTGAATAGTTTCAATGTAAAGGTGAACCGTGATCTGATTGAATCTATGGTTAGTCAGTATCTGGTGAAAAATTTGAGTAACTGTTCTACAATCCTTTTAGCTGTGATATTGCATAATAGAATGACTGGTGGAAAACTAATTGACACATCCATTATTGTCAACAAATATTGATTCTCACTTTTTGTCTTAAGTAGGAGTCCTACACAATCAATTGAGACACTTGTAAAAGGTCCCTCAAATGCAGGAATGTGTATTAAAGTTGATGGTTTTGTGTCACTGCTTGAGGTTTCCCAATTTATGCAGTCCAGGCCAGTAAAAAAATGTTCTTCGTATTTTGGCTTGAGGTTTTCATACCGATAAATGACCACCTACTGTTAATTCATGCCCTACTCAAAGCACCTCCTTTCTATAACCAAAAGTAATACAAAATAATGAATTTCTGCCTAGTTTTCATCGGCTTTAATATGCGATAGCCTCCATTTCCTCAACAAGACGTCGTTTTTAAGTTAGTAATAAACTGAAATACAATCAGATTCTTCTCCTGCGTACACTTTTTGAAACAATTGCTTAGTTTTTTTCATCTTTCCATTCTTAGTCAGCTAATTTCTCTGAAATAAAAAAACTATCAATTTTGTCCTCTATCTGTTCTTGTTTTGTCTCAAGTCTTCATTCAAACATGGTTCCTGATAATTCTTCTTCCACCTCCGAATCTTTATTATTTGGTTTGTCCTCCTGTGTCAAATGGTGGCTTTCCGAAATCGTTATCACACAGACAGGAAATATCCCAGAATACACTTCGTGCACTACCTCAGTGCCTTGTTTTCTATTGGATTTTCAAACCCAGTAGGCAGCACTCCAACAATGATCCAGCTATATCGTTACAAAGGACAAGTTGTCCTCCTCGAGCAGAGAGTTTCTCAAACACTCCTACCTTTTCACTTATCATGAGACACTCCAACCTCACTTTACATAGTGAAGAACATCCCGTCTCACCATGAATTTAACATATTAGCATTTTTTTTCTGGTAATAGTCCTTCTGAATTACATATCTCCTCATCTCTCAACATCAAATATTGACATTCTCCAGTTTCTTCTTAAAACTGTAATTTCTTTAGCTCCTCCTTCTGACACATGCAAGTAAAGCTTACCCTCACAAGGAAAGGGTTTAAAATTCATTGTTTTGTTCTCAGTCAATCTCCAAACAGACTGTACATTTTGGTGCAGCATTTTTAGCCTTTACTGTGCTATCCTTTAGCAATTTAACAAAATTCGCGGGCTTATCCTGTTTTCTTACACACGTCTTCCCAGTGCTTCTTCTAAACTATCAACACTTTGACTTCAAGTGAAAACACTTTGCAGTGAAAACACTTGAAAGTTTTATTGTTTTCTTTCCCCTTCATGAGTTTCCTTTTTACCCTGTGGGAAACTATTTTTATTACCTTCAATGAGGTCTACTTTTTCATCCACCGGAAGATTTCTCTTTTCCATAGTTTCTATCCACGACAAATTGAAATCGATCTCAGAAGCCAAGCTTTGATTTATGAACCAACTCACAATAATCAGCCATTTCGGCTGCTAATCTTGCCAGTTTAAATCTCTGCTCTTCCTCATAAGTTGTTACTACTTCAGGAAGTGATTTTTTGAACTCCTCCAAAATAATCATCTCTATCAAATCATCATATGTTGCTCATTTTTAATGCCCTTATTCAACTATCAAAATTACTTTGTTTGATCCTTTCAAACGCAATGTATGTTTGACAAGCGTCCCTCCTTAGATGACTGAAACGGTGTCTGTCGGCTTCTGGCACTAAATGATATGCACATAAGATGGCATTCTGCACCTACTCATACTGCCCAGACACTTCCTCTGATACTGATGCAAGTACCTCATTATACCTACCAACTTTGTTTGGATCAACAAAACCCATATGGTCACAGGCCACTTCATTTGTTTAACCATTTTCTCAAATGAAGTGAAAAAAAGTCTTCTACATCCTTCTTGTTAAATTTAGGTAATTCTTGGACATATTGAAACAAATGCAAACCAGGCCTTTGGCTATGATGGGTGTGCTCATCATTACTATCCTCCTCACTAATCTTACCTTCAGCCTTCACCTCCATCCTTTTAAGTCGACTTTCCTGTCTAATTGACAACTTCTGAAGTTTAAACTCTCTCTCGTTCTGCGTTTCGTCTCCTTTTCTCCATTTTTTTTTTCTTCTGCAAGGCCAGCCTTTCCTTTTGTTTTTTTTTTGTTCAGCTAAGGCTATTATTTCTTTTGCTTTCTGTTCTGCCGGGGCTATTCTTCCTTTTCTCTTTCCTCTGTGTTTAATCGTAAATCAAACTGTTTCAGTCCTTTTCATGCTCAAGCTGTTTCTTCTGCAATTGAATCTAGCCATTTCCAAACATTCCAATGATATTTCCAGCAAATTTAACTGTCCAGCTATTGATATAATTACCTTCCGTTTTTCACAGACAAACTGAACCCTAATTCTAGCTTGTCTGTCAATTACAATAGCATTGCCATGCTCACTTTTTGTAAAACTCCCGAAGACATTTCTTCTACCTGCAGAAAACTCTTGGTGATTGAAAGTGCCATTACTACACAAAACACGCTCTGTTTAAACCAATTGAATTCAACACCTGAAACAAAAGACAATAACACATACCACTCGTTCACTTTGAGTCCAATAACCTAAACCCAAATTAGAATTGTAGAACTACATCACGAGAAAATCCCCCAGATTGTTATGGACCAGAATGTACCAGTCAAGATATGTTAAGAATGTCATCTCGACCCTAACGTTTTTTCTTATTTTAAACATAGATGTGAATTAGGTGTTCCAGATGCAATGTCACTGTTAAAACCAGTCAATGTTAAGCAAAACACAATTTGTTTAAACACTGCCGTTAAAATACAAAGAAAAAGAAAGAGGAATTTAGAATAAACTAACTATTGGAAAACTTAAACATATAATAGATGCATTCCCCACTACTACTTAACGGGTCCAATATAGTAACATTCCATCAACACATCCCTTGTCGAAAAGGTAAATTCATACACTGATTTTTAAGTAAAATTTCCCAATGCAGGATCGAACAATATAAAGAGAGATTTCAGACAAAGACACAGTAAGGAATCATTTACTGAAGCTTACAACCATTCTGGGACCCAGAAAGCTTCCATGTGCTTACAGCTAAAAATAAAACTGGAAAAGCTGATCTGGGGAGAACTGGCCATTCCCCCTCGATTGGTGCAACAGCTGTAAAAACAAAATCCTAATGACCTCTTAACCTATTGACTTAGTTCGAATGCAATAGACACTTCGTAGCCTCTGTCTTTAAACCCACTCTTTAAAAAAAACAAGATAACACAAACTTTTGTAAAGTGACAACATCATCACATATTCAGCGAAGAAAATAAGACACAATTGAGACAAATAGGTGCTGGTTATGCCATGTCTATGTCTACCTGTAATTTCATTCGAGATAGTGAACGTCTGATGCAACGTTCAACTGATACACACCATTTATCGGTTAGATTTATAGAACTGAGTAGTTATTGCAGGTTATATTTAAATGAGATTCGTTTCAGACTTTAACGATAAGGTGAAGAGCGTGATCTCCCAAGATGAATTGTATTGGCTGTTTGAAAGTTAATCTGCAAAGTTACGATGCAAAATTACATAATTTATTTTAATGTAAATGTTTATTGGATTCTCAGCGTGTCATGAAGTGTATCCATTTGTTAACGTCCAAGTTCATTCTGTGGTTAATTGAGTGCAAGCAGGAAAGTATGTGTTGATAACATTCAAGTCCTTTAAAAAAAAACCCATCGGAATTTGTTTTAGAATTGAAAAATATGAAAGTAATTATTATTATTATTGTGTTGCTTTTGCCCATAAAGAAACTGAAACAGCCACTCTGATGATAACAAAGTAATGCATTTGTGTGATTTTACGCCAATCTTTTAAATACATTTATGTTACAAAGTTAATAATAAGCAGGTATCATCAGACTTATGATTCTTTAATATGCAGCATTACCTGCACCGTCGCCTCCTTTTCGTAGTTAAACATAAAGAAATATTAAAAAAAATCAAATTGTTAAATGTTGTTAGAAACCTTAATAATATCCAATATACACGACATTTAAAACAATATTTACTTAAATACATTTATTACAATGCAGTCCGTATCTTCATACGCTAACATACAGCTGTACTCAGTGGAGGTTTTGCCACTTGCATAGTGGTTTGACATTTTTGAATAAATAAAGTACAAGCGTGATTTAAATCATTTTCTTTAAATTTGAACTTCTGACTCAATGATGGCCGACATGAACAGGGCTAGAACATTTCAAGACAACCTTTTTAAAAAAAAGTCTTTTCAAACTTCATGTTTTGTCGGTACAAAGACGTTTCCGTTCCGAAAATACATTAGTTATGTTCATTAATGCTTCAGATTCTATTAAATCACGTTTCCCCCACCCGCCCTCCCGGCAAGTTATGGAGTGAAGCTAATCATTCTAATTAAGTTTGCAATAAATGTGATTAAGTTTTCCACAACAGAGTTCAGTATGATTGAGCACAAAAGTGTAGTCGTCATTGAATTGTCCAGAAGCGGTTATGCGAAGGACGTGTAAAAGACATGGAGGGTCAGGCTGTAAAATCGCATGAAAATGGAATTACTGCATTCCTGTGCCAAAAAAAAACGATGGAAAGGACTACACACGATGTTTTTCTGTTTAACACTGCAGCGGCTCATCACAGGTATAGCCATTCACCCATTCTCTCTGAGTGGCCGTTGTTTGTTTTCTGATACCACGTTTTTTTTTTGCAATTAATCAAACCAACCAGTACAACATCTGTAATTAAAATGCTCGCAAATTCGTACAATTTATTAAAGCTGAAAATCTAATCAATTCTGTCATTCTCGTATATAATGATCTTGAAAAGACACACCCTTTGATGCACCTTCACTGCATCAGTATCACACGCCATCAACTCGGTCGATTACCTACTGCCTCCCTATAGAATTGACAGCATTTCTGTCAAATACAGACACAATTTACTAATAAGGCACTGAGATATACATTCTGTCCCGATATGTATAATAATTTTCGAACCTTACACAATCGATATCCTTACAATAGTCCTATTTTTTTTTCTTAAAAATGTACATTTGTAGTACACTTGTAATGCAATTTATGAGAAGTTTTTCTTAAAATTCATTCACGAGATGAGGAAGTTAGTGGACAAGCCCACATTTATTTGCCCATCCTTAATTGTCTGGAGGGCAGTTGTGAGTTCAATTACATTTGTATAGGTATTGAGTCACATGTAAGGTGGACCAGGCCCTGATGTCAGATTTCCCTCCTGATAGAATATTAGCGAATTAGATAGACTTTATTTTCCGGACAATCGGCAATAGTTTCATCATCATCATTTAACTCTTCATCTATAATGTCTGACAGTATCACCATAATTTCTTAACTACCACTCCCTACCTGAAAATAATGTCAACGATTTTACCACATTTATTTGAACTAAATTCAACATTTAGCGATTAGAATGTAATCTTAAATTTCCCCAGTCTGCCCTCTGTTTTGTTTAGGTATTGTCTGTAATAGTCTAATTTCTGACTGATGCCTCCTGTGCAAACATCCATCTATATCATTTTCCGCATTATGATTCATCACTTCTGCAAAGGATCCGATTGTATTTAATCCCTTGTTATCCTGAATACCTCCGTCGCATGTAAATTTAACTTCTATTTATTGTCTTTGCTGAGAAAGGGCTCTGTTATTGCATCAAGATCATATTCCAATATGGATAGCTAATATAGCAGCTCGGGAATCAAATCTGTGTAACATGATATTTTGGAAAGAATAGACTGACTAGTAGCTTTAATATTTGTTGTTATAATCTTTCAGTTTTCATATGATGACGGAGCCAAGTTTCACAATTAACACACCTTTTGCTCCCCTTTAAGTCTTTTTCAAGTTCCTACATTGTTGTTAAATTAATTTATCCGCCATGTTATTACTTGAAAAACGTGGGATTTATAAAGAGCCACATTCTAAATCAACGGTGAAATGTATAGGGTATAAGAGTCCGAATAATTATCCTGTTCATTCCTCAGATTTTTGATCCATCAAAACACATTTTAGCAGTTGCAGCGCCTACAATTTCTTATGACTTCAGGTCTAGTGAATTTTAATTTGAATGGAGCAGATCACGAGCATGACAGAAGTGAAAAAGTTCTATATTTTTCACCATTTCATTTCATTGTGTAAGCTCACTGATGTCAGGATCTGCTTTCCTGCATACTATAGTGTAATATTCAAAAACAGTTGATTCACAGCCGATAACACTTTTAACACATTATCTTTGGGGATATGAACTTCACTACATTACTTCTCATTTCTAGTTGCCTTTAACAGGGCTGTGATGGGCTGTCTTCTTGAATGATTGCAGTCCATTTTGTTTAAGTTGATCGACAACACTGTTGGAGAAGCCGTTCCAGGATTTTGACCCGGTGACACTGTAGAAATAGAAATCTGTTTCCAAGTCAAGATAGTGATTGACTTGTAAGTTAAATTTCAAATATTGGAGTTCCCATTTATGTGCTGTAGTTATCCTTCAAGATAATAGTCACATGAAGTTGCTGTCTTGGAAGCACTGCCGAATTTGTGCAAAGCATCTTAGTAAATATTGCGGATATTGACAGTTGGTTATAGAAGATTTGAATGCTTGTTGATATGTATAGGGATATGCAAATAAAGCAGGCTGCTTTAACACTAAGTCATCCTTACTCAGAGCCAGTAAGTAATGGTATTCAGTACATGTGCAGCAACGTTTGATGCAATAGCTGAAAACAAGGAGGAATTTTACTCGAGCCTCGACCAATCACCCTCATGAGTCCCTGAAGCAGACAAACTGACCGTCCTCGGTGACTTCAATGCCAGAGTTGGCAAAAGTTCAGATCCCTGGGACGATGTAATCAGGAAAGAAGGAATAGGGAAGCGAAACTCCAACGGCACTCTTCTATTGACCAAATGCTGCAAACAAAACTTCCTCACTCTCAATGCACTGTTCTGCCGAAGGAAAATATATAAAACAATGTGGTAACACCCATGCTCCATACACTAGAACATCGTTGACGATGTCAACATCAGAACGAGGGATCAGAAAGACGTTAGAATCACCTTCGCCATGGCAGGGGCTAATGACTACTGGATGGACCATCGCCTAATGTGGGCAATATCAACAGAAATGTAGCCTTGCTACAGCAGAGGCAACAGAAACAGTGCTGAAAGATGGTCAAAATTAAGGCACTCAAAGATCTGGAAAAGGTAGCTTGACAGACTACCTCATGGTTGTCCTAAAGCTCGAATTTGAATGCAGAAAAAATAACTTGTAGAAGCACCTGTACTGTGCTGTACTGTTCTTTACAACCAGCTCCACTCCATAAACCTCGCAACCATCGGCAGCATAGGGTCACAGGATTCCAATAGCTTCAGGTCGGCTTCAAGGTTGCTATTTAGATTGCCTGCAAAAATGCGGCTAGTCGCTTAATCAGGAATCCCCTTGATTGGTTTGACGAGAATGATCTGGAGATTGAAGAATTGATAAGCCAGAAACACATGATATTTCTGAGTGTAAGACAGCAATCACACTCGGAAGAAAAAAAAGCAGACCTACAGGCGACTGAAGGTCGCAACACAAAGAAGAGTTGGTTTTTGGAGAAAGAACTCGAGATGCCAGAAATGGACAACAACCACGATGTGAAGGGTTTCTTCTGTGCCGTAAAGACCACCTACGGACCAAAACCCATGGTCCCACCCACTGCTGGCCAATGTGGATTGACTCTTATCAAAGAAGTCATCAAACTGCAGAGACTTCCTCAACAGGGGCTCTGTCATCGATCTGTACATCCTAGACTGCATCCCACAGCAAGCTACATGCCACGAGCTCAGCAATATTCCAGCCCTGCACAATGTGGAGAAGGTTGTCCACCAGATCAAGAACAATAAGACTGCTGTAGCATATGGTATACCTGTTAACGCATGAAGTGGGAAGTCAAAGAGCCCCTGTGGCAGCTAGACGCCTTTGTCTGCCTTATATGGAAGTAGGAGAGTTTCCCGCAAGAGCTCTGAGATGCCATATTCATGAGAATTTTCAAAAAGGCCACAAGTCCGACTGTAGTAGCTATAGCAGAACTCCCCTGCTTTTGACTGTTGGAAAATCCTTTGCCAAGGTCCTCCTCACTGTCTCTTCCTATGGCTAAGGGACTCCTCCCGGAGCCACAATGTTTCTTCAGGCCACAGAAGGCACAACAGGTATGAATTTCAACTTATGACAGCTGCAGGAGAATTGCAGGAAAAAAAAACGACCACCTCTCTATATGTCCTTCTTCCACCTTACAAAGGTCTTTGACACCATTAGCCAGAAAGCATGGTGGTGTGTCCTTCTCTGTTTTCACCAAATCACAGTTTATCACCATCCATCGCTTGCTTCATGATAGCTTGCTTCGTGGTAATGACAATTGGCTACGCCAACTACTCATTTCCGGTTCAGACCAGTGTCAACCAGAGGTGCGTCATCATCCTGACACTGTCCTCGATCTACGTCTTTGCAATGCTTCACCCCACCAATGAGAAGCTCCCCACTGGTGTGGAGCTAACGGACAGAACTAATGGGAAACTATTCAACCTCCACCGCCTTCACGCCAAAATCAAAGTCATCCTAACGAATGTTATGATGCTGCAGTAACTGGTTATTGCTAGCACAAGTGAACACTCAATGGACGAACTCCAGGCCATCATCATCACCTTTGCGGAGGCATATGAGAGCATGAGTCTCACCCTGAACATCTGCAATATCAAGTTCCTCTACCATCCTAGCACGGCATTGCAGTGTGCACCCCTCATCAGCAAAGTCATTGGAAGGCCTTAGAGAGTGCTGTCCACTTCCAAAGCCTCCAGAGTATCCTGTCTACCAAAGCATATTGGTGAAGAAAGCACACACTGCCTGCAGCGTGCTAGTGCAGCTTTCAGTCTCCTGAAGAAAAGAGCGTTCAAAAACAACATCAAATCCAATACCAAGGTCATGATATGCAGAGCTGTGGTGTTCTTGCACTCTGCTATGGTCAGGAGAGATGGACTGCTACAGCAGACACCTCAAGGCACTGCAGCAGTACCACCAACGCTACCGACACAAGATGCTGCGAGTCTGCTGTCAATACAGAGGCACCATTACCAGCATTCTGTACCAGGCCAACATCCCCAGTATCAAGGCACTGACAACCCTTGATTGGCTATGATGAGTAGGCACATCGTTGGCATCAGATTAGTTGGTTGATACCCACCTACCTTAACTTGTGATTAACTATAAAATTGGCAGTGCGTCAATCCACACGTATCTTCTAAACACAAACTCTAACATCTGCATCTGAAACCTCACCTCACAAACACGCCCTAATGTCACTCCCCCATTCTGACAGACTATTGATTGTACAGAAATGCATACCCAGCCAATGGCATAGAACTCCATGCATCCCGACCACCCGTAATATAACAGCTAAACTAATCATCATTCATGCTATTAACTGACCAACATATTACACGCCTCCAGATACCCGAATCCCATCTAATGGCACGTGATGAACCTAATGCACCACAGCTAGTTACTCAACTGGCACCTAATATGTCATGATGTTGAGGTACCGATGTTGGACTGGGTGGAAAAGGTCAGAAATCACGCAGCACCGTGTTATAGCCCAATTGGTTTATTTGAAAACAAAAGCTTGAGTTTTCAAATAAATCTGTTCAACTATAACCTTGTCTTGCGTGGTTTCTGACCTAATATGTCACTAGTCCTCAACCTTTACACTCACCGAAACGTATTCAACCCTAGACATTCAACAACTTGCTGTCCTAAACTGTCACACATTCAGCTGCCAACATAACACTACATACACCTAACACTTCATGACATCAGCCACTGATCTATCACAGCATCCCTTTATGACCGGGTAACTGTACCAATGAATCAACGAGTCATCATCTCTCCCTACACACCATGCGTTTTACTTATTCGCTCACTCGTGTCACACATTTATGTCATCTCAGTCGCTTTCGAAGTAACAGTGAGACTTTTAAACTGCTTTCATTTGCAAGGATATGTTTGTGCTCTTTGTAGAAACATAGCATAACTAACATGTCAGTCCACTTCAGTGTTGCCTGTATGGTTTGCAGTGATGCTTCTGGTTTGACACACGTTGTGCTCTCAATATTATTATGGTATAGACATTTATATCCAGTTTCTAGTTGCACAACAAGAACTACGAAATTTTTACTCGTACATTAAGATTTTTGACGAGTGTAAATGCAATGTGCCCCAGTGAGAATGTTTTGAGAGTAAAACTGCATTTCCTGATTGATGTTCTCATCAAATATCAATTACTTCAACAGAAATAGTAATAAATTAAAACAGTATGCCGTTACAATATCAGGAGCAACATATGAAATCAATCTTGTGGTAATACAACAATGAGTAAATTAGCACATTACACTGCATTCTTTTGGCCATTGAGAACAGTGCGACCTGAATTTGGGATGATACTGTAGGTCACTACCACTTTAGGACTCTCTATTGAAAAACAACTTAACTGTGGAATAATAACTTCATTCGTGCCAACTCGAAGTAAATGGCTATTTCCATCTCCAAATCTGTCATGGAATGAATGATACAGCATTGGTGCTACATCATTCTTTTTAATTGAGAGCAAAATGATGCATGCTTTATATTGGATGTAATACCTGATGCTTTTTTTTTCAAAACTCTCAAGTTTCGTTGGTAATTCGGTACCAATAGGTCATTAATCTAATGTACTTAACCAATAACTATACATTTTGTAGGGCTGGTTCAATGAAAGAAGTGTTTTTCTGCTCTCTAGACAATAACTTCTCGCACGTGTGTGTTAATTAATAAGCACTGCTGTCAGCACAACAATATTCTAAAATGGAATCTGATCTTTATTGTGGGACTGAAGGAGTGTGTTGTTCGACTCAGCTGGTTGACAAAGCTCAAAGTTTGATAAAATAAGTTAGGTTGCATAGGCAGTTAAACAGAAGATAATCCAATTCGGAAAATGAAATTCAAGAGAGTTCGACATTGTGAAAGGAAACAAAAGCAAACATTTATTACTTCGCTTTGACCCCTTATGACGCTATAGTTAGGGAATGGAACTTACTCGAGCGATAGCCATGTTTTCAGTTCTGGGCAATAGGGTCACTAGAAACTCAGATTCGAGCATGTTTATTTGTTTTAAAAGGAATGAAAGGTATTCGTTTTTAATGGCAGAGGCACCATATTTGCAATTCAGGACGCAGAGGAGAACTGCAGTCTTTACTGTACAAGAGCAGACTATGAGATATAGAACTGATTTTAAAAAGTGACCAAAGTATCAAAACGTTTCATAAAAATAAGTTTGGGTAAACAGCTGTATGTTACATACGCAAGATAGACTCCACCAATCATTTGAATTGAAACAAAACAGAAGCTGCAAGAAACAAGTGCTCGCCAACGTCACAGGAAATCATAGAGTGATTTCCTGCGTTGCCTAATAAACGAAGCATATAGCAGAATTAAATGAACGAGTGTTCATAATAAAATTGGCGAAGAATGCAGGACATCGTGCAAGTTACTTTTTATTGAAATTAAACTGAGGATCAGAGATATGGAGTAAATATCTTATGTATTTTTTTAAGCTTGCAAAATGCTCTTCAGTTGTAACTATTTTGGCCAGGAACAAATGCCCTAATAACGTTTTATAAGGTGTAAACATAAATTGGAGTTAAATGTTATGACACTTGTTCAACGAATATAATCAATTATTTAAGATTCACGGAGTGTAGATCACCATTGTTCAAAAAGTTCAGTAAAAGCAGAAAGGTGCAGCTGCGTAAAGTAGCCCAATTGAAATTAACAGTAACATTTCATAAACTAAACTACAGGAAAACTCAGCAAGAAATTGTAAGCCATTGCAACTTACCTGAAGGTGTTTTGCCATCTGTGAAATGTAAATTACATTTACACGTTATCTTGTAATAAACAGACCCTAAATTTTGACAATTCCCACGTCTCCTTGCACGAATATTTCTCTAATAACAACTTCGAAAAAATGGATTCAAGTTATCAGTGGATGATTTAGGACAAGACCGAAGAACAATCCCGTGATACATGAAAAAAAAACAAATATTTGGCTTACTGGAATATTGCATTTAGACGACCAGGCCTTCAGTTTTCCATATCCCTGCCTGGTTGTAAAGTTTGTTCTTTATTTTGTCTGAGGCAGTGTGGTGTCGAAGCTTGTAGTGTTCCTGCCTGTAAACAAGGTTATCCTTGTTTACATTCCATCCATAAATTGATGACCCAGGAAAGCGCTTTCATAATGGATTAGGCGTCACGCAAAACAATCTTCCAGTTTATGCCAGTGAAAGGAAGGCTTTGGGGGATGATTAACGATCTAATAATTGAATAGAAAGATAACTGGATTCTCCAATGCGCTGATTAAAATACTTCGAATTTTTTTTATATTCATCAATTGGATATGAAAGTCGTTGGATTTCTTCGCAACAAGCCTACATTTCTTTGTCATCCATATTGTGTATGGGAAGAATCTGATTTAGTTCATTCTTCAATTGCTACTGCCCTTATGATGTAGATAGATAACACAGTCTGCAAGAATGAAGTTCGAGAATAATGAACTCGTGAAAGTGATGGTGGGTGTCGTAGAAATGAACGTGCAGTTGGGAAGTGTATGAAGCATCTTCTCGTGTTATATTTCTCGTTGGTACAGGTCACAAGTTTGGAAGGTGCAGTTTGTTGAGCCTTGGTGCACCGCTGCAGTGCATCTTATAGACGATCTGCACTGCAGTTACTGTGCATTAGTGTTTCATGGACTGCATGCAGAAAGTAATGGATAAAGTTCCAATCAAATGACACTTTGTGCTAGATATTGTCAGCCTTTCCATAGTTTGGAACTGCACAAAAACAAGCATAGAAAGAGTATTCCATTCCACTACAGAGTTGCTCCACGTAGATAGTTGACGGAAAACGATGACCAACAGATGAGTTTCTCACAACTGAGTCCCTGGCCTCTGAACTGCTGTTCTAACTACACAATCTATATTTCTAGTTCTGCTCCGTTTTTGGTGAACGGTGATCACCAGGGTTGCTGATATTGATGGTTTATGTAATAGCTATTGGCGATATTGGATGATGTTGAAAGCAAGTGGTGCCATTAGATTTGAAGCACAACTACAATGTTAGAAATGTTGTGAAAACAGGGACGCTTTATAGTTTATTATAGTTCATTATCTGTTACGTTGTTCGCTGATACAATTTGGAACATTTTTGATGAAGACTGATATTTGTGACCCCAGTGACCTCCAAAGCCTGCAGATATGGATAAATATTCTGCTCTTAGGACTGTGGATGGATTAAATGTTTCAAATTTGTCTTTCGTCCTGATTTACTGGGCTCCCGTCTCATACAGAATGTTAGTTGAAGCGCCCACAGTCACGAACCGTGTCCCTGCCGGATTGCATTGATAGTAGTGGAGGGCAGATATACAATTCAGCCAAAGGGGTTACAGGTGTGTGTGAATGCAATTTTTCATCTATATGGCCTTCAGAACGCCACGAATGGTCAAAAATTGTTGGATAAACTCGAATTATGTTCTAATGATCATAACAACACTGTAATGCTGCAAGTTGGATACTGTCCTTAATATAAGATTTGAAATGTGTCAAGGCGGGATACTTCAGCTACACCAATTTTGATGAGAGCATATCCTAGTATAGCTTTCATTCTTCATGTTCTACTGAGTACTTGTGTAACCGAAATTGGTGATGGACGTTGATGTTTGCTGCTCAGTCAACTTTGTGCTCACTGTTTCTTCCAAATGGTTATGATCATGAAGGTGTACTGATTCATAAGCCAAGTTTGGGTTATATGTACTAATCAGCAGACATTTCCTCACCGTACACCATGGTAACACCTACAGACTCGTATTTTCAATATATTCTTTCATTCGAGTCAGCAAGATGATAGATCATTCAAGGTCAAATTACAACACATTGAGAAATAGTTAGATTGAACTTCATCGAAACTGTGTCACGAACTATTTTCACGAAGCAAAGATGGCCCATCAGCAATGGGAAATCCACCCGTATGTCCTATCTGAAAAAAAATGAAGCGTCATTTCTGATCAAATCAGATATGACACTTGTTTGTTTAGTGACACCTGTATTTTACTGACACAGTTTCAGATGGGTCACATAATATTGAGCATGTAACGCAGGTTGGTTGTGAGGCTTTGGATGCCTATGGAACACAGATACTCTTCATTTCTCCATGGGAATGTTGTACTTAAAGTAGTAGTGCAACAGAATCTTTTTTTAGCTGCTACTTAGTCCAATCAGGAATCCTGACCTGGAGATTGCCCGTGTACCAAATATTTGGAATAGTTTTCTTATGGAATTCTTAATGTGTATTTCCAAATACATTGGGTTACTATGAAAATCGTGGATAATATTTGGGATATTAGAATTGTAAACTAATTCAGGCCATAAAAATATATATTCAAGGAACGAGATGATTATTTTAAGCATAGGCCTTTACAAAAAACAAAAATAAAATCTTAAAAAAAAAGTTAATGGCGGTAATAACGTCTCCAGTGACAGGACCCTTTGTTAAGGAATGCAATGTTTCGATATGTTATATGCCAGAAATACAGCTTTTTACAATGCCTGGGCAGAAGTCATGACATCATCCACCCCACGTGCTTACTTTTTGTTTTCTCTCCCTCTCGTGCTGTCAGAGAGTGAGGTATGAGTTGCTTGTAATTGGAGATTTGTTTTGATCACATTACCGAATCCCATATGCAAAATTCTTACCCACAATCAACAACTTTAGAAATCGCAATATTTTCCTCATTTCAGAAGAAACTATCCAAAGCATATTCGATAGTAGAAAAATCTCTGGTAGTTACAAAAAGCTATTCCAGCTACTTTAACAAAAAAATAAATTATCATAATAATGCAGTAATACAGCACTGAACAAATTATGCTGCTGTATTCAACCTATTATTAAAGTGACACAGAATGAATGTTCTCTTCTGCTAATTACACAAGTATGTGACATTTGTAGCATCGTCTTTAAAGGTTATTTAAAGAAGTTGGTCGATTATTTACCCTTCATTATTTCATTGGATTAGTTTTCTCACTGATGAGCCAGAAATTGTTTTGTCTGTCTCAATCTGCCCAATGCCAGTTACAATTAAATGCATTGTTGTGGGCTGGATTTATATGCAGACCTGATAAGATGAAGATGGTACATGCCCTGCTTCACATTATATTCGTGAACCAGATTTTCTTTAATGGAAATATGCAGTGATTAAATGGTCACCATTAGATTATTTCTGTATTCCAGAAGTTATTGAATTGCCATTTCAGCATATTCTCTGGTTGGATCTGAACTCTTGTTCTCAGAAGATAATTCTGAGAAGTACAAAATGGACACATTTCCTTAACTTTGTTGTTCCCTCCAAAGATATTGCTAGACATGCCGAGGAGTTTCTTCAAAACCTTCTGCTTTCTATTCTCAGAATACATGCCTGTGATTGTGGACAGTGAGTCCAGGCACGTTGCTGCTATAGTGTCACCTCCGCTCAGACCATTAGAAGTAATGGGTTTAAGAAAGCAACAGTGTAACTGTTTAGTTAACTCTATAGTCGTTATATTTTGGAATCTCACTTTAATAGGGTTATTACTGAAATAAATAGAAAGGATAAAATTGAAAAACGTCCACGATAATAACAAAGTACACGAGCAAAATAGGGTTAAAATGAGAACTGAGAATTAAAAAGAAAAAAAATCAATTATCTTTTTAAAAGGTAGTGAAAATTCGTTGATTTCTATTTTCTGAGATGTTGAGTAGATTGGATTTTCAGCATTGAAGTTTAGAATAGTAGGCGGCGACATCATTAAAATTTATAATGTTCTTAGTGTACAGACTTAAGTGTATAGATCTTTAGTGGTTATTTCCCCCTGTGGACGAGCCAGAACCATGTTTTATAATCTTACAGTAAGTGATTATGCGTGAAGAAACAGATTAGGATGACTTTTATATCTCAGAGTGTGACGTATCTATGGATTTTTCACGGGAGACTTTGAGTTTTATGAATAGATATTTTATGTATGTTTAAATCTTAAGTAGATTGTTTTGCAAGCGTTAAAGGAAGCAAGAATTATGGACAGAAGGCAATAAGTGGAGTTCAGGGTCATGAGATCATCCATGATCCTATTAAATACCGGAGCAGATTTGATGGGCTAAATGGTCTCCTTCAGATCTTATGCACTTAAGTCTATTTGCAACTAGATCATTCATAAATGTAACACGTGCTAAAGATGTATAGAACTACAGAATAATTAAATAAGTATGAGTGCCATACACATGTGGTGCAACAATAAGCATTTATAAATCAGTTTTCTTACCAGCAATCTTTAACTTCAATATTTCAATTTCTGAAATTACAGTGACAGATGTTTTTCTTTAAAACAGTACACTAAATTACAGAGTAAGTCAACAAAACGCATTAAACTATGAATTCTTGTAGTGCATAAGCAGCCATAATCCATAGTTTTCAGCTTATTTTCCTCTATAACCCTCCTGATAGCATGTCAGAAACTGAAAGTTCAAGGAGCTATGCATGCTGGAAGCGTTGTCATGTGGAATTCATTTGCATTTTATTGAAGCATATTAAAGCAATTTCACTGAGCACACAATAAATACAGAGTAAAAGTTGAAACTTCAGTGAAACGACAGGAAAAGAGTGAAGTGAAACAATAGGGAAAGGAATAAGGATGATGGAACATAATAGGCAAAGGTTTTGGAAAGGCTGTGGAGTTTTCGGTAAGCAGTAAGGCGAGTTCTTCACAGAATCGTTAATAATCATTTCTAACGTGATGTCGTTCAGCATGGTCACGCTCTTATTCAATATGATCCAACTTTATGTTTCAGGGCATATGCAAGTTTTTTTTCGCGGTTTTAACATGGATATTTGCTTTTGTTCACTTCCATTTCTAGTGAAACCAGTTCAATGTGGAATCAATATCATTATTGTAAGCTAATTTGAGTGGGGTAGTTAGATCATAGCTAACTGGTACTAAGGATCGATTTCACTCATCAACGTGGTGCAAATACAACATTGCCCATTGTATGCAAAATTCGTGATGAACTACAAACATTACTAATTGTCTTATCTTTCCAATTGGAAGGACGGGTTAGTGTATAGCCATTTGTACAGAATATGTAGGGATGGAAACTAGTGAAATTCCAGGTTGCAATCTATGCAAACAATTCAGAACACTGTCCTCGTAGTACGAGTGAATTATATTTCATATAACAGTTATCGTGGTTTTAAATTTGAAAGAAACATTTGAATTCAATTTTCGCCGTGCCTACATTAAAAATTAAGAAATACATTACACATTTTGGCTCCCAAGCCGTTCCGTAGTAATAGCATTTTTACTACAAAAACAATAAGTCGTGATTGAATTCTTAATAAAAGTATTATTGCAGCTGTAATGGTTGAAATGTATTTTCGTACAAAAGGCTTTTACAGCTACTTTTGGAGGTCTTCACATAAGCCTCAGAAACCCTCAGAAGTTCGTGCATCCTCTATGGAGGGACAAGCAGTGTTACCATTTGATACCATGGAAAGTAATCCACCTCAGGGTGTAGGTTGTTTGTTTCTCCAGCGATGTTTCTACATATGGTGACCATTTGCATTTGTATTTTCCTACGATTTTATGCCTTGATCCAATATTGATTTCACCACTTTTTGTGTGTGTATACTAGATATTGGATATTAGTTTTCTACAGATTTAAGCAATGTATGTACAGGTAACCTGCTACATTTACCTATATCTTTTGCCAGCATCTGTTTCACTGTAAGAAAGTCACAGTAACAAAAAAAAAATTAATTTCCAATTTTTATGCATTTCACGAATAGAAAATTCAAATGCATTTGCTAAAAATCTTGCAATAGAAACTATCCACAATTTTATCAACCATTCATAAGGTGCATATGCTACTTACTGTGGAAATTCTTTTAATTGACAAATAAATAGCAAAGTCCATTGCACTTCCACTCGTAAGTTGGAATTCCTGTTCTCTGCTTACTTAGAAAATGACACCTGCAAACAACCTCAAATGAGGATATGAAATCAAAGTGTTGCCTGCAATATTCGAGCATACTATTACAAAATGAATGAGAAAATTTCTCACAGTCTTTGTGATGTTTTAAAACTTGCTTAAGCACGAATGTCAAAGGAATAAATACAATGCTTTGATACGTACTCAAGAGACAGTAGAATGGAAAGTATGTACGATATCAACTGCAACCTCACATTTTGCAGTGTGTTGTGGAAAGATTATCTCCTTATGTGTGTTATTATAAATTAATTACCGAAAGTTAGTGAAGACAGAAATTCTAGCATGTGAAACAGTTCATCTCCTATGAATCCTTGTCACCAATAACTAACCCTCTATCTCTAAGACACTCTCTCACGTGCACATATGCAACATCTTATGCTTCACACCGTTTGGTTGCTCATTGACCTTTAGTAGCTAAGAAACGTCTGAGCCCATGTAACTGTAAAGTTTACTACGATATCTTAGCAAAAATATTCTACAAGAGCTTAAGAAAAGTTGCACGAGTGGATCATTCAGACGTTCCAGCCTGATGCACCATCCATGCTTTTGTAATGAGTCTATCTTAGAGCCACGAGTCTCATCAATAGAACATTCCATAAGAATAAACATTCATTTGGAGATGAGTAAAATTACGAGAACAAACCCTCTAAAGTATTTAGAAAAGAGTCAAGATCCTAGCTTTTTCTTATTTTAAAGGTAAATGTAAGGTATTGCATTCCAGATGCAATTCCTTTGTTCAAACAACCGGATTTAAAGCAAATACAGCAACAAGGAAGGAAGGAATTGGAATAACCTAGCTCTCATAAATGACCTGCTCTAATATGGTAACATCCCATGTAAATCCATTTGGGAAAAGGCAAATTCAGGAGACAGATTGTCTCGCATCGAACTCCAGTAGCAGGAAGAGAACTCCCAGCTTTTGGCGGTGATCAAGACAGTGAAAAAATAGCTTCCATTTCTTCAAGACCCCAACAGCAACTGCTGGAAGCTAAAACTAAAAGTCTTGATTCTCTAGGAGCTTGAAGAGACCAAATCAGGCTGCTTCTATTGTTCCAACTCTAAACAAAAGTCCCTGAGGCCTCACAAGCCTTTTACTCTAATGGTTCTTGGAATGTGCCCGGCACATCTACCTAAAAAAAGCTCTTTTTTATTTTTGTTTTTAAACAAAACACCACTTTAAAGCCACTGTATCACCACACAACACCCCTTTAAAAAAATGAAGCATCAGCATACAAAGATGGCTTCACTTAAAAACAAAACTCTTAGTCTTACTCTATTAGTACACAATACATGCACAGAACAATTATTCTAAGCTTGCAAACATTCACTAATACAGTCATTTTCAGTCTGCTTTTATTTCATTCACCGAACGTCTCCTTCATCAAAGTCACAGCAATTATAATCACTCGTCCTGCTACGTATTTATCTATTTTTCACATTGAGCAGCTGCAACAGTAAGTGCCATTCTAAACAGTCAGGGATTTTTGTCGTTAAATTTCTCAAAAAACTTTAACAGGTTATGATTAGTATATACAATTGTCTCAGGAACATTATTGGCAATGTAAATGTTGAAATGTTGCAACACTAACACTGAGCGTAAGGTCTCCTTCTCAATTGTAGAATATTTCTGTTAATAATTATTCAATTTGTTGAATAAAATATCAAATAGATGCTTCTAACTTCCCGTCATGTTCGTGCAAAAGTACAGCACTGACTCCCACATCACTCACATGGATAGCCACTCTGAATGGATTTTTGCAATTAGCTGTGGGTAACACTAGAACAATGGTTAACTCAGCTTCCAGGCTGTCAAATGCCTTCTGACAGTCTGCCATCCAGTGAAATATTCTGCATTTCTTCAATAGGTCAGTCAGGTGCGCAAGCACACTGCTAAAATTCGGTATGAACTTCTGATTAAAAAATGCTCAATCCCAGAAATAATAGTATTGCCTTCTTCGTCAATGGTACAAGAAACTCTCGAAAATCCTTTGTTGTCACATGCCGTAGGGCCATCTGTCCACGACCATTGACATGGCTCCAGAACGTGACTTGGGTTTTGCGAGCTCAAATTTAGTCAGTTTTATCAGCATTCCCTCTTCCCGAAAGCAGTTGAAAACACTTCCATGCATGCTGCAAGTGTTCCATCCATGTGCAGCTAAAAATGAGTTGGTCGTTGCTGTCCACCACACAATTGGCTAAGGCCAAAATGACCTTATTGGTTGGGCTTTGAAATGTGGCTGCTGTTTTTTTAAACCAAATGGCATGACTAACTGGTACAGTCAATTCGGTGTCATGAAAGCAATGCATTCTCTCGATCCTTTAAATAATATTACTGTACTTGCCAGTATCCACTGAGTAAGTCCAATTTTTAAAATCTCAGTTGCTTGTCCTACCTTCTCAATACAGTTTTCAAAACGTGCAACAGGTTATGAATTAGATTTTTTAACTTCATTGACTTTGCGATCGTCCACACATAATCATTGAATACCATCTGGTTTTTGCACCATTATTAAGTGTGAGCTGCAGTCGCTGTGATTCGCTTTGATTATGTTGTCTTTGAGTATGCATTCAATCTCTTTTTGAATGTGTGCCAACTTTAGATGGATAAGTCTGTAAGGATGTCGCTTAACCTGATCAGAACTTCTGGTATCTGGAATATGTGTAATTAAGATTAGTACTTCCCATCTTGTTCCCACATATCTCCCCTAGTGATTGTAGTAACTTGTGAGGATAATTTCGACTTTCCACTGGAAAATCTCACAGAGTGTGTCATGCAAATATGCCCAAAAGATATTACGGTAGGAAAGGAACACAAAATTTGGAGAAACTATTGATTAATCATGTAACTAATTCAATAATTTAGCCCAGTTTTGAGAACTTCCTCATTGTCCAACTTAATTTGCGGGACCTCCAAATAGCAGAATCATCCGAATTTGGTTCTTCACTCTGTGTTGTAACAATTAACCTATTCACTTTTTGCTTTTCATCCTTACCAAAATACCTTTGGAGCCTATTCACATGACGCTGTGAGATTTCTTTCTGTCTGACGTTCTCATCAAATAATTGACCTTACTTATTTTACTTTAGATTTGATAAGTCCCACTAAACACTCCTTTTAAACTTTCAGCTACCACTGGAAGTCAGACTAACACATTATGTCTACTATCAAAAATGTAAGTTTTTGATTTCTCGTCTTCTTCCTATTTCATACATACTGCACTACTTTGAAATGCTGCCTGGGTAACTCACCCGATTCATTTAATCTTTGCATAAAATTTAATGCAATGTGTTCTCTCTGAACTCCGACTCTGGATTTTCCCTTAATTAATTTCAGTGGTTCTCTCACCTCATGCCCAAAAACTAATGCAAATGCATGAATTTGATAGATTAATTTGGTGCACATTTATGGATCAGATTGTACTCGCTAAATATAAATATATACATGAAAAAGTAGTCTGAACCCTAATATTTGTCTTACTTCAAAGGTAAGTGTGAGATGTTGTATCCCAGATCCAATTTCAATGAGGAAAAACTGAGCTTTTGCAATTAGTTGAACACATGACATGTCTGGTAAAATTCAAACACATTGTTTATGCAGTCCAAGACAGTGAAAATGACCTCCTACTGGTGATTTATCTGTTAACTGCAACACCTTCTTTCTCTAACCCACCAATAATACAACATGATGAACTTTGGCCCATTTCTCATGCAACTGAGTATAAGAGAGTCTCCTTTTCCTCACCAAGACGTCATTTTAAAAGTAGTGGCATTCTGGGATACATTCAGATTCTTCTTCTGTGTACGCTTTTTGATGCGACTGCATTACTATTTTTTTCATCTTTCTATTATAATTCAGTTAATTTCTCTGAACTGGTCACATTTCCCTCCATCTGTTCTGTTCTTATTTCTCTCAACCATTTGATCAAATATAGTCTCTGACAAATGAACGACAACTTCCACAGGTTTATTCTTTGATTCCTCCTCCTTCTTCAATCTGTGTCTTTGTGACCTTGTTACCGCAGACTCAGGGAAAATCCCAGCATATATTTCTTGTAATACCACAGTTAACCGCTTTTCCACCGGCGTTTAAATCAGTGTAGGTGTCACTCCCACCTGTCATCCAGTTATACCATTACCAAGGATATATTGGGTCCTGGAACCAAGAATTGTTATATTATTCCTCCGACCATGTCACCACTTTTCACCAGAATCTCCAATCTTATTCTACATAATGGACAACTGCTCTTGTCAACGTGACTTCCAAACATTACGACTGTTTCTGGCAATACTCGTTCTGAATTACATATCTCCTAATCTATCACCTTCAAAGACTTACTAACTGCCATTAATCTTAAGAAAATAATTTCTTTACCAGTGTTTCACGTCAGGTATGAATGAACTATATTCTCACAAGTAACCTCCTTCAAGAGATCTGACACTTTCTTTGCAACCAATCCCTGACCAGGTTGTACTTTCTGATGCAACTCTTCCTTTAAATATACACTGTGCTTTCCTTAACCACTTCAACAAAACTCACTGGCTTATCATCTTTTGCCACGTACATGTTCTCAGGTCTTTTTAACAATTACCAACACTGCAAATTCATGTGGCCTACTTCATTACAGTGAAAACATCTGAGATTTAAAACTTCCCTTTTCCATGAATAAATATTACTTTTAACCCTGTAGGAAACTATCTTTAATGTCTTCAATGATATCTCATTTTCCCTTGCCAGATAAGGATTTCTCTTCTCTCCAATTTCTATCCCTCATTGATTGAAATTGATGTTTTGTTGAAGTAGCAAAGGAAAGCACAGTGTAAGCTAAAGAAAACTGCAGCAGAATGTACAACTTCATTGGAGGTTGATTGCGAAGAAAGTGCCAGATCTCTTGAAGGAGTTTACTTATGAGGCTATGGTTTATTCATATATGATGTGAAGAGTGGTAAAGAAATTATTCTATTAAGAGATATAGGAATAAGTCAGTCTTTGCTGGCGAGAGATGATTGGAATTGATGTCTAAAGCCAAACTTTGACTCGTGAACCAATCCATAATCATCTGTCATTCCCTCTGCTAATCTTGCAGTTTTAACTCTCTGCTCGTCTACATGGTTCTCACACTTCACGAAGTGAATTTTCAACTCCGCCAAAATAATCGTCTCTCAAAGAGCATCACATGTTTAATCTATTTTCAATACCTTTATGTACTCAAAGGTACTTTTTTTGATTATTTCAAACGTAATGGACTTTTGCCTATGGTCCGTCCTTAGATTCCTGAAATGTTGTCTGTAGGCTTCTGGTATTAGTTCATATTTGACTAAGATGGTATTTTCACTTCATTATGCACCGCAGATAGTTCTGCTAGGTCGACCTACAAATTGTATATAAATTGACAATGCTGACATTTCCACTGTCCATTTCATTATTTAGCCACATTCTGAACTAAAATTAATAGAACTTCTACATCTTTCTTGTTCAACATTGGCAGCACATAGGCATATTTGAACGGATTCCCCAGTAGGCCTTTGGCTATGTTTGCTTCCCTCATCATCACTGTCCTTCTACCATGTCTCTTTGCCTCTGACCTTATCAGTCAACATTCCTCTAACTTTGTTGACTTGCTCGCAGAGCCAGCTGGTTGTAGTTCAGATGTCTCGTCATCATGCTCGGTATCATCAACAATGTGTCATCCAATGAAGCAGAGTAGTTCTACTCCGCTCAGTATTTTTATGATCTGGTCTGATGAGGTGTTTTGTATCATTTCCGGTTCTTTTTGCAAAGGTTCGTAAATGGGATCTAATTCTATATGTTTAATGATTGCATTATGGTTGGAGAACCATAGGAATTCCCTTGCGAATCTATGGTTGGCTGAGCGAGGGTAGTTATGTTGTCCGAGTTATTGTTAATGGTCTTCTTTGTTTGCGTGAACTGAAATGAAGGAATGTTCGCCATGTTGTTTTGCTGCTAGCTGGTCTTCGTTTATCCTGATGGCTTTTCCTTTCTGTGGAAAAATGTAATGCTTTTACATGTTATTTTGTACACTGTGTTGGTCCTGCATGTGGTGGGCATGGGGTTCTTGTGAGTGTTTGTCATAACGTGGCTGTGGGTTTGTGTGCTATCATCATTTCTAATGGTCATAGGAGACTAATTGTCAGTTCCAATATATTCTTGACATACGGTAGTGAGGCCAGTGGATTAGGTCATGTTGTGTCCTCTTGGCTTTGTCTAACGATTCGGCATCTGCAAATGAAGTTGTTAGGGTATCCATTGATAATGAAGACCCTGTATTATTGCTCTTCCTCCTTTGTGCGTAGTTCCAGTGCATTGCAGTTGGTTGTGGTGGTTTTAATGGCTTCCTTACACAGCTTTGTTTATGGACATTGGTGCGATTTCTGTGTAAAATGAGGATTTGGTCAGTGTGGTTTGCCTTCCTTTATACTGTGGTTTGGAATTTCCTGTTCGTCAGTAATTCTACCCTGATGTCTGGGAACGAAAGTTGATTGTTGTTTTCCTCTTCTCTTGTAAGTTTGATCCCGGTGAATATGCTGTTGATGAGGTGGAGAGTGTAGTCTAACTTAGTGTGTTTAATGATGACAAATATTTCGTCCACGTATGGTAACCACAGTTTTGGCAGTATGCGAGGTAGAGTTGTACATTCCACTCTTTGCATGACTGCCTCTACAATGAGTCCTGAGATGGTGACCGGATAAATATTGCATTAATCTGTTTCCTTACTTGACCATAAAAGAGGAAGTGTGAGGTGAGGCATAGGTCCAGTCGTCTGAGTATGTTGTCCTTGTTGAAGCTGTTGGTCGGTTTTCTTGTTTCGTCTAGTAATGTAGACAGTGTTTCTTTAGCTAGTGGGATGACAATGGAAGTGGAATGCAATTTAACATCAAGCATACCATAATCTCGTTATTGCTGATTTTGAAGTTCTTGAGGTTAATAAGGAATTCCTGGATTGAATGGATGGAGAGGATGATCCGTTTACCAGATGTTTCAGTCTTTGTTGTAGGTCCTTTGCTAGGTTTGTGTACTTTGGGGAGTCCATTAAAGCGAGGTGTGTTCGAGCCAGAGCAGGGGACAATTGTTGTTTGTTGGTGATGGCCTGTTCTAGGGTTGCAGTTCTTTGCTGGTCAGTAGCGTTTTGGTACAATGATTTTTGGCACAAAATGTCTCACTCGTAGTTGTGGAGCCATTTATGGGCATCATTCATTATCACCCAAAGCATTCTGCTGCCAGTTTTTTCAGTTATTTTGTACACCTGTGGATTGTTGAGTGGATGTTTGTATTTCATGCTGAGGGGCAGTACCAGGTTCTTGAGGCATTCATGGAGAAAATAAAGTAGTGGCAGTTAGCGCTCAGTTGGTTGGCAATGGTTTTACATTGTTAGGCGATTTTGAAGGTATTGCTCCTGTAGTTGTTTAAGGTTCTTGTGAAGACTTGTAGCTCGGATCATGGGTGAGGTTGTTGACTTGCTCGCTGAGTTAGCTGGTTGTAGTTCCGACGGTTCATTAGTTAACATCATCAGTGTGGCTTCTGATGAAGCAAAGTAGTTCTACTCCACTTTGTATTTATATGATCCGATCTGTTGAGGTGTTTTGCGTTGTTTCCGGTTCTATTTTGCAAGGGTTGGTAGATTTGGTTTAATTCCACATGTTTATGAATTGCATTATGGGTGAAGAACCAGACCTCTAGGAATTCAACCTCTGGGTTGTAGCCCGTTTGAATAGTTTCAACCCACTCCATCCACTTAACCCATGAATTCCTTTATAACCTCAAGAACATCAAAATCAACGATGACAAGACTATGGTGTCCTTTGACGTTACAGCACTATTCATGTCCATCGCATCTCACTAGAAAAATAGTCACTGTCCGCATTAGTAGAGGAAACAGGAATGCTGAACGAAAGCTCAACAACACACTCAGACTATTGTACCTAGGCCTCACCACATAATTCAACTTTAATGTTCAAGTATACAAACATATTAATGGCACACCTATGGGGTCACTCATCTCAGGACCTATTGCAGAGGCAGTCATGCAAATATTGGAACGCAGAACCTCCCCCGCATACATGCAGACCGTGTATATGATACGTGGACGACACATTTGTCATCGTTAAACACGCTAAGATAGAAGAGATACATTACCTCATCTACAACGTACTCACCGGGATCAAATTCAAAAGAGAAGTGGAAAACAACAATTAGCTTTCGTTCCTGGACGTCAGGGTGGAACGAATGTCAAACAGCGAATTCCAAAACACAGAAAGGCAACCCACACTGACCACACCCTCAATTTCCATAAAACCACCTCAACATCTACAAACAAAGCTGTGCCAGCACACTATCCAAATTGGCCGCAACACAGCGGAAATTTGCACAAAGGATGAAGAGCACCTACGCGAGGTCTTCGCTGTCAATGTACACCCTACCATCTTCATCCACAGATGTCTTTTAGCAGATAACACCAAGAGGACACAAGACAAACTGATACACTGGCCACACTACAGTATGCCAAGAATATATCGGAAATGACAACGAGACTCCTTTGACCACTAGGAATCAGAATAGCACTCAAAACCACAGCTATACTACGACAAACACTTGTAAGGAGCAAAGACCTCATACTCATGACATGCAGAACCAACTAGTGTACAAAATGCCAGGAAAACACTGCCAAAAACATTGTATTGCCAGACAGGAAGGAAACTAGCCATCAGGATACACGAGCACCAGCTAACAGCAAAATGACACGACAAACTTTTTCTCATTTCACTACAAGCAAACAACGAAGTCTCTCAATTTAACTGGGATGACGTGACCATCATAGGTGAAGCCGAGCATAGACACGCACGGGAATTCCTAGAAGCCTGGTACTACACTCATAATGCAATCAATAAGCACGTGGAATTAGACCACATATAAAAACCCTTGCAAAATAGAGCCGGAAATGAAATAAAACTCCTCATCAGACAGGATTATATAAACAGTAAGCGGAGTAAAACTACATTGCTTCATTGGATGCCACCCTGTTGATGTTACATAGCATGGTGACGAAACATCTGAACCATAACCAGCCAGCTTGGCGACCAATTCAACAACCTCACCCACAACTATAGCTACAAATCTTCGCATGACATTTAAACAACTACAGTTGCAAAATAGCCAGACGTTGGAAACCATCGTCAACTGACTGAGTGGTACTGGTGAAAAACTTCACTTTCTCCATGAATGCCTCAGGAAACAGGTACTGCCCCGCAGCGTGAAATAGAAACATCCACTCAACAACCCACAGGCATACATACAACCGAACAAAATGGCCACAGAATGCTTTGGGAATTGTTCAATGATGCCCATAAGCTGCTCCACAAGTACAAGTGACAAATGTCGCGCCAAGAAACATTATCTCAAATGCTAGCAATCAACAATGGGCTCCAACCCTAGAACAGGCTATCACCACCAAATAATACAGGACTAAGAAGTGAGACAAATTACCGGAGAAGCTGACCAAACTGATTTGCCACAAAAACAAGGACAACAATAAGCCAGACTCATGGGTAAGAAAACTATCCAACAGACCACTTACAAAAACCTAGAAAGCTATCCTAACATGTAGACTAAACGATAGCCACAGAGATGCGAACAGAAAAGTCTTCATGGTCGCTTTGGAAGGTACACTAAAAAACAATGGACTCACAGTCGAAAATCAACAGGCCATCTGACAGACTATAATCACTGCATTGAAACAAAGGAATGATTGGGACACCCTAAACACGTCAGAGAGAAAAGCACTCGAATAACTAAGGAAAGAAAGGAGCATCATAATCCTACCAATAATCAAAGGCAGCATGACCACCATTTTATGGACAAACCAGATGACTTTGAGAAAGCATAGGCACTGCTTGCAGATGCAGACACTTACCTACAGATGGAGATAGACCCAACACTGCAGCCAGGGAATATGATCACCCAAACATTAGAGAGACTAAAGAATGCGGGACAAATAACCAAGACAGACGACATAAATATGGAACCAGATAGCTCGGATACACCCCGCTTGTATGGGTTCCCCAAAGATTTGAGTGGCGGGATTTGTGAGAGCGCGAGCCAGGGGGAAACCGGGAAGGTAAGGTTTTCCTTATACAAACTTACCTCGTGAGTCAGCGGCCTTCTTGATTTGAGCGGTGGGAGTGGTGACAGTGCAAGCCGGGAAGTGAACTATTATATTTGGTCATTGACTACACCTGAAACACTACACGTGTAGTGTCTCCCACCCATTCTCCTCCTTTAACCAAAAAAAAACTGTGTGGAGGGTCGGTAAGGTAAGGTACGGTTTTATTTTCTTTATTCTTTTGGCAATCTAGAGTAGAGGGAACTTTTCTTTCCTTTTTTTTGCTTTTTTTTCAGCGGAAAGCTGTCAGAGGGAGGAAAGTTTCAACAAATTTAATTAACTCATTATAATAAATAATATAAGTTAATAAAGTAATTAGCTCAGTAGCAACGTCTGGACTGGTGTTGTAGCTGTATGATGTGGGACTTGGCTGATCCCATTGCGAACTGCAGTCGCCACATCTGCAGCAAGTGTTGGTTGCTCGAGGAACTTCACCTCAGAGCTGATGATCTGGAATTGGAGGTTCAAACAATGCGGCACATCTGGGAGGGGGAAAAGTACCTGGATGCTTTGTTTCAGGAGGCAGTCACACCTGGTACATTAAGTAATTTAAATTTGGTCAGTAGTCAGGGACAGCAGGGTGTGACTGTAAGCGAGGCAGGTAGAGGGATCGTGCAGTCAGGAACAGAGGAGCCTCAGCTTGTCCAACAGGTGCGAGGTACTGGCTCCCTGAGCAGATGAGGAAAATGGCTGCAGGGAGGATGAGCCAACTGACCACTGCACCATGGTATGGGACGCCATTCAAAGGGGGTGGGAGCAAAAAGACAGGTGGTAATTGTAGGGGATTCTATAATTAGGGGGTAGATAGTCTCCTTTGTAAGCAGGATCGAGAGTCCGGCATGGTGTGTTGCCTGACCGGTGCCAGGGTAAGGGATATCTCTGACTGGCTTGAAAGGATATTGGAGAGGGTGGGGGAGGATCCAGTTGTTGTGGTCTATGCCAAAATAAAAACAACACAGGCAAGACTAGGAAAGAGGACCTGTGCAGAGATTATCAGGAGATAGGACACAAATTAAAGAACAGGCCCTCAAGGGTTATAATCTCCGGATTACTGTCCGAACCACGTGCTATTTGGCGTAGGGACATGAGAATAAAGGAAGTAAACACATGGTTAAAAGTGTGGTGCGGGAAAGTGGAGTTCCTTTTCATGGGTCACTGGCATCAGTATTGGAACAAGAGGGATCTGTACCGTTGGGATGGTCTCCACCTGATACGAGCTGGGACCAATGTTCTAGAGAGATGGGTAAATAGGCTGGCCAACAGGACTTTAAACTAGAAAGTTGGGGGCGGGTGGAAGGGAATGATGAAACTTGCCCCAGTGGGAAACAAAGCAGCAGGTTAACATCTGTAGTGGTGGATTCAACAACATGGGGAAAAAAATATGAAAGAAATGACAGGAAAGGAGAACTTAGGAGAAATTATTAAAGTCTCCAGCACACACACAAATAGGACAGAGTGTTTGGAAAGGGCTAGCAATCAAACACTGGAAAAATGAATGAAAATGAGAAGAGGGAAGGTTAATACAGGACTGAAGGTGTTCTATCTAAATGCATGCAGTATAAGGAATAAGGTAAATGAGCTTGTGGAGCAGATCAAAACTGGCTGGTATGACGTGGTACGCATCACGGAGACGTGGCTGCAAAGAGATCAGGGCTGGGAACTGAATATCCAAGGACATGCATCCTATTGAAAAGATAGGCAGGTGGGCCGAGGGGTGGTGTTACCTTATTAGGGAGAAATGAAATTAAATCAATAGGAAGAAATGAAGCAGGGTCAGATAGTGCATAATCTGTGTTGATAGAATTGAGGAACCGGAAAAGTTTTAAAAAAAAATACATAGTTGAAGTTATGTACAGGCCTCCAAACAGTAGTCAGGAGCTGGGGCGCAAGATACACCAGGAGATAGAAAAGGTGTGTAAAAAAGGCAAGTTCACAATGATCATGGGGGATTTCAATATGCAGGTGGACTGGGAAAATCAGGTTGGTAGTGGATTGTAAGAAAAGGAGTTTGTGGAATGTCTTCAAGATGGCTTTTTTTGGACTAGCTCGTAGTGGAACCCACAAGGAAAGAGGCAATACTGGATTTAGTGTTGTGCAATGAGGCAGACTTGATAAGAGAGCTTGAGGTAAAAGTACCCTTAGGAGGCCATGATGATAAGATGGTAGAATTTACTGTGCAATTTGAGAGGGAAAAGATAGAATCAGAGGTCATGGTAGTAAAGCTGAATAAAGGCAACTACAGAGCTATGAGGGAGGAGCTGGACAGAATTGACTGGAAGAGGAGCGGAGCAGGAAAGACAGTGGAACAGCAATGGCCGGAGTTTCTGGGAGTAATTCAGGAGATGCAGGAAAAATTCATCCCGAGGAAAAAGGAGTATGGTACAGGGAGGATGAGGCAAGCATGGCTGACTAAGGAAGTCAGAGATAGCATAAAAGCAAAAGAGAAAACATATGATATGGCAAAGGGCAGTGGGAAACCAGAGGACTGGGAAGCTTACAAAGATGAACAGAGGGCAACAAAAAAAGAAATAAGGAGGTAGAAGATTAAATATGAGGGTAAGTTAGCCAGTAATATAAATGAAGGCTGCAAGAGTTTCTTTAGATATATTAAGTCAAAAGAGAGTCAAAAGTGGACATTGGGCCACTGGAAAATGACAGTTGAGAGATAGGAGTGGGAAAAAGGAAATGTCTGAGGAAGTGAACAATTACTTCGCGCCAGTCTTCACGGTAGAAAACACGAGTAATCTCCCAAAAATTCAAGAGAGTCAGGGGGCAGGGCTGAGTATGGTGGCCATCAACAAGGAAAATGTGCTCGCAAAACTGATTTGCCTGAAGATGGATAAATGATGGACCAGATAATCTGCACCCCAGAGTTCTGAAGGAGATAGCTGAAGAGATAGTGAAAGCATTAGTGATGAACTTTCAGGAATCGCTAGAGTCAGGGAGGGTCCCAGAGAACTGGAAAATTGCTAAAGTGATATCCCTGTTTAAAAATATCAGCAAAGCAAAAGATGAAAATTACAGGCCAATTAGCCTAACCTCAGTCGTGGGTAAGATTTTGGAGTCCGTTGTAAAGTATGAGATTTCTGAATATTTGGAAGTGTATGGTAAAGTAGGGCAAATTCAGCATGGTTTCATCAATGGGAGGCCATGCCTGACAAATCTGCTAGAATCCTTTGAGGAAGTAACGACTAGGGTAGACCAAGGAGAGCCAATGGGTGCTATCTACCTGGACTTCAAGAAGGCCTTTGACAAGGTGCCTCACATGAGTAAGATAAGGGCCAATTGTGTTTGAGGCAAGGTGCTAGCATGGATAGAAGATTGGCTGTCTGGCAGAATGCAGAGAGTGGGGATAAAAAGGCCTTTCTCAGGATGGCAGCCGGTGACAAGTGATGTTCCACAAGGGTCAGTGTTGGGACCACAACTTTTCACTTTATACATTAATGATCTAGATGAAGGAACTGCAGACATTCTGGCTATGTTTCCAGATGATACGAAGATAGGTGGAGGCATAGGTAGTATCGAGGAGGTGGGCAAGCTGCAGAAGGATTAGGACAGGTTAGGAGAGTGAGCAAAGAAGTGGCAGATGGAGTAAAATATGGAAAAGTGTGAGGTCATGCACTTTGGCAAGAAGAATAAAAGCATGGACTATTTTCTAAATGGGAGAAAATTCAGAAGCCTGTAGTGCAAAGAGACTTGGGAGTTCCAGTCCAGGATTCTCTCAAGGTAAACTTGTAGTTTGAGTCAGTCATCAGGAAGCCAAATGCAATGTTGGCGTTTATTTTGAGAGGACTTGAATATAAAAACAAGGATGTTCTACTGAGGCTTTATAAGGCTCTGGTCAGGCCACATTTGGAATATTGTGTGCAGTTTTGGGTCCCATATCTCAGGAAGGATGCACTGGCCCTGGAGCGGGTTCAGAGGAGATTCATGAAAATAGTCCCAGGAATGGAAACCTTGGCATATGAGGGACGTTTGAGGACTCTGGGACTATACTCATTGTAGTTTAGAAGGATGAGGGGTCATCTAATTGAAACTTACAGAATACTGAATGGCCTGGACAGAGTGCATGTTGAGAAGATGCTTCCACTGACAGGAGAGACTAGGTCCGAGGGCACAGCCTTAGAATAACGGGAAGACTTTTTAGAACGGAGATAAGGAGAAACTTCTCAGCCAGATAGTAGTGAATCTATGGAATTCACTGCCACAGAAGGCTGTGGAGGCCAGGTCATTGAGTACATTTAAGACTGAGATAGATAGGTTCTTGATTATCAAGGGGATCAAGGGTTAACATACAACATAGAACATAAAACATAGAACAGTACAGCAGTACATGCCCTTCGGCCCACGATGTTGTGCCAACCTATTATCCTACTAAGATCAATCTACCCTACATACCCTACATTTTACTATCCTCCATGTGCCTATCCAAGAGTCGTGTAAAAGTTTCTAAATTATCTGACTCCACTACCACTGCTGGCAGCGCATTCCACACGCCCACCAGTCTCTGTATGAAGAACCTACCTCTGACATCTCCCCTATACCTACCTCCAATCACCTTAAAATTATGCCCCATCATAATAGTCATTTCCTCCCTGGGAAAAAGTCTCTGACTATCCACTCTATCTATGTCTCTCATCACATTGTAAGCCTCTATCAAGTCACCTCTCATTCTTCTTCACTCCAATGAAAAAAGCCCTAGCTCCCTCAACCTTTCCTCATAAGACCTGTTCCCCAGTCCAGGCAGCATCCTGATAAATCTCCTCTGTACCCTCTCTAAAGCTGCCACATCTTTCCTGTAATGAGGTGACCAGAACTGAACACAAGGGGAGGTTACGGGGAGAAAGCTGGAGAAAGGGGTTGAGGAACTTATCAACCATGATCGCATGGTGAAACAGACTCAATGGGCAGAATAGCATAATTCCTGCTCCTGTGTCTTATGGTCTTATGGTCTTACGCCAAGCAGACATCTGCCTCAGACCCATTGTCTCCCCCCTAAATAAAAGCTAGCCAAGGATCTACAACAAAGACTGATACACGTGGTTGATGAATCACACCACTCCATCCTCTCAACTCAGGAATTCCACAATAATCTCAAGAAAATAAAAATCAACAGCGACGAGATTATGGTATCCTTTGACATTAAATCGCTATTCACGTCCATTGACATCCCACTAGTCAAAGAAATACTGGCCACATTACTAGAGGAAACAGGAATGCCGACCAAGAGCTCCATCAGCAAGGCAAACATACTCAGACTACTGGGCCTATGCCCTGCCACACACTTCACCTTTAATGGTCAAATATACAAATAGATTAATGGCACACATATGGGGTCACCCGCCTCAGGACTTATTGCAGAGGAAGTCATGCAAAGATTGGAATGCATGATCCTCCATCGCATAAAGCCTAACCTGTGTATATGATACGTGGATGACTCATTTATCATCATTAAACACACTAAGATAGAAGAGAAACACCACTTCATCAACAATATATTCAACAGGATCAATTCACAAGAGAAGAAGAAAACATCAATCAACTTCCATTCCTACATGACAAGGTAGAACCAATGATGAACAGGGAATTCCAAACCACAGTATACAAAACGGCAACTCACACTGAGCAAATCTTCAATTTCCACACAATCACAACTGCATCCACAAGACCAGCTGTGCAAGGACACGATTCAAAAATGCCACAAACTAACGCACCAGATCTTTGCAAGAAGCAGAAAGAGCACATGCGCAAGTCCTTGCTATCAATGTATACCCCACCAACTTCATCCGCAGATGCCTAACAGATAGACAGCACCAATAGGACACAATATGAACTAATATTGTGGCAACACTACCATATGTCAAGAATATATCGGAACGGACAATATGACTCCTATGACCATTATGAATCAGGATAGCACATATACCTGCTGCCACGCTACGACAAACATTCACAAGGAGCAAAGACCCTATACCTACGAATTGCAGGAACAACATACAAGATACCGTGCAAGGACTGCCAAAAACATTACGTCAGCTAGACAGGAAGGAAAGTAGCCATCAGAATACACAAACAGCCACTAGCAGCAAAATGACATGACAAACATTGCCTCATTTCATTACACACAGGCAACAAAGGTCATCAATTTAACTGGGACAAAATGACCATCCTGGCACAAACCAAACATAAGCACGCATGGTAACTCCTTGAGGCCTGGTTCTCCAACCATAACGTAATCGTTAAACACATGGAATTAGACCCCACACACAAACCTTTGCACAAAAATAAAGAACTGGAAATGAATCAAAACACCTCATCAGACCGGATCATATAAATCCTAAGAAGAGTAGAACTACATTGCTTCATCAGAAGCCACTCTGATAATGTTGCCTAGCACGGTGACCAAATGATTGAACTGCAACCAGCCAGCTCAGCGAGCAAGTCAACAACCTCATCCCCAACCATAGCTACAAATCTTTCTAAGAACCTTTAACAAGTATGGGTGCAAGACGTTCAAAATAGCCCGCCAATGCAAAACCTTCATCAAACAACTGAGCAGTACCTGCGAACAACTTCACAGTCTCCACGAATGCCTCAGGAACAAGGCACTGCCCCGCAGCGTGAAATACAAACCTTCACTCAACATCTGATAGGCGTACAAAACAGCTGAAATAAATAGCTGCAGAATATTTTATCAGCATGCTACCGACCAGCAATGGACTGCAATCCTAGAACAGGCCATCAAAACTAAACAACACAGGACCAGAAATAAGAAGACAGATAAATTACAGGAGAAGTAAACTGATCAAACAGACCAAACTGATCTGCTACAAAGACAAGGACAACAACAAACCAGACTCATAGTTAAGAAACCTATCCAACAGACCACTTAAAAAAAACTGAAAAAGCTGCCCTAATAAGCGGACTAAACTTTTACCACAGAAATGCGAACAGAACAGACATAATGGCCGCGCTGGTAGCTACATTAAAAAAAAACAATGGACTCACGGATGAAACTCAAAAGGCCATTCAATAGACTATTATCACTGCATTGAACCAGGGGATGTTTGGAACACCTTAAAGAAATCATAGTGAAAAGCAGTCAAAGGATTCAAGAAAGACAGGAACATAATATTCCTACCAGCAGACAAAAGGGCGCATGACCATCATTATGAACAAACCAGACTACATTGAGAAAGCACAGACACTGCTTCCAGATAAATACACTTTTCAACAGGTAGAGAAAGACCCAACACCGCAGCTAGGAAATAGGATCACCCAAACATTGAGGAGGTGAAAGAATGCAGGACAAATAACCAAAACAGACTACATAAAATCAGACTCCAGAAGGCTTGAAGATCCCCTGCTTTTACGGACTCCTCAAAGTACACGAATCAGACATCCCACTACAACCCATTATCTCCCTATCCGGCACACTTCCATTCAAGCTTGTCAAGGACCTACAACAAAGACTGAAGCAGCTGGTCGATGGATCACGCCAATCCATCCACTGACCTCAGAAATTCCTAAATAATCTCAAGAACTTCAAAATCAACTGCGATGAAACTATGTTATCCTTTTACGTTACAACACTATTGACATTCGTTGACATCCCACTAGCCAAAGAAGCACTGGCCACATTACTAATGGAAGGCCGACTGACAGCTCCATCAGCAAGGATAACATACTAAGACTAATGGACCTATGCCTCACCACACACTTCACTTTTAATGGTCAAGTATAGAAACAGAATAATGGCATACCTATTGTGTCACCCATCTCAGGAGTTATTGCAGGCGCAGAGATGAAAAGATTGGAATGCATGACCCTCCTCCGCATACAGCCAAAACTGTGGATACGATACGTGGATCACGCATTTGTAATCATTAAATGCATTAAGTTACAAGAGACACACCACCTCATCAACAACATATTCACCGGGATCAATTTCACAACAGAAGAGTAAAGCAACAATCAACTTCCATTCTCAGATGCCAGTATAGAACAAATGATGAACGGGGAATTCCTGTTCAGAAATGCAAACCACACTGACTGAATCCTCAACTTCCATAGCAATCACCCCAATCTCCACAAACAAAACTATGTAAGGACACCATTCAAACAGGCCGCTACCTGCTGCTACACACCAGAACTTCGCATGAAGGACACAGAGTACCTATGCAAGCCCTTTGCAATCAATGTACACCCCACTAACTTGATCCACAGATGCCTTCTAGACAGACAACACCAAGAGTACACAACACGCCCTGATACACTGGCTGCACTCAAGTATGCAAAGAATAAATCGGAAATGACAACGAGACTCCTATGACATTACGAATCAGGATAGCACACAAACGCACAGCCACAGTATGACAAACACTCACAATAACTAGAGACCACATGCCCACAAAATGCAGGACCAATGTAGTGTACAAAATACCGTGCAAGGACTGCCAAAAACATTACAGAAAGGAAACAAGCCATCAGGATATACAAACACCAGTAGCAAAACAACATTACGAACTTTTGTTCATTTCAGTACACACACAGACAACGAAGGCCATCAATTTAACTGGGTCAATGTGACCAAGCTAGCTCAAGCACATGAATTCCTAAACACCTGGTTCTCCACAAATAATGCAATCAAAAAACATGTGGAATTGCAACCCATACACAAACCCTTGCAAACAAAGAACAGAAAATGTCTCAAAACACCGTATCATATAAGTACTAAGAGGAGTAGAACTGCATTGCTTTATCAGAAGCTGCACTGATGATGTTACCTAGCATGGTGACGAAATGTCTGAACTACAACCAGATAGCTCGGCGAGCAAGTCAACAACCTCACTCACAACTCGAGCTACACATTTTCGCAAGAGCCTTAAATCAACACTCCTCTCTGATCGCCAACTTCTGAAGTTTAAACTCTGTCTCTTTCTGCTTTTCTTTCTCTCTTTATTCTGCTAGTATCAACCTTCGTTTTCTTTGCCTTTGGTAAAGCTATGTTGTCTTTCTGCTTTTTCTTTGTTTTCAATCATCATTTGAACTGTTTCATTTCCTTTGCATGATCAAGCTTAATTTTCCATTGACTATTAGCCATTTCCAAAGTTTCTGATAATATTTCTGGCACTGGCAGGTGCCGCACGATTGCCACAACTATTTCCCCTTTCATCACTGACACAGGCATTTCCAGATTTAGCTCGTTCAAACATTCAGCAGAATTCACTTTGCTCACGCTCTCTAAAATTGTCGAAGTGACCTCTTCCGTGCCCAGAAAACTCTTAGTGACTCAAACCAACAGAATTCAACAGATATAAAACACTCTACCAATGACCATTGGGATGCCTTTTAGCCCAATAATCCTAAATCCAGCCTGGAATTAGAGATTTGATTCGAAGAAGTGCCCCAGACTTGTTAGGGACTAGATCAGCCCCCTTCCAAATATATTAATAATTTAGCCTAGCTACTATCTTTTAGCCAGGTACGGTGGAATGGAATGGCCTCTGGAAATCTAGCACATACATCCATTACAGTTGGCAAATAGTGATTCTTACTTTTGTTTTATGTACGGGTCCTATGCAATCAATTAAGACACTTGTGAAAGGTTCCTCAATTGCGGGAATGTGTATTATTGGGGGGGGGGTTTAATCTGGTGTAGATTTTCCATTTACCAGATGGTGGCAAAGTCGGTCACTTCAGCCAGAACTCATCTATTCCATGTGATCCTTTTTTGTTGTTGTTTTTTCTTCTTCTTTTTTGATTTGTCATTACTTTCTGCTCTTTACTCTTCTCAGCTTCAGGGACTTGGACCTCATTGGATCTGACCTCGTGGCCTCAGAACACCCAGCCTCCAACACAGCTGAATCGCTGCCTCACAGTCTACTCGTTTCTTGTTTTAAAGGTAAATGTCAGTTGCTGTGTCCCAAAATTAATTCGATTGCTCAAACTACTCGACATTAAAACAAATTAAAATTTATTCAAGCACTGCAGTTAAACTTAACAGAATAATAGATTTTTATTAGAAAACTACCAAACCTTTACTGTTCCAATATTCTAACATTCCATAAACACACCCTTGGAAAAATGCAAATTAAGCAAACAGAATTGGCAATGCAAGCAACCAACAGGGGAAACAAAACATCAGAGAAAATTCAGAGAGAAACTGTCGCAGCTGAGACAGATTCAATCCTGCAACAACTGCTGCTGAAAAAAATATCTAAAAATCAGTTTTTATTGAGACCTGGTCCACACATCCCAGCTGCTACTAATCTTACAGCTTCAAAAAGGAACTCAAAGCCTCACAAGCTCTTTGATTTGCTGGCTTTAAAACTAGGCAGATCAACCCCTGTGTGTTAAGACTTCTCTTTTTTTTAAAAAAAGACAACAGAACAAAATAAATTCCTATAGCCAAAACATTGTCGTAGTATCCTTAAATGCAAAACATACAACTGGAATTCCTCAATTCTAATCCTCTGGATAGTTTTGACCATAAGCTCTCAACATTGTTTTTAACATTTAATGCCACTGTCCTAATTTTGCCTGTGATTCTGGATAGTGCACAGTGGATTTGAATTGTTTTGCATCAAAGTTATACATAATGTGTTTGAAAAAAACTGTGATATACAATTTGACCTGGATCTGATTGTATCTCTGTCAGTATCCGTATCAAGTAAAATATTGGAGTAAACTTTTTAGCCATGGTACAGTGTAATGGAATGGCCTCTGGAAATTCAGCAGATACATTCATCATACATTCAGCCTCCAACCCAACCGATTCGCTGCCTTACGGACTCTCTTTTCTTAATTTAAGGGTAAATGTGCGTGCTGTGTCCCAGATCCAATTCAATTGTTCAATGTACTCGACATTAAACAAAATACAATTTAATCAAGCACTGGAGTTAAACTGAACAGAATAGATTTTTATTAGAAGACTACTAAACAGTAATTGTTCCAATATTCTAACATTCCCCATAAACACACCCTTGGAAAAATGCAAATTAAGAAAACAGAATTGTCTCAGAGGCAATGCAAGCAGCCAACAGTGGAAACAAAAAATCAGAGAAAATTCAGAGAGGAACTGTAACAGCTGAGACAGATGCAATCCTGCAACCTTTGCCGCTGAAAAAAAAATCTAGAACTCATTTTTCTTTGAGAGCTGGATCACACTCACCCCAGATGCTCCTAATCTTACAGATTCCAAAAGGAACTCAAAGTTTCGCAACCTCTTTGGTTTATTGGCTTTCAAAATGAACAGATTAGCGCATTTGTCTTAAGACTACTCTTTAAAAAAAGAGACAACAGAACAAAACAACCTCTTCTATCCACAACATCGTCGTAGTATCCCTAAATTCAAAGCTTACAAATGGAGTTCCTCAATTCCAATCCATGAATAGCCTTGACTGTAAGCCCTCAACATGGTTTTTAAGGTTTAATGCCACTCTCCTAATTTTCCCCGTGATTCTAGACAGTACACAATGGATTGAATTGTTTTGTCTTAAAGCTATACAGTTTTTTTTGTAAGAAATTAACTGTGATATATAATTTGACTTTGATTTGAATTTATCTCTGTCGGATTGCATGAATTAAAACATTGAAGTATGTTAAAGTTCTTTACTTGTTTCCTTTTGTTGTCATTTCTTTGCGCTCTTTTCGCTTCTTGGCTTCCCAGCTTCGGACCTCATTAGATCTGACCTCTCGACCTCAGAACACCCAGCCTCCAATTCCGCTGACTCACTTCCTCATGGCTCCGACCTTCCGGCCCCCTGCCTTGTGGCCCACAGACTCATTGCTTCAGAAATCCCATACTCCGAACTTGCATCCTTGGAACTGCCGGCCTCCAAACTCCCAGCCTCCACTCGGAGCCAATGAGGCCGTCTTCGGGCTGGCATTGTAGCTTCTCAGCCAAGCAAGAAGTCATGTGTGCCCGACATGGCAAGTAAGTAGTGACATATTCAATTTTTGCTGCATTGATTTGAATACGTGACACTAAAGCTAATTCTATTTATACTTCTACACGTCACGTACGGCATGCCTGGCAAAATTCCACCACATCCTTATGCAGTCCAGGCCATTTAAAACATGTTTTTTTTGTGTTTTAGCTTGAGTTTTCCTTACTCCTAAATGACCTCCTACTAGTCATTCGTCTGCTGCTGGCATCCTTTCTTGAACCCACTGGTAACAAAACTTGATGAAGTACTGCCAACTTCTGATCCACTTGAATATATGAGGATTTCCATTTCCTCATCAAGATGTAACATTCTGAGATACGATCAAACCTTTGTTTAGTGTATGTCTTTTAATGCAACTGCTTCAGTTTTCCATCTTTCTGCTGCAATTCAGTTAATTTCTGTGAAGTATAACACTCACTTGTTTTCTACTTGTTCTTGTTTACTTTTCTCGACCGTTTGATCAAACATAATCTCTGACAACTGAACTTCAACTTCTTTATCTTTATTCTTTGATTTCTCCTCCTGCTTCAGACTACGGATTTTTGACCTTGTTATCTCTGATTTAGGAAAAACCCCAGGATACACTTCTTGTAATACACCATTTGCCAGATTTTCCACTGCTTTTTTTTCCCCCACAGTAGGCATCTATACACCTGTATTGCAGTTATATAATGACCAAGGAAATATTGCATTCCTGGAATAGACAATTTATCTATTATTCCTACCACCTCTTATCCACGTTTGATTGTTATATAAGTATATAAGGACACTTCTTATCTCACCATGAATTCCATATTTTACGTCCTTTCCTGGCAATATTCCTCCTGAATAACATATCTCCTCATCTCTCACCATCAAAGATTGACACGGACTGGTATGTCTTAAAAATTAAGTTTCTTAACCTGTTCATCCGGGAATATACCTTATCCTTGCCAGTGAATTTCTTGAAGCTAACACTTTCTTTGTAACTGACCTGTGATGAAGTGATACATACTGGTGCAGCTTTTTAGCTTCCAATTTACTTTCATTTACTTTCATCAAAACTCACTGCTGTGTCCTCTTTTCTCACATCAGTCATTCCAGTGGTTTTTCTAAACCACCAACATGCGACTAGATGTGACCTACTTTATTGCAATGAAAATGCTTGAACTTCCCCACATAGGTTTCCTTTTCACCATCTCTTAAACTATCTATGTTGTCTTCGACGAGATACTGTTTTCCCTAACCACCTGAGGATTCCTCTTTTCCCCAAGTTCTGTCCCTCACAGATTGAAATTGGTCCAGGAAGCCAAACATTGATTTATGTACCAACTCGTAATCACCCTTCAGCTGGTATTAGCTCACATGCGCTTACGATGGCGTTTTTCACCTCATTATACTCCCCATATACCTTCTCTCATAGTGATATAAACAAGTCACTTGCCCTACCTACTAATTTTGTTTGGATCAACAATACCCACATGGTCACTGACCATTTCATTTGTTTAGCCCCTTTCTCAAATGAAATGAATGGGGCTTCTACATCCTTTTTGTCCGATTCAGGCAATGCTTGGAAATATTTAAATAGGTCCCCACCGGGCCTTTGGCTACAACAGCTTTGCTTGTTATCACTGTCCTCCTCACTAAGCCTCCCTGCTACATTTTCTTCTGCCCTCGAAAGTCGACCTCCCTCTCTAATCGCCAACTTCTGAAATTCAATCTCTTTCATTTTCGCCTTGTCATCTGGTAGGGCTTTCCATTCCTTTTATCTTTCCTCTGCTTTCAGTTGTAATTCAAACTGTTTAATTTGCATTTTCTCTTTCTTTTTATTCAGCCAGATGTATTCTTTCCTTTTCTATTTCTTCTGCCATGGCTACATTTTCTCCTTTTCTTTTTCATTGCCTCCCATTAAAGTTGTTTCGATTGATTTCAAGTTTAACCATTTGTGATGCCCTGGCTATGGTAATGCTGCATAACTGCACAATTATTTCCTTTTTTTTCTTTTACAGGCAAACAACTCGAACCAAATTTGTTTCTGCAGCTTCCAAAAGCTTTGCCTTATTCACTTATTTTAAAAAAATTTCCCGACGTGACCTCTTCCACCCCAGGAAACTCAGTGAGTGAACGAGTCATTACTACGACAGCCCTGTTTGAACTACCCGAATTCAAAAGCCAAATAGAAGACACAAACACTCGTTACCTTTGACTCCAATAATCCTAAACCAACCTGGAATTGGAGACTTTGATCCCCTAATTTGTGTCGACAAGGCTAAAGCTGCTAAATTGTTCTTACTTTAAAGGTATTGTAAGGTGTTGTGTTTCCATGCAATTTGAATGGTCAAGCTACAGGATTTAATGCAAAACACACTTTATTCATCCACCAAAGTTAAAATACACCAAAATAAATAAGAAATTGGAATAACTTGATTTTATTGTAAATCGTAACACAATAATGGATACAGTAACTGTTACTAATTAACTCTTCCAATTTAGGAAAATTCCATAAATAGACCCTTCTCAAAAGGCAAGTTTAGAAAACAGATTATCTCGCGTACAACTCCAGCAGCAGAAAGAGAATCCCAGATTTTGTCTGTAACTAAGAGAGCAAGAAAATAGCTTCCACTTCTTCAAGTCTCCAACAGAAAATATCCTAGTTCTGTTGGAACAAGAACACATCCATCCAGCCTCTCTCTATTCATCCAACCCTTTAAAAAATACGCAACCCTCACAAGCTGTTTACTCTAATGACTGATAGACTTCTCTGTACCTCAGCCTTAAAATATCTCTTCAAAAAAACAAGGAAAAAAATACCCCTTCTGAAGGCACAATTTCATCACATACTGGTGTAGGCAATTTGAACTTCACGTCTTCTCTACACCTTAACAAGTTCATGGCTAAGATACCTGTCTTGCATTGCAGCCTTTGCATTTCCGCTTCAGAGCAGACTTTCCAATCTACATCTGGGTCATTCGCAAATTTTACTCCAAAAATTTCGGGCCTTTAAACCTGAATATTTCACTCAACTGCAATATGTTTATGCCCTGCAGATTCAGTTTGTCCCTGATAAACTTTCAACACTATATTTAGTCTTTCTGCCTAAATCTGCCTTGCAAATATTCAAAGTCACTGTGTTCACGAAACTTTGCAAAAGTTACTTTCAACTCTCATGACCAGTACACAGAAAATATAAAATACCTCAGCACATTACTGAGTAAATAACAAAACACATAAAAAGTAATATAACAATTATTTCAAGGAATACATTTGTTGTCAGACTATAATACTGTCCACCAGGATTCTTTGACTTGTCAGCTGGCAACACCAAGACTTCAATTAGTAACACTACTCTCATGATTGCATCTTTTTTCAGGGATTTTTTTTCAATCCATTTCCAGACATAAAATTAGTTCTGGGATGGTGTGTGCACGCTAAAATTTACGAATTATGCAAAACATTTGTTCCATTAATCTAATACCTGAGTCTTTTATGTTAGTAATTCCACGGGCACTTATTTTTTTTTATTTTGGTAATGGTCACTGTGTTTCTTTTTTTAACTTGTCCCTTCTTTTGTATATTTTTCCAATATCATTGGAAGCGCTTCACTTTGGTTTATCCATGGAGCTAACCATCTGTCTAGAGGTAATTACATTCTTTTTGTTGAGGTTTCGAAAATTATTTGCACTTCTTTTTCAGAAAAGGGTGCTACCCAGACTTCGGATCCACGCATTTTGCACACTGATGACTACTTTCTTTCACTTTGATACCAATTTTACTTTTTCTCTTTTTTTTATTGTTAAGCACGCCTCTGCAAGTATTGATGTTCTTTCTTGTTGGATGATATCTACATTGTTTACTCTGAAATATCTGTGTAAATATCTGTGAATATTCATTGACGCAGTCCTTAAACCAATTTTCCAACGTAGTATAGATGAGTTTGTCGCCATACCCCTGAAACTGTCCTTAGGTGTGTTAAATATTAGCTGGAATCCAGACCTCTTAGTAATGTTGAATATAAAAGTCAATAATGCTATGATCCTTTCTTACTTGGAACATGTTCACTATTAGATCAAGTCACCCTATGCCATTGCATATTAGCACATTAAGTGTGTTCTATGTTCGTCTGCAGAACGTTTCTAGCAAAGGTGCTATCCAGATAACAATCTATGAACTCTTCATATATGCTGTCGTAGACCATTTCATTCTGCAACCCTTCATGTACATCTAAATCCATAAGGGCATTGCCTTACATTTCCGACAAGATTCAGCTATTTCTGTCTTAATATTCAGTCACACTGTGCAGTCTGTTTTAGTGGTACCGTAGAGCAGAAGTCTACACCTCTTCTTGCTTCTCTAATTTCAACCCTCTACTCAAAACTTTATTATGTTATAGTTTATTTAACTTTGATCAATCATCTAAATTATTCTATAACAATAGTTAGCAGAAGTATCCATCCAGCTTTTCTTAGCTCCTGTTGCTGTTTACATATTAGGAACTCTTCAATATTCAAGTCAAATTCTCTATTTTTCTGCACACATATCACTATAATTGTAATGTAATCATTTTTTTGTTTTTTTTTCCTCTATCAGTTGATTCACTTTCAGTTCAATATTCAGGATCATTTAGATATAGACTCATATCTTTCTTGCACAATTCTTTGAACTAACACCATGCTAAATTTATGTATTTTTCATTAATCTAACAAAATTCTTCAGTCGCTGTGGACCATATGTTGCAGAGCAATTGTGATCAATCTAAGTCTGGCAAGGCATATTCTCAAATTCACACACAAATAAAAAATTGCACACGTGATGATCATTGCTGCAACTCACAGAGGAGTCAGGCCTGCCAGGAAAACCACCAAGTATAACTAAAGTTGTTGTTTCAAGCTGGCAGAAATACAACACAGGACTGTATATATGTGGAAGCTAATTCAGACAGCCAGAATTAAGCGATGCATAATCAAATAATAATAATTAAACATGGCACCTTAGCACCTTCATTTGTCAATGATGTCAGATAATTAACTGTTTAACAAGAAGTAGCAGCTCAACCACTATTTCTGACTCAATGGTATGGAAATCCAATCCATCAGTACAATTACAAGTGTGAATCATTTGCATTATAGAAACCAAACACAGACCGGGTGATCACTTTGCAGAACACCTCTTGTCTGTGTGCAAGGATGACCCCGACCTTCCCATAGCTGGTCATTTTAATTCAGCATCCTGCTTACTTGCCCAAGTGTCAGTCCTAGGCATGTTGCAGTGTTCCAGTGAATCAAAGCACAAACTGGAGGAACAACACATCATCTTCAGTCTAGACAATTAACAGCCTCTGAACTTAATATTGAGTTCAACACCTTCAAACTCAATAGCTATTTCTTCCCTTTCTTTTAGCCTGTCCTCTTTCCCTTCCCCATTCCAATGGGACTATCTGTCTTTTAAGGTCTGACTTCCCCATTCTCACATTCCGATCAAAATCTGAAATATCAAAATATTTTCTCCACCAATACTCTATATTCACCGCACCCACAAACTCACTACCTCCACACCCCAAAACTATTCCATAAATGCTGTCCCCTCCACACTTCACTTCAGCTGTGATGAAGAGTCACCTAGACCCGAAACGTTAGCTTGCTCTCTCCATGGATGTTGTGATCACCAGCATTTGTTGATTTCAGTGTGAATCATTTACACCATATTCAGCAAGAAAGTCTCACGGGTTATTCAATATTTTCTCTGAATGAGATTCCAATATCAGAGGTAACAACATTAATCAAATTCTATTTAATGCAAATGCTGTCATGTACCATTTTCACAATCATTGATGCACTTATGTAAATCCTTAGGGCCTCCTGACAAAATAACTGAGTGACTGTGTTCTGGAGTTACTCATGCTACAAGTCATCCTTGCAAGTATAGCAACAACATTTGAAGCTGCACCGGAAATTTTTAAATTGTAAAGTCATGATCTGCATCCAAAATGATATCGTTTGTCTCAGTACAAGTCACACACAATTAACTGTCATTCAATCAGTCTAATCAATTACATGAACAAAGCATAAAGGAAATATCCAGGACATCAAATGAGACTAAATAATTTATTTATCTACAGCTGTGGATGAATAGAAAGGTGGCTGCTAGCGGGGCGAGTTTCCAAGTATAAAAGTATACCAGCACTCAAGAACCTCTAGCATTTTTCCCCCTGCTTAATCAGCCTCTATTCTGTTGAATGCTACAAGCGATTGCAAACAGCAATGGCATCCACAAACACCTGCTCTACAATGTTCTTTGCACAGTGACACCAAAATTGTTGATATCTGCAATAAAAGGATATCTGCAATAAAATGAAATCTGTAGCTTAGAGTCCATGATGTTGTGGACAATAGTCAATTAACGGTTTTTTTTAACCTGCTGACTGTAATACTTTGAATCAAGCAGTCTGGTAGTGTTTGAAATGAACAGAGATGAACAAAATTATCTCATGTGAATCATGGAGTCCACCAGAGCTTCATGAGGGGCATTCACCATTTGGATGACTATTATTTGGATGTGCTGTCTGGAATATGGATTTACCCTCATGCCTTGGCTGCTAACTCTTATGCAAGACCTGCACCTGACAACTTTTAGTTCAAAAATGCGAATGACAGTGGAGGCAGTTCACCATCTCTGAATGGATGACAGCAACATGCCCTCAAGGAAACTCATGGAAGGAATCAATAACAGGGTGAGAAATCAACACATAAAACTAATAAATTATTGATTATACAAGATGTTGGCAATTTCATAGCTTGATTTTTGATTCAGCTGCTATATCAATATACCAAAAATGGACAATATGATATTAATTTGTAAGATGAGGGTGACTGGACATGGCAGCAAGTTAGCTTTAGATTTGGGCAGCAATTCTCACCACCAAATGTAAAGTCTAGGGGAATCTGAGGGATTCTATACCATTTGGATTCACATCTAGCACAAAGAACGGCATTTTCTCTTTGTTTATATTTTGCAGAATCGTTTCATGTCTCAGGCCGAAAATGCAGGACATACTCGGGGCAATATAAAACCCTAGTTAGGCTGTGTTAGGAGTATTGTGTGCAGTTTTGGTCATGACATTACCAGAAGGATATGGAAGCTTTCGAGACAGTACAGAAAAGTTTCACCAGGATGTTGCCTGGTCCAGGGCATTGACTTTGAGGAATGGTTAAAAAAGGCTAGGATTGTTTTCACTTGAAAGACAGTGGCTGAGAGGAGACCTGGTAGAGGTCTACAAAATTATGAGTGGCATAGAGAGGGTTGATAGTCAAAGGCTTTTTCCTAGGATTGAAGTTTAACTTACAAGGGGGCACAGGTTCAAGGTCAGAAAGGGAAAGTTTAAGGGAGATGTGTGAGGGAAGTTTTTCACGCAGAGTGGTAGCAGTCTGGAATGCACTACCAGAAGAGGTGGTGGAATTGGCCGCATTGAAGACATTTAAGAGGTACCCAGATGGGTACAGGAGTAGGGAGGGAATAGAGGGATACAAATCAAAAAATGGCAGTTTTTTTTTAGATTAATTAGGGCATGATGGTTGGTACAGGCTTGGAGGGCCAAAGGGCCTGTTCGTGTGCTGTATTTTTTTTTTCATTTGTTCATCAGTTTTGATTATTCAACAATTACTTTCCTATATCATATTGTCAGAAGTATTAGTGTTTTCTGATCTCAGAATAATGCCCAGCACCATTAGCTATTCAGCCCGTCCTGAAAAATACATGTGTCTGTAACAAAACCTGAACACCATTTTGATGTAGGCAGAGAAGAGTATAGTCACATTCAAATGCCACTGTCATACAATTGACACATTGGAAAAGAAAACTCAACCATCCGCCGTTTATATTCAATGACATTTCCATTGCTGAACGATAACAATGACCACATCTACAAACTTCACCCTGATCCAAGTATCATCTCATAGGTTTAACATAGACCAGAAAAGTGATTTTGATCAATTGTATAATCATATTCCGCAGCTAGCAAAGGAGACCAAACACAGGCAATTCAGTGGAGCGGTTCTAACCTAGTGACTTTGCTAAACCTGGCCAAGATTAACAGCATATAATTTAGGAGCGCAATGGGATTCTTTCCCACTGTTCTTCATGTACTTTGTTTCAAAAATGCCTAAAAATCTCGACTTCATATTGAGGAATTACCCTGCACATGATTGGTATACAGTTAAACATTTTAAACATTTACTCCTTTCACGCAAGTGATCCATCGTAGTGTGTATTAAATATATAAATTACACTGCAGAAAATTACTCAGATTCCTTCGAAGCCGTCTTCAAAATATGCGCACCCAACACATGGCTCAGAAGTGAAGGGCAACAATTACACGAGTGGATCACCACACACAAATTTAACAGCACACCAGACGTCAACTTGACTAAAATCTACATCAACGTTTCTTCACTATCATTGTGCCTATTTCAGTGAAATGCCCCCATCCAGGCGGCGTCTTTGGACTGTTGTCGCTTAATAAAGTAAGTGACTACAGTCTTATGAAGGTCAACACGTGATGCACAATAAATTTTGTTCAACAGGGCGACGCCCACATCACATTATTTAATTTGATAAACATAACTACTTACTGCTTTCTGCGATAAGTCTCTCCAAATCTATGAGGAAAAATGCAATAAGAGTAAGTTCATTGTGGTTTCATGCATCTTAATTGCATCTTATGTGTTATTGGAAAATGAAATGAGCGTTTTTGTTTGGAAATAAATTGTATCACAATTAGTGTTATATCAGTGCATATTACCGTAAATATCGCACAACAGTAATAAGAGGTCTGTTATTCAGAAGCTCTGGTTGGACTTTTATGGTCGCTGTACTGTGTGCTATATTACATTTTATCTTCCAAGAAGCATCATAAAAAGTAATCACAAAAAATATAAAAATTATTTATCAGGATTTTAAGTGAGACAGAAACATCTTTCTTTGTTGACTAATTGTACAGAGAGAACATGTATGAGAAAGATACAACTAGATCTTCATGGGTGGTGGATGTAATTAAGAACTTGGATTGTAAGAATTTGAGTAATGGTATTGGAATTTCTGATAATGAAGAGAAACCAGGAAGATGGGGAACATCGTTACGTGTATTAATTCATGAGACAGAAGGGGAGATGTAATATTGAGGTGATATTGGCACCTTTTAGAGCATAAAAGAACTATCCAAAAGTGAAAACTTGTGCGTTCCCATGCCTGCTTACAACACCAAGAGAATTTGTTTCACTAGTATGGATGTACGGAGTTTATATAAAATGGTTTGTAAGCTTGGTACCAAAAAAATGCAAATAGAAAATGGTAATAAGACTCCTAACAAAGAGTTAGAAGATGATCAAGCCAGAATATAAATCAATATGATATTAGATGGCAGATTTAGAGGTTTAGTCTATACAGATGAAAGCAAATAAAGAATAGAGTAAAACAAAAAGAATAAAGAATAGTTATAGCACAAGCTACCAGATGAAAAATTAGTATCAAATGATAGCAGGCGACAAAACATGTTCAAGTTGTCCAAACAAGTTATTTAATCAATGACAAAAAAATTACCTGAAAATATTGAAATGGACAAAAAATACTCTCTAGTTTCTCCCAGCCACCCGAAATACGAAAGATGGAGAAACAAAGGTATTGCAGAAAAGATCCATTTTTTTCATCATTGTGTTTCATGCATCAATTAAAATACGGATAGAATAAAAGGAAAGTGTGTCCAAGTTTTTGACTATATGTTCAGGAGACCTACTTCGACCAATGAGTTCACACATAAGCTTCAAAGACTACATTGTTCAATCTGATTTTGAGGAATAGTTGTACCAATTGGAACACATTCTGGGGAAGATTTGGGTGAGTGTGATCATCACATCATATGTTTCAGCCCAATAATCGAATCGATCATCTTGCAAAATAAACAAAGGAATTAGAACTGAGGAACAAGAGTGGTTATTCCATGATCGAGTATGCAGTTATGCCAAAAAGCAAACAAAAGAAGGTAAATTTTAAAATAAGGCCTTGAACGGAACTAATGAGCGCGGATGCAAGATAGTGGGGTTGAAGCTTTAAGCATATCTACCTCTCCACGGATGTTGCCTGATCTGCTGTCAATTTTTATGATTTTATTTCAGTTATTAAGAATTGAATACATCAATCAATTAATTCATCTACGATTTTTATTTTCAAATGTGAGTAAAATAATTGGGGAAGAAAAAATCCAGGACAATGGCATAGAGTTGGCTGGTTGGCTAGTTTACAAAACCAAGTGATGTTATCAGCATCGGTTCAATTCTCGTCCCCACTGGGTTCACCATGAAGATATTGCTTTGTTGATCTTGCCTCCACCTGAAATTTGGTGAACCTTGGGTTAAATTCACCGACAATCATTTTTTTTTCAAACGAAAGAGCAGCAGTACGTTCCCCTGGGACAATGGCGACTTTGACTTTTAATTTGAAGCACGTTAAAATACATTATACATGAGAGAAAGGCAGATAGTAAGATTGATATCAAAGTAACTATTCCACTTTTTTTTGCCAGCGTTCTGAAAATAACAATAAGTTTCAGTCTACGTCATTTGAAACATATGATGGACTATAACCGGGGCTAAAACAGAAGTTGTTGGAAAACCTCAGCAGGTCTGGCAGCCTCTGTAAAGAAAAATAAGAAGTAACTTGTCAAGTCCAGTGACCCTTCATCAGAAATGGGTCTTGTCTGTTGCGGATTTGGACATGTGTAATACACATGCATGTTTTACTAACCTAAATAGTTTACACACTCCAAATAATCGGTTGATAGCTAACAAAGCCCCACGTTTAAGCATGATAATGGATCAGGAAAAAATAGATAAAACAAAAGTGAAATAATCCACAAGCGCTGACAGTCATATTTAAAAGGCCACTAACAATTCCATATTTTATTAGTAAAACTTCACAAATAAATAACATAAACAATTTTCTTCATACCTGTATTTCTTTCTTGCAGTGATGCTATTGATTATGAAAAAATGCAATGTTCAGTTAATAATATTGTAATAAGACAAGATGTAAGTTAAATTTTTGTAGCGATCATATTTTGTTGCACAAAATACAGTATTCAAATATATGTGCCAAGGACATTCACTTTGGCTTAAGAATGATAGATTAACTTACAGAAGTTCTCACACTTGCGATTTGTCTTGATTACAAATGTCCCAGTCTTACATTGCATATGTCCAAAGTGAGGACTAGCTGCACTCTTTATGTCATTTCATAACTTTCAGACAGACAGAAAGAGTGGGTATACTCCTTTAGTCCACTTAACGAAGCTTCCAATCTTACAACAAATATTTCTGGGAATTTTGTATAGTTTTGGGCACTCTATGCATTTCCTCTGTACCAAACTTGTGTAACTTCTTTTTCCTTCATGCTAATTTCACTTGATAAATTTCTGTTCAATCGATTTGTAAAAGTATTGCCTTCAGCAGGATAATAACAGGGTGTCAATAGTCCTACGTTTCCGCTGAATTTGTGTTTAGAGACACATACGCAGTAAAGTAAAAGTATCACTATTTCCCTACTGACTGGGTAATGTCAGTGTTAATGTGAATATAAGTTACAGAAGTAAATAAAATTTGTTGCCAAGTTCTGCAATATTGCACTTGGAGTTGATATATTTCCACTAATGTAAACAGTCACAGTCATGTTACTCTAATACAGCAACTTCCTGTAAAAGCCTTTGGCGAGAGACAGCACAGCAATTTTGACACCTTTTGTGGTACTCAGGAAGAAAAAAATAAATGATCATCACAGGCATGCCCAATATTTAAACTATTCAATTGCAAACATTTTATAAGTCAGCATAAATTAGAGAGAAGAATTGCAATCCTACTGCAACTAATGTATGTTTAGGACACAGGTCTTTTGTACATGAATGAAGTCATTACTCAGGTAGAGCATTTGACCTAATGAAGTCTTGCAATCATTTAACTTTGGTGAGTTCCGACATAATTAATATTACAATGTGCAATACGCAGACACAGCTACACGTGGACAAGATGACATAGAATACTTTGTAAAATGATTTGTGCTTTTGCAGTAGTTTTTTTGCACACTCTGTGTGCTTATTAATATTCTAGCTGAACATTCAAAAATTCTCATCAAAATGCCATCATGGAATGCACTTCTTTACTTTGATCAGTCATATTAAAGGGACTCCAATGAGAATGAAGAAATGTGTTGTTTCTAACGTCACGATTCTTTAAGAACATTAATAAAATGACTCTACTGACTGCCTGGCCATCCCCTGAAGACAAGAATACGTGAATACAGAAGTTTCTTAGGTACCCTTGCTTCAAGCATATGAGCGCCTTCTCTTGCCATGTGGGAGCAGGGTGGCTGGGGAGTATATTTTATAGTTTTACATGTGGAGGCGATGGGCTAGTGGTATTATCGTTGGACTGATAATCTGGAGGACCAGATAATGTTCCGGGGACCTGGGTTTGAATCCCACCACGGCAGATGGTGAAATTTGATTTCAAGAAAACATCTGACATTAAGAATGTCATGAGACCATGAACCCATTGCCAATTGTCAAGAAAAACCCATCTGTTTCACTAATGTCCTTTAGCAAAGGCAACTGCAGTTCTTACCTGGCCAAGCCTATGTGTGACTCCAGACCCACAGCAATGTGGTGGACTCTGAACCACCTTCTGGACAATTAGAGATGGGCAATAATGCTGTCTGCGTCCTATTAATGAATGTGTTTCAATTACATTCTTTGGCAATGAACTTGGAGTATCCGATGCAGACTCTGCTTGTTCAATGTCTCTTAATTATGTAAGAGCATTAACATCACTACTTCCCGGTAAAAATACGATATAACACTTGCATTTATGATTATGTTTGTCAAATAACCCTTTGCTTAGTGTTTCAAAATTGTGACTACCTGGAAGGTGATTAATTCCATATAATAAATAGCCAATTATTTCTTCAGAAAAATGAGCTCCTAAATTATGAAGAGTGGGCATATGATGGGAAAAAAAACTTCTCTCCACTGATAATTGAATTTAATCATTTGCTAGTGTGTGGTAGTTGAGGTTGGATAACTGGGGGAATGGGAGATAGATGGAGGAACATCAATAAATTATGTATGATGCGAGATTGATTTTCACAAATGCTTTGTGAAATGAATTGAAAGTATGCAGAAGATCTGAAGCTCTGGTGATGGCACATTGGCTCAGTGGTTAGCACTGCTGCCTCACAGCACCAGGATTCCACCCTCAGGTGACTGTCTGTGTGGAGTTTGCACATTCTCCCTGTGTCTGCGTGGGTTTACTCCAGGTTCTCCGGTTTCCTCCCACAGTCCAAAGATGTGCAGGTTAGATGGATTGGCCATGCTGTAGTGTTCATGGATGTGTAGATTAGGTGGGTTATGGGGGATGTGTCTGTGTGGGATGCTCTGAGGGTTGGTGTGGACTTGTTGGGCCAAAGGTCCTGTTTCCACACTGTAGGGATTCTATGAAAGAACAGCCAAAGGAATCATATGAATACTTTAGCTCAATAAATTACATTCAGAAATGAACAATTTAAATGAAACGAAATAAATAACCTTTGGTTTGTAAGATCTGGTTGATCAGGGTTGCATACATAACCAATTGCAATCATATTTTTGGATATACTGCAATTTTGTATGGAGGACAATATCATTGTCAATCGAATGGACATAATATACGAACGACAGGCTAATTAAACAGGAATAGTAGTCCACTCATCACTCAGATAATAATTTAATTGCAGTCCAGACAACCATTCCTTTTAATCCAGATCATAGATTATCTCTTCAAAGAGCTTGAATAAATTGGTTAAACAGAATTATTTTTCACAAAACCATCGTGATTACTGGATATATGATTGGTTATGTTTGGCAAACTATTGGAGGTTGGAATTTTGAACGAGCAAGTCCAATTAAAGACAAGTGTCACAAAGCTGGTCAGTAAATATCAAAGCATGTGAATTTCATTGACTCGGGCATTTCCATAATACACGATTTCCAATAATTTTCAGGATGCAGAATGTCAGTATAAAACATTGAATTCCGCTTTATGTGTGCATGCAAGCATAAAACAGTTGCCATAAAATACAATATGGTCACAGAAGAGACGGTTGACAACTACAGTCAAAACCGGTAACATTTATTGTGGGCCAGCATCCTACAGCTTGTCCACAGGTAGCTATCGTTTGTTGTCAATGCATAAAATAACAACCACGCTGAAGTATTTTACCTGCCTCATATATAAATATTGGACATGACATGCTGCTCAGTGATATTTCTCTACAAACAACTTTGGAAATCACAAAATAATTCCATCCCCAACATATTTACTGAAAGTCTATTAATTTGTGTGGATTGAAACATAGAACATAGAATATAGAACAGTACACCATAGTACAGGCCCTTCGGCACACGATGTTGTGCCAAACTTTTACCCTAATCCTAAAGTCTATCTAACCTCCACCCCTACCTTATACTATCATCCATATGCCTATCTAATAGCCACTTAAGTGCCCCCAGTGAGGCCGATTTCACTACCCTGTCCGGCAATGCAATCCATGCCCCAACCACTCTCTGAATAAAAAGCCTTCCTCTGATTTCTCCCCTATATCTACCTCCACTCACATTAAAACTATGCCCCCTCATAACAGCTACCTCCACCCTAGGAAAAAGTCTCTGGCTGTCCACTCTATCTCTACCTCTGATCATTTTGTACACCACTATCAAGTCACATCTCATCCTTTGTCGTTCTAAAGAGAAAAGCCCTAGCTCTATCAACCATTCCTCATAAGACCTTCCCTCCACTCCAGGCAACATCCTGGCAAATCTCCTCTGCACCTTTTCCAATGCTTCCACATCTTTCCTGTAATGAGGTGACCAGAACTGGACACAATACTCCAGATGTGGTTGAACCAGGCTGTTGTATAGCTGGAGCATAACTTCACGGCTCTTGAACTCAATCCCTCTATTAATGAAAGCTAACACACCATACGCCTTCTTAACAACTCTATCCACCTGGGTAGCAGCTTTCAGGGAACTGTGGGCATGAACCCCAAGATCCCTCTGCTCCTCCACACTGCCAAGAATCTTTCCGTTAACCCTAAAACACATCAACGATGACCACAAATTCTGCACAGAAGCATAGAGCCAGAAAGTTACAGAAAAAGGCACCTTAGCATATAATATCCAAATTGATTTTTAAAAAAATGCAACAATCTGAACCCATCCTCCAGGAATTCATAGCCTTGTTGCTTTAGCATCGGAAGTACACAACTGGTATTGAGTCTTAGATTCCCACAGTACCCTGGGTGAAAAACGTCTTTCCTGACATCTTTTCTAAAACCTCTGCCCCGACCTCAAATGTACGCACCCAGTCATTGTTCCCGTTATCGAGGGTAAATGTGATTTTCTCTCTATCCTATCTAGGACCCTCATAATTTTACACTGCTAAATAATGTCCCCAGTTAGTCTCCTGTGCTCTGAGGAAATCAAGTTCATTCTCTGCAATCTCTTGTCATAACTGAAATTCTGCAGTCCCGGCAACATTCTGGAAAATCTAGTCAGCACACGCCACCTGACACCTCATTCCGATGATGCGTATATCAGAAATCTACACAGTACTCTAACTGTATTAACGGTAAGTATGACATATGCCTTCTTCACCACTTTACCGATATGTCCTCATACCTTTAGGGAAGAGGGTATATCATATCAAGGTCCCCCGATCCTCAGAGTTTCTTCATCATATCTTCCATTGTCCTGTTTGTCCTGCCCAGGTACATTTCCTTACATTGTCTGGATTGAATTTTATTTGCCACTGATCACCTTATCTGACAAGCCAGTTCATGTCCTCTTGTATTCTAAGGCTATATTTCCCCCACTCACGACAAAAATATTTTTTGTTTCATTTTATTATTTCCTGCAAAGGTTCCTATGTCCAAGTGGATATCCTTTATATAAGCAGCAAATAGTAAGCACCTCAACACTGTGCTAATCACCAGGATACAGAATTCCAGGTGGGGAAAAAAATATCCCCTCAACCATTACAGTTTTCCTCCTACTACTGAGTTAACTGTGGATTCAATTCGACAAATTTCCATAGTTCCCATGGTCTCTTACCATGTTTCTAGTTTCCCATTCAGGCCATATGGAAAGCATAGCTGAATCCAATTAGACTTTATCAAAAGCATTTTGCTCATCCTCACTTCTGCCCAGCTCTTTAAAAATTTCATCCATATGGTCAGACATGATCACCCTTTAACAAAGCCACTTTGACTGTTATTCATTAATCCCTGCTTCCCTAAATCAGATTAATTATGTCTCTCAAGAATAGTTTCTAATAGTTTCCCCACCACTGAGTTTACATTCATTGGTATTTCTGTTCCTGGTTGAACACTTGCTCCATTCGTGAATAACAGCACATTGGGTATTTTCCATTTATCTGCTGCTTCTTCCATGGCAAGAGAAGAAATGAACATTTTCAGAGTGCCCATGTTATTTCCTCCCTTCCCTCACTCAGCAACCTTGTATACATTTCATCTGGCCCTGGAAATTTATCTACTTTTAAGCATGCCAGAATGTCATCTCTGTCAATGCTGATTCCTTTTACATATCACTGGTTTTCTCCCCGATTTCTATACCCATATCATTCCACTCACAATTAAATACTGACTCAAATTATTTTGTACTATATCTACATCCACCAGCATCTACACACTAATACCACTGTGGCCGTTTACATGTCATTTTAATCTTAAAGTAAAAAACAATTTAGAACGTTCCTTTATTTTATCTGCCAGTGTCCTTTCATAGCTCGCTTTCTCCCTCAATTCAATCTCCTTTTTCACTTCCCGCTAGTAAATTCGATACTAATCTAGCATTTCCATTGTTCTGAGCCTCTAGCATAAACCTGCCATAAACCTCCTCTCAATCTAAGTCTGCATATTCTTACAGGTGTATGTGTTCAACATGTGAAAAACTGTGTGACTCCGGGAAAGTGCATATCGCCTGTACCAGCTTGTCAATCCCCCTCGTCCTCACGTACCACCCCACCAACCTCCGGATCCAACGCATCATCCTCCGACACTTCCGCCATCTGCAATCCGACTCCACCACCAAAGACATCTTTCCCTCCCCACCCTTATCTGCTTTCCGGAGGGACAACTCTCTCCGTGACTCCCTTGTCCGCTCCACACTCCCCTCCAGCTCCACCACACCCGGCACTTTTCCCTGCAACCACAGGAAGTGCTACACCTGCCCCCATACCTCCTCCCTCACCCCCATCCCAGGCCCCAAGAAGACTTTCCACATCAAGCAGATGTTCACCTGCACATCTGCCAATGTGGTATACTGATCTGCTGCACCCGGTGTGGCTTCCTCTACATCGGGGAAACCAAGCGGAGACTCGGGGACCGCTTTGCAGAACACCTACGCTCGGTTCGCAACAAACAACTGCACCTCCCAGTCGCGAACCATTTCAACTCCCCCTCCCATTCCTCAGACGACATGTCCATCCTGGGCCTCCTGCAGTGCCACAACGATGCCACCCGAAGGTTGCAGGAACAGCAACTCATATTCCGCTTGGGAACCCTGCAGCCCAATGGTATCAATGTGGCTTTCACAAGTTTCAAAATCTCCCCTCCCCCTACCGCATCCCAAAACCAGTCCAGCTCGTCCCTGCCTCCCTAACCTGTTCTTCCTCCCACCTATCCCCTCCTCCCACCTCAAGCCGCACCTCCATCTCCTACCGACCAACCTCATCCCGCCCCCTTGACCTGTCCGTCCTCCCTGGACTGACCTATCCCCTTCCTAACTCCCTACCTACACTCACCTTTCCTGGCCCCATCCCCGCCTCTTCGACCTGTTTGTTTCCTCTCCACCTATCCTCTCCTCTATCCCTCTTCTATCCGCCTCCCACTCTCTCCCTATTTATTTCGGAACCCCCTTCCCCTCCCCCTTTTCTGATGAAGGGTCTAGGCCCGAAACGTCAGCCTCTCTGCTCCTATGATGCTGCTTGGCCTGCTGTGTTCATCCAGCCCTGCACCTTGTTGTCTCGGATTCTCCAGCATCTGCAGTTCCTACTATCTCTGTCAATTTTTGTCGATAGTTCTGTAAAATTTCCTCCCTTATATAATTAATTCATTGTCATTCCAGGAGATCATTATTTGAGTTGACCTTTATCATCCCCTTACTCAGAGGATTCCAAAGATACATCCAACAATTAATTACCTTTCCTCACCATTATCTATTTTACAAAACAAATTTAAATTTCACTGCCTCGTGCTCAACACTTCAATCAATGTAAAGTTTTGAACTTCCTTCCAGGGTGGAAGGGTAGCACAGTGGCACAGTGGTTAGCACTGCTGTCTCACAGCACCAGGGACCTGGGTTCAATTCCCCTTGGGCAACTGTCTGTGTGGAGTTTGCACATTCTCCCCATGTCTGCATGGGTTTCCTCCAGATGCTCTGGTTTCCTCCCACAGTCCAAAGATGTGCAGGTTAGGTGGATTGGCCATGCTAAATTGCCCATAGTGATCAGGGAGGTGTAGATTAAGTGGGTTATATGGGGATGGGTCTGGGTGGGATGCTCTGAGGTTCAATGTGGACTTGTTGGGCCAAAGGGCCTGCTTCCACACTGTAGGGATTCTGTGCCCATACCCTTTGGAATTTTGAAGCAGTTATCAAACACTCTCTCTGCTCCAAGGGGAAAAACAACAGATTTCTAAATATATTGACACAGAATTAATCTATTATTCTCCAACCATTTTCATTATTTTTGCACTATTGTCAGTGCATTCATATTATTCTCAGATGCTGAGTCATTATCACATTTGTAAAGAATCATAGTTTTGTGCAAGTTTCTCGTATATTCTAAATGAGTTGTCATCTATTGCTTGTTTTATAAAGCTAAAGATTGTGTATGCTATGGTAAGTGTTTGCTTATTTTTGTTGCAAACTTTATTACAATTTTTCACAAAAAATTGTGACCACCTACCTTGGCAGTAGTTTTAGAAAAGGATTTTGTTTAAAACATATTTTCTCTGCTCCACATTGGTACCATATGATTTGCTTTACCCCTGTCTGCATTAAGCTACCATTGTGATTTGGCTGCCTATCGCGCTTAACGACTCACGAATGTAATCATCACTGACTTCTTCAGAAAGTACTTACATGATGTGGGTCATGGACACACGATAAATTGTGTATCATTTGTACTTTCAGTATACCAGAGGGCGGAAACACTCACCCTAAACCTGAATGCAACTAATACTTGCCACTTTTTCTACACTTTGGTTAGTAAGAAAATTAAAGAATTTGGCCAGACCTTAAAAGACAACTCATTACTACTGTTTCCTTCATTACACATTTTTTAAGAGCACTGAATAACTGTTTTCATGATCCTATGTTTGTTGTTTTATGCTGTATTTTTTTCGAAGCATTTCTCACCAACTTCATCAAGGGCTTTTCTGAGTTTCTCCGTTTCTAGTTCCGAGGAAAGAAACAATAAACTTTTGTATTAGCAGGTAAATAATTTCAAAGGTGAGGAAGAGAACGCAACAACAGTATCAGATACGTTATATTCCAACAAGAATTTTTTTTTAAAGAAAGCATCATTAGGATTAACGTTCAAATAAGTCAGATAGCTAATAATTTGGCAAAAAAAAATCATCGCACACCATAAAAGTAATAAACTCCCATTGTGAGACGCAAGAATAGCATTATTTTTGGTGATTCAATTATGTTTTTTCTAGCATTTCTGAATGCCTTCTGACAATCAAACTTAAAAAAAAGATCAAAACACACTTGATACATAAAGCGACTACCTATATTGGTGAAAAAAAAAGTTGCAATATTGAAAAATGTAATTTATTTCAAAATTCAGCAGTGGGGCATGGAATTCGAAGAGAATGTTCAATCATAGCCTAAGTCATTTTGCAACAGTTTGACACCAAAGTATCTAGAGTGACTCCAGACAAGGTGTTGCCCTAGTTTTTGGTACAGCAGAGTTTTTTTTTTTCAATTCATGAGACTGTGTTGTTTTACCAAAGGTAATAACTCATTCGAAAGTCAACTGAGAGACTGTGAGTTGTCCTTGAGAGTCAGAACTAAGCTCATTTAAGAACCAGATTTTTAAAATGTCTTCTCTGAAACTGTGGAAGCTTATTTGATTGGATGCTAGTTTGGGCCATGCAAATGAAGTTGTATTTCTGGAACAGCAATCACATGTTTAATGAAACTCTAGGAGCGAATAACACGACTGCTTCAGTTCTATTTTCTATTTTAAATTAAGTGCTGTGTTTTTGGACTTCTCCACTGAACATTTCACCAGTTTACCATTGTCAACAGCAAAACTAGTTGCTAAAATCATATTTCTTGCAAACATAAAGCTAGAATTGCTATACCTAATATTTCTTCGAACCCATGCACAATAAAAGTAGGAATTTCACGAGGAAAACATTTCAATAAGTCACCGCAAAGTATGCTGTCAATTATTTGTTGATTAATCAAATCAGTATCCACCGTAGTAACGTATTGTTGTTTAATGAAATCATCATTTGAATTTTGCAGTTTCTGTTTTGAGCAAAATACCAGCTTCTACGATCATTAAAAGTAAGAAACTAATTGGAAATTCAGTACATATCACGAGCATGCATGGAGAAATCCTGAAGTGGTCGTCTAGAAGTCAAAGCCGGGCATTTAATTTTTGTTCCGAACCTGCCATGTCACCTTGAAAATAAATGTCATTTCTTACTGACTGATCGTCTGTGTCTGTTTCACCAAGAAAATTGTACCTCACATTTTCTATTGTTTCTCATCTTCATTTATACAATCACTGTTATAGACTGCCTCCTTATACAATTACGTTGATGATCAACATAATGCGTGTTTCTTAGCAATATGGGATGGTAGACCAAAAAGTCTCTTTCTGTGCTTTTAAAAAGAATCCATTATATCTACAATGCCCTATTAAATAACAATTGGAATATTTGATAGCAATTCCACAACTCCAGTAAGACAATATTGTTGACATTGACTTCATCACTGTTAGCTCGATTTCCAATGCAGAAAAGAAAGCCACCTATTTCCAAGAAGTAAAATACAAGCAAACAAAAACAAAGAGTAACAAGCATTTCAAATTCTGTTTGAATGCTGACAAACATTGTTGGCCTTGACTGTTATATTTACCACTGAGGAAACAATATTACTAACATTGATAAAACACATTTTGGTCTCTTCATCTTACTTAAAATAAATATGAGATGATCGACAACACTGGCAGTTGTAAGATGTGAATCTGCATTACACCGCTGGTAAGAAGTTTGTAATTGTGTGTGTGTGTGTGTGTGTGTGTGTGTGTGGTGTTGAGCTGTTGGAATTCAATTCAGCAGCATTTATCACTTCACAAGATAATATTTAATTGACTATAATGATATCTCTATATTATTGATAAGAGAGGAAATAATTGTGTCAGCTCCAAACATCAATTGGTAGAAACAGGTTCACTAGAACAATTTGTAGAAGAGAATCATGAATTTGACCTCAAAGTAAACATATAGTTGCCACAAACTGCCTCATGTGGAGGTACCCTTGGAGTAAATTGTAATCATATATTTCAAATGAACAAGTGAAGCTCTTAATGGAAAGTTTTCTTTTAAATATGTTGAATGTATAACAGTCAATATGGTTCTCTACAAAAAGAATATTTTTTAAAGAAAATGTATTTCTTCTCTTGAACCACCAATATGACCATTAATTATGACGAAAAATCACCTCAAAATCAGTAAAATAACAACTACCCGCATGAACCACAGGCAACTCTCACGGCACAACTTATTTATGCACTGTTTTGGTATTAATTAATGGATACTTTGTAGAAAATACATACGACATTCACTTCTGTGACCTGAGGTTACCAAAGTTGTAATTTTGAAATCATGATCTGAATCTTCAATGCAAACTTATCATTGATGAATGAGACAGCTTGGTTTTTATAGGAGATTCATACTGTTTATTTAAACGGCATAATATGTTAGGAGACACTTTTTTTGTTTAATGTTTGACAACGTGGGAACAATGTTTGAATGAAACCACAATATCCTTTCCATTTTATTAACATGTCACTCCACAAATTCAACATAGAAGGAACCTGTCTTTTCTGATGATATCAATGTGGAAATGTTGCTTCAGGAGTCCAAAAGATGACAGTCATCGAAGAAGGCTCAACAAATGAAGTTAGTCACTGCAGATGCTGAACATAAATTCAACCAAAGGCGGAAAATGTCTGGACGTACCACAGTGCCATGAATATGAACCCAACATATAAAATATTGTCCTTCGAAAATATCCAGGAGGTAGCCTAAATTTCATGGGTATGTATATTTATTTTATTTAAGAATATATTAATTTGTCACTTAGAATTTAAATTGAGAAGCACTTATTTATCACGTCTCGAAAAATTACATGGCTTTTGTTGTGTCAGTAAGAGGGTTTGAGGTGGCATTAGCGAATATGCCAATTTTCATTTAAGTTTTCATTTATGTTTGCCAGATATCTTCATAGACTCATGCAGCACGAAAACAGATTCTTATGCCAAACATAATTGCAAATTCAACGAGTCCCACCTGCCTGCTCCTGGCACATTTCCTCTAAATCTGTCCTACACATGTACTAACTGAAGTGTATTTTTTTAAACACTATAAATTTGCCGACATCAACCACTTCCTCAGGAAGTCTATTCCACAGGCGAACCAGGCTCCGTGCAAAACATGACTCTTTTTTTAATATCTCTTGTCTCACATTAAAAATATATTCACTCGAGTCGAAATCCCCTATCCTCGGGGAAATACACTTATGAATAACCCTATCTATACCCCTTACGGTTTTATAAACCTCTATAAGATCACCTCGCTAACTCCTACACTCTATTGAAGAAAGAAGTGCCGGATTATCCAAGATAACAAGGTGTAGAGCTGGATGAACACAGCAGGCCAAGCAGCAT
>NC_063366.1:14435949-14477644 GCF_021869965.1 Rhincodon typus
ATGCTGCTTGGCCTGCTGTGTTCATCCAGCTCTACACCTTGTTATCTCAGATTCTCCAGCATCTGCAGTTCCTACTATCCCGGATTATCCAACCTTGCTTTATATCTCACACCTTTCAAACCCAGGGCACCATGCGGGTAAATCTCTTATAAACCCTCTCTCACTTAATAATATCCTTTCGATAACAGCGCAACCAGAACTGGACACAGTACTGCACAAGATGCCTTATCAATGTCCTGCAAAAACTCAATATAACATCCCAACTGCTATTCTCGAAGGACTGGGCGATAAAGGTTAGCGTGTTAAACGTCTGTCTAATCACCTTGTTTACACATGACGCACTCTTCAAAAAATTTTGCATCTGAACTTCTAGGTCTGTCTCTGCTACAACACTACCATACTAGGCCCTACTTTAATTGTACAAGTACTGCCTATATTTGTTCTATCAAAATGCAATACCTCATATTTATCCAGATTGAACACCATCTACCGTTTTTCAGCTCATTGTGCCGTTTGATGTATATCACTTTGTAATCTTAGAAAGTGTCTAAGAGCGAATTGTGTTCCATTTTTAGAAGTATTCTTAACACACATCCCGGGGAGATTTCTCACTGTCTTCACCAGATCTGCATAAAAACCGAAAGAACTGTGAATGCTGTAAATCAGGAACAAAATCAAAGTTGCTGGAAAAGCTCAACAAGTCTGGCAGCATCTGAGATGAAAAAAGAAAACAGAGTTAATGCTTCGGGTCCGGTGACCCTTCCTCAGAACTGATAGAGACTGGGAAAACGTCAGTTTATGTGCAGAAAAAAGGGGAGAGGAATGGGGTAGTAAGTAAACGATAGGATAGAGCCTCAAGAGAGAGAAGAGCAGTTGGACAGACAAAGAGTTGATAACGATCAGGCTGGGAGAATGAATAGTTGTTAATGGGGACTATTAGTGACTAATAACAGGTAGTGTGTAATGGCAGGCTATGTGGTAACAAGACCTGGTGTGTGGGGTAGGGGGCTGGCACATCGGAGGGCTACAGGGTCCCCAACTGGAAAATAAGGTGTGTTCTTTCAGCTTCCATTAAGCTTTGCTAGAACACTACAGCAAGCCAGAGACAGACATGTTGGTCAGGGAGTAGGGTGGTGCGTTCAAGTGGCAGGCAACGGGTAGTTCAGTGTATTTTTTTTGCGAGCAGAACGTAGATGTCCTGCGAAGCGCTCACCTGGTCTACATTTCCTTTCCCCAATATAGAGGATACCACATTGTGAGCAGCGAATGCAGTAGACTAGATTCTGGGAAGTGCAAGTGAAGTGTTCCTCCACCTGGAAGGTATGTTTGGGCCCTTGGATACTGGGGAGGGAGGAGGTGTTGCACCTTCGCCGGTTACAGGGTGAGGTGCCGGGGGTCTGTGGGGATGGGGTTTGGGGTGAAGGAAGTGTGGACCAGGGTGTCCTGGAGGGAACGGTCCCTGCGGAAGACAGACAAGGGTGGGGAGGGGAATATGCGTCTTGTGGTGGCATCTTGCTGGAGGTGTTGGAAACGGCGCCTGATGATCTTCTGGATGTGGATTCTGGTGGGAAGATAGGTGAGGACGAGAGGAACCCTATCGCTGTTGCAGAGGGAAGAGAAGAGGTGAGGGCAGAAGTGCGGGAGATGGGTCAATCCTGTCGACCACGGAGCTGGGGAATCCTTAGGTGAGGAAGAAGGTGGACAATTCAGAGGCTCCCTTGTCGAAGTTGGCCTCATCTGAACGCATACAATGGAGATGGAGGAACTGAAAGAATGGGATGGAGTCTTTACAGGAAGTGGGGTGTGAGGATGTTTAGACCAGGTAGCTGTGGGAGTCAGTGAATTTGTAGTGAATATTAGTGGCCAGTCTATCCCTAGAAATGGGAACAGAAATGTCGAGGAAGGGAAGGGAAGAGCCAAAGATACATTAGGTGAAAGTGAGGGCAGGGTGGAAATTGGAGGCAAAATTAATGAAGTTTTCCAATTCCAGAGAAAGAGTTGTGGGTGAGGGCCGGAATAAGACTGGAACAAGAAATGTTTGATGTACCCCACGAAGAGACAGGCATAACTAGGGCCCATGTGGGTACCCACAGTCACCCCGCTTACCTGAAGAAAATGAAAGGAGTTAAAGAGAAGTTGTTGAGCACGAGGATGAGCTTGGCCAAATGGAGGAGGGTGGTGGTGGGTGGGAATGGGTCAAATCTTTACTCCAGTAAGAAGCGGAGAATTTCAGGGCCTAATCTGTCAAATTTCCCAGCCCCCTACCCCACACCCCCAGCCTTGTTACCACATTGTCTGCCGTTACACAATACCTGTTATTAGTCACTAATAGTCCCCATTAACAACTATTCACCCTCTCAGCTGATCGTTATCAACTATCCTATCGTTTATTCCCTACACCATCCCCCTCCCCTTTCTTTTGTATATATTTTCCCAGCCACCATCTGTGTGAGGAACGTTCAATGGACCCGATACGTTAACTCTGTTTTTTCCTTCACAGATGCTGCCAAGCCTGCTGAGCTTTTCCAGCAACTTTGTTTTTGCACTAGATTTGCATGATTGACTGCCTATTCTTCCCTATGACATCGCATATGTGTTATTCTGTCCATCTAAGGATGAGCTGCTTCTAAAAAAAAACAACATTCACATTCTGATGAAGGGTCTAGGCCCAAAACGTCAGCCTTTCTGCTCCTATGATGCTGCTTAGCCTGCTGTGTTCATCCAGCTCTGCACCTTGTTGTCTCTAACATTCACTTGATATCTGATAAATGATCACCGTTTTTGGCATGTACACCATCTTTAAAAGTTAGTTGTGCACCTTGTTGATCAGTGGAATAGAGAAGCTACTCTACTCTGTGATGGTCAGAATTGGGTGATGTTTATGAAGTAGAAATTGAAACAGTAACTCTGACAGGGAACACAAAGTCCTGTTGGAGATGGTAATGCTACAGAGTGGCGTGTTCCTCCTGAAGTCTCGACACAAGGCACTCCAGTGTTAAGTAATCGTTGTCCACACTGACTTCTCCTTCCAACACCCGCACTTTACATCAGGAACAGTCCCCAAGTTTACAGCACGAAGGGACTCAGGGGCACCCCAGAAGACATCTTATTGATCTATGAGGATCCTGGGCCTCAGATAACGTCCTGACATAGAATCCTCCTGTCCCACTAACTACTTCCGATATTAATACATTTGTATGAATGTTCTCCTTCAGAACATGGATGCTCAACTTACTCAGTGTGTCATTGTGTTAACTTGCCAGTTTGCTGAGAAAGAAACTCCCAAACCGTTATCAGCACAAGGACTGTTAGAGACCAGAGAAATGTGCAACCTCAGGCAGAAGTCAATCCTGTGTTGTGCATAATCAGGGTCTTCGCAGACATGCACAGAGAGGAACAAGAACAGCTGAAAGTGAAGTGGAAATCAAAGTCCCTTATTTCACAGAAGCTGTCATAGTACATCAACTCTTCTGAATAGCTAGCTGGCTACATGGACAGGCGACCACTGACATGCAGAACGAAATTCAGTACACGCAAGACCTTTTAGAGAAAGGATCAGACTTGCATTCCAGTGCCTGGTAATTGGAACTGAAGCCTACAGTTTCCAAAGTCTTGAAGACTGGGGACGAGGATCCTGGCAAGCAGTAAAGCTACTCATTAATCAGGACGAGGCAGGCTGATATGCTGAAGATCCATGAGCGCATAGAACTCTCCAAACTGGGCATTCCAGTAGAGGCCTGGAGATGCATCTTCACACTTCCTGACCCCTTCAGCATTTAACAATTCACTCCAAGTAGGCTTCATTTCCATTAGGCATGGTTGTGAAGTCACGACATAAACATTTCCATGTGACCAAGTGCCAATATTTTCCATTTTCGAACAGTTTCTCTCCACCTACTACTTGAACCAGTAAGACATATTGGCAATGAGACGAGAAATGGAAATTATTCGGGACAGATTGGTTACTTGGGCAACAATGCACTGAACATTATTTGGGAAATTGTTGTTAATTGCGTGAGTCTGATTTTGGGATGGCTATTTCTTTTGTTGTTTACTGCAAAACTAACTGCACTTGACTGACGCATAAATGTATGGCCTGCGAAGATACTATGGTTTTAAGAGGTTAACTTGACCTTTTTGAAACAGAGGCTTTAAGGCAGACATTTAGAACAGTCTACGAAAGCTACTGGAGTAAACAATTTGAGAGGCCTTGGGGTTTTCCTAGGATGCATTAGTTTGAATGGGTGTGGTGAAGCTTGAAAATAACCAGGACTTATTTTTTTAAGTTTTAGCGATCAGCACTTGCTATTGGGGCCTTGAAGTATTGGAAGCTATTCCCCTCCGCCCCCCCCCCCCCCCCCACCCCCAACCCCCATCTCGCTTACAGCCAATAGCTGGGGAGGTCTTTTCCTGATACAGGACTTGCATATGAGACAAGTACAGTTAAGCTATTCCAATTCCATTTTTCTTTTCTTTTGCATTTTCTGTTAAGTGGATGCATAAAGTGTGTGTTTGCTTTAAATACAGTGTTTCCTGGAGTTGCAAGAGCTGGCTTCGGGAGTTTTACAGAAGGTGAGCAAAGCAAAGCTTTCAGATGTGGCAAACAAGTTGGAACTTGCGTTGCCAGCGTGTGCGACAAAAGGAGAGATATTTGTGGCAATCGCAAAACATTTACAATTGCCAGGAAAACCATTGGATTAATTGAAATTAGTCAATTTTCAATTGCATATGAAGCAAATTGAATTACAGGCAATGCAAGAGAAAAAGCAAAGGAAAAAATAACCATTATTGAACCAAAAGGAAGAGAAAAGGAAATGAAGCAGTTTGAATTACAATTGAAAGCAGTGGGAAGGGGAAAACGAATGGAAGGCCCGAGCACAGGAAAGGCAGAAAGATAATTTGAAATCCAGAGTTAGTAGCTGGAGAGGAAAGTCAACTTAAAAGGGCGTAGGCTCAGTTAAAGATAGGCTTAAAGAGGAGCTTAGTGATTGAGAGCAAACCTATCGTAACCAAAGATCCGGTGGGGATCTATATAAATATGTTCAAGCTTTGCCTAAGTATCAGTTAGAAAGTGGCAAAACAAATGAAACTACCGGTGACCATGTGGGTATTGCCAAGCCAAGCAAAGTTGGTAGGTCGAGTCAGTGAGGTACTTGCATCATTGTCAGAGGCATTGGGGAAAATCTCGGGAGTATGATGAGGTGAAAGACATGTCTGACCAGAGATACCGCAGTTGCAGACATGTGCTGACAATCCGCTGCAGTGTGAGAGATAAAGAGAACCAAGGTGTACATAGGGAAATGACTCTGGTGATATCTCTTTTCTTTCTCTTAACCATGTGTCCAAGTGCATTGGCATGAATGAATTGGCTAACTACACTGGGTCAGGGAGCAACAAATAACGTGACAATGCGTTAGGAAGTTCCTGTTCAATACATGGGTCTCTGTGTAAGTTATTCCTTGTAAAGAATCTCACATTGGTGCATCTTGCAGTGCCTTCTCTCACTGGTTCAGTAACTGCGCCCACTGCAAATGTGGTTGAATTAATTCCTTTCCCCATTGGTGCTTTATGATGGAGCACAACACAACGTGGTGTTTAGTAAGCAGCATCCAACCTTTAGCTCTGTACGTTGATGCGCGTTCTGAAGTCTTCAGTCCTTCTGGCAGACATTCCCATGAATTAAATAGTTTTTTTTTTATTTCAGTTTCAGAAGGTCACACCCAATCTTTCTACATGAGGCTCTACCTGCATGCACCACCCCTTCCCCAATCTCCATACCAACTACCACCAATTGCTATCGCCAGACACAACCGTGCAAAGTGTAGTCACACACATACACTTCACTTAAACCACGGTGTTCCTTAATCTGGATGAACCACATCCCACGTGACACCCTTCCTACAAATGCTGATCCTTCACCCCTAACCCCTTGTATGTTATGTTGCCCACCTTCACAATTTCAACCATATTCCCACCATAAAATGTAGATCCAACACCTGAAGAATAAGTACTAGAGTTTTTAGCCCTGAATTGTGGACCCGGCTATTCTGAATCTGTACCTTCTTCCTTCTCGAGTACTGTGGACAGACCCAATTACATGGCCATGGCAAGTAAACTAAATGGATATCTCCGCAGATATGTCCTCAGATCCTTGACTGATTGCTATAAATCTCTTCAATCATGTTTCCCCAATGTACGTATCAGCCGCAGTAGAGCCGTAAGTCTGACCACAATGCATTTCTTGGAGTGCAGAAGCACGAATGCCAAATAAGAATAATGCATTCCTGACCATGGTCAATCCCCTGGACTGTGATCAGAGTCTGCCCTTCATGAATTTTGCCAGGGAAGTTGACCAGCTTAGGCCTGTCTGTACTTTGTTGACGATTACACTTTGAGGGATGACAGCCTGCTTGTTACACCTGCAGTATTTGCTGTATAGTGTGCACATGAGAATGTGATAATACACAGCCTTATGGCCAGATGTATGCCCCCTTGACTGTGTAGTGCTGAACTTGTTTTTTTTTATTCATTCATGGGATATCAGCACTGCTGGCTGGGCAGCATGTATTGCCCGTCCCTAGTTGCCCTTGAGAGCGTAGTGGTGTGTTGCCCCCTTGAATCACTGAAGTCCACCTGCAGTGGATTACCACACAATGTCATTAGGAAGGGAATTCCAGGATTTTGCTTCAAAGACATGAAGAAAGGGTAATGTATTTCCAGGACCGGATGGTGAGAGGCTAAGAGGGGAACTGGCAGCTGGTAGTGTTTTCATGTGTCTTTTGTCCCTCTCCTTCTAGCTGAAAGGAGTTGTTGGTGTGGAACGTTCTGTCTGCGGATCCGTGGTGAATTTTTCCAGTGCACCTTGTTGATAGTACACACTAATCCTCCTATGCAGTGGTGTTGGAGGGGATGGGTGGTTATGGATATTGTGCCAATCAAGCCAGTTTCATGTGTCAGGTCTCTGTTGTTGGAGATGCATGCCTCCAGACAAGTGAAAGTATTCGATCACTCTTCTGACTTGTACTTTGTAGATGATGGGTTTGGGGATTGAGGGCTTGACTTGCTTGCTGCAGTGTTCCTAGCCTCTGACCTGCTCTTATAGCTACATATAGCCACGGGGCGAGTCTCGTTAAGTTTCAGGTCAATGTTAAGCCCAGCACGTTGTTTCTGGGGGCTGGGGGTGTCCAGTGATGGGATACCATAGAAAGTCAAGGTGTGATAGTTTGATTTTCTCTTCTCAGTTATGGTCATAGCCTATGGCACAAATGTTGCTTTGCTTTCCACTTGTCAGTCCGAGCCTGAATATTGTTCAGATCTTGTTGTATTTAAACATCGAATAATTCAGTATCTGATGAATCGTGATTGATGTTGAACATTGTGCAATCTTCGTAAACATTCCATTTCTAAATTTATGACCAATTTATGAAGATGGTTGGGCTGAGGGCACTACCCTGAGGTATGCCTGCAGACATGTCCTGGAGCTGAGATGATAGGCATCCAACAATCACAGCCACCTTCCTTTATGCCAGGTATGGTGCCAACCAGTTGAAAGTTTGTCCCCAATGGCGTACAACGTAAGCAGGCTGATTGTGTGACTGTGTTAGTGGGCATGGAAAGCAAACCAAGAACTGGCAGGGACAATGTGAGCATGGAGGTAGGGCATGACAAGTAGCGTTAAGAGATGAAACAAACAGCCCTGGTATGCAGCCAAGTCTAATTCATGGGCTATTTGCCTGGGACCGCTGCAGCTTTTCAATTGTATCTGCTGATGTCCCATGCAATGCAAATATCTACTTTCTGACTGGCCTGCAAGTGGATGTGACAGCTGCCATGCTGTTCGTGAGTATTTGAAAAATGCATGTTTGCAGCACCTCTAGATGAGTGCTGTGTTGTTGTTGTTACTGGATCATACCCTGAGTTCCTGTCTGATCCTGAGCAATATAGCGATCATTTGTAACAATCCAAATCTTACATTAGTTTCCATATCAGAATTTGACGTGATTGACCTTGACATTTGGTGTGTTTACTACGATAGGAAATGAAGGAATAGTTATACTTCTTGGCTTTTAATGACTTGTTGAACAAGCTGTAATTGCTATAAATTGGAAACTTGATGCCAAAACGCAATTCACGTTGCCACTTGGCAGAAGAAACAAAAACAAAACTGAATAATAAAGTGTGATATTTCTAAGGTCGAAATTTACCTTAACAGAACTCATATCCGATTTTGCTGCACAACGCACATAACTTGTGTCATTCTAACCCGTATATACTTTGTTCAAATATTTCAGCTTCGGAAATGGTATCACTTGACATCAGCAATATATGGTAGTTGCCAAATCATCCTCATCTGGTTACCAGAGAAGATAAGAAATTAGGCTCCTAACTTCATAAATATTTCATTGGTACCATTATATGTGTCCGTGACGAAAATCTTAGCTATGATTTGAGACAGAAGGGAATAGATTGTTGCACTGGTAGAGTTGACAGATAAAAGTTGGGAGGAACTTCTGTGGAGCAGGCACATAACTGCTTTGGAGTCATTGAATCCTTTGTGTTTGGTTTCATACCTACCTCATTCTTTGCATTTCGGTGTGTACAGGACTGGTAACGCTTATCTGAACATTGTGCCTCTACACGTCACACAGGTGTTTACATATTCTTTCTAAAGTATTTATCCTTGATTCGGCTCGATGCACTTTTGGTCTACTGTGTTAATGTCTTCTCGTTTAGCTTTAAGCCCTACTCGTTCAGATTGATACACATGTAAAATGCATTATACTGTTGGAATTGCGGGGTATGAATCAGTGTCACTTCAGCGAAATGTTTTGCAACTATAAACTAAGCGAATTTTATTTTTTGAAAACATGAACATCAATAGTTTTACATATGCTTGTATGATGAAATGCTACATCAGTTCTATGCATTCTTATTTAATTCCCAATTCGCCATCAGCTATCACTCGAAGGTGAATAATTTTCTGCTTTGATCAGCATGCAGTGGCTACTCACCATCGCCAACCTGAATTAGATGATTGTTCTTAAACAAGAATAATTAATCTTAAACAATCGATGAGATTGCACATGCACGCTGTATAACACGCTAAATCATGTTATTTGAATCAGGCGAATCAAATTAAGACAGCAGATACTACAACTATTCCAATAGATTTCATGTCCTTTTCTGTATTGGTATTCAATAAACATACCTGTACTGAGCGCATCCATTGTTGTATCTGTTCAGCGATTTAAAACGATAGGAATTAAGATACTGTTACTTTTGAAAAAAACAAAAGTATGAAATGTATCACTGGATAAAGTAATTTCACATAATTCTTCAGAATTCCTTTTTCATGAATAACTCAAATTGATTTTATTAATCGTGACCACTTTCCCACTGCATCCTACTGGCAATAATGGAATGTATAAAGTTATCCCTTACACGACTGAGCACAAGTAACACGTTGACAATCATATTTTAAAAATGTTATTTGCATTGAAGTGGTTTCAAGTTTTCTTTTTCTTTTCAGGCCAGAACAAGAGTTCAGGGCAACAGCCTGAAAACCCTAGAGATTCTCTATTCCAGTGAATGCAATAAATGATGATAGAAGAAAATACCGTTGTGTTTTTATACATGGCGCATTTTCTTTATCTCACAGGGCACCTTGCCACCTAACATGGATTAAACATGCAGGAAATTCGGCCACAAAAGTTATATAAACTGTGGCAAAAAGAAATAAAATATGTGACTTTTTTTTCTGTGAACCGCAACTCCCCAATGTCTGCAGCATAAGACACACAAAACATCTTTTTTGAAAGAGACATAGTGGCATATTTTTTATCATTTGATTATTCGTTTTGCATACATGCAAGTATTTGCAATAAGTCTTTCATTCTTTAGCAGTTTGATGAAATCAGTTCGTTGGTGACTATATGTAATCGCGTCACAAGGAAATTTATGAAATAATCAAAATGGCAATATCATTTGTTCACCGAAATAGAGATTTCTAACAACAAGTGGATGCCCCATGAGTAAGTAATTCATACCATTTCTTGTTTGACAACATTGAATGAATAGAAGTATCCAGAAAGTAAGTTCTCGGCATTGTGTTGAGTATTTTGCAATGACACTTCACTCCCCAAGACATACTTGCACAAACAAAAATCAGTTTCACTTTGTTTCTGGAGTATTTTCATTGTATTAAAAATGGGATACTATCAACACCCAGAATGGGTTTTTTTGTCTCGATTCAATTAATTTCAATTAACTTTTCAGAAATATATTTTTCTTTCCTCACGAGAAAAGAAAATATTAACCCATTATTGGTTTTCCCTACAACATTTACCTTTCTCTTCTGCTCTGAGTATTGTCTTTCGTCAGTTTCAAGGCTGCCAGAGCTCTTTTCCGACCGTTGAATTATTATCCACATCGAAGTGATGAAGAGAAGTGAGCCATTAAGAGACGTTCCACGTCGTTTGATCTGATGAAGGGAATGTTAACTGTGCAAAACTGACTGGTGTTGGCTGCAACAATGACCTTAACGATAAACGAGGGCTTGTAGAAATATAATTATGAATGATGAACTTTAGCAGTTGTTTTTGCGTAGGTACAAATGAAACAAAGTATTTAATGCCTCAAGTATGCTGAGAATGTGCAACGGATCATGCGATATCAGTTTGCAATGTGATACATTTCATCATGTGCAGCATAAACCGTGCCCTCGTGAAAGAGAAACATTCTTTAAACAAGAACTTAGGCAGTGAAATGAGATGATCGGTATACAGTAGTGCAATATCTCATAAACACAGAATAAAATGCTTAACGTTGTATTTATGCAGTAATGGCATGGAATTGTTCCGTTGGCTTTCTTTTTTAAATCACACACATAACCCGAACTCTGGTATTCCAACCTTATGCAGTCTTATTTTTTGGTTTCTTTAATCAGAAAAGTTATGTTCGACTGTGAATGGGTGCTGCATTTAAAATAGGTGAAATCATAATGGCAGTTTTTTTTTGTTTTGTTTTTCGTTCCACTATTTTATTGTAATTAGGTTAATGGAAATAAGGATTTCAGACCACCATACTGTTCGCTGTTCCGTCATTCAATAGATAATTTAGACATATTCAAGCTTTTGCAGTCTTTACACGGTTCTTAATTAAATGGTCTGCCCATTCCTTTGTAATAGTTTGTGGATTCGCAAAGATTTACATGTTACCAAGCATGCTGTCAATTGAACAGATGGATAATTGTGTAAAATTAGAACAGAAAATCAAATAAATAATACAGGTTAAAAAAGATAACAATACCATGAAATGTTAAGGAAACTGTGAAGGTTAGTACCTTATGCATATATCTTTGTGTGTGTGTGTGTGTGTGTCTCTTTGTCAACATTTAATTAATTAAGCAATATTGGTTTTTTGATGCTTAAAGTATTAATGCTAGAAATGTATTCTACTAGAAATTAAACAGTGCTGTCTCCACAGTGAAATGGGATACTATCGTTTGACACCATTTATCAGTAAGTCGCCTACCACAGATGCAAATCTTTTGGTGAATGTGAAAATTAGGCAATCTTAGTTTCTTCTTCTGTTGTTCAGCAGAAGATGTTAAGTGGATACTTTATTTCAAGCTCTCAAAGCTACAAAGAAATTCATTGGAATAAATAAAGACAGGTTGATTCATGTGGAAAATGATGAATAATGAACACAGCATCAAGATAATTTATGATAGGGCATTAAAGAATTTTTTTTCAAAGAAAAAGATCAATGCTGAATCTAGTGTTAAGAATTGAAATGCATGGCTAATGAAATAACATAAGTGGCCAACGTAGTTGCTTCCAATGGGTAATAGAATTTGGAAATTGGAGGGATTATGGATGTTTATTTCAAGTATAAGGCATTCGGTATTACTGGTGTGTGCATTGCAGAACTGAAACTGATAAAAAAAAACCTCTTTGTTAGCAGTGAGATTTTATATTTCTACAAAAGTAAAATATCTGAAATGCAATTTGTACTCGATTATCAAAATTAAGGTTAAACTCCCTGTGATAAAGATTTTACTTGACAAACGTATAGAAATTAGTGTGCATTACATAATCATTTTGATTTGAATCTCAAACAAATGGATATTTAAAAACCAGTTTAAGCTTTATATGTTTGTCTCACCTCTGTCCGTTTCTGAAAATTAAAAAAAGAGCCAAAAGCATGTTATATGTATTCCATTGCGATTTCCCATTTTGTGTTGTTTACGCCAATGGAGGGGAAACTCGGCAAACTTCATTTCTAACTGTACCTGATGTGTATAAGTTTGCCTATTTATGCAGAATATATCTTTTTTTTTCTTGGATGCATAGGTAAACTATACTTAAGTGTGCCGAGCACAATTTATTCCATTCATAATTCATTGTACCTGAAGAGAGAAACCTGCTGAAAAGCAAAGTAAATATGTAGATTCCAGATTATGTCGTGTTCATGACTCTATACTCGTCATATTCTATTGCTAATTATTAACTAGCACCAATCGTTTTTCTTTTGTGATAACATAAAAAAAGTTTGTTATGAAACAAACAGAACATTAGTCACATTCCTATTCATTCAACTAATTTTTAAGCTGATGAAACTCCTGGAATTAATGCTTCAAATGTGGTTAAAGAGAGCAGAAACATGATGATTTAAAAGCTTTTCTTTTGAAATATCGCATGAAATTTATGTGACCCACCAGAAAATTCAAGCAGCTCAGTGAACCACACATTAGTTGAAGTATGGAATTTCTATGGACGTTAACATATCCATCGGTCCTCTGCACAATTATCCGAACTTGCAGACTTTAAATTGCAGTACGTATTGGTAATCTTATAGTCATCCGTACAATAAAGCCTCCAAAAAGTCAGGCGTCACAACACCTGAAATGGCATTTATTGGTATGGAACAAAATCTACTAGCATGGTGTGAATAATGTTTGAGTGTAAAGGCAACGCCGGAAATGTATATTATGGAGATGTACTGATTCAAATTGCACTGAATTAGATTAAGTATTCCAAGAACAGGGTTAAGTATCAACACGTGAGAGTGCATGTTTGAGAACCCCAAATCGGGCTGAAATTATATGGTAACAACGGATAGAAACAATAAATACAGTCGATGAGTGTCTGGCTTTACGTTTGGTTTCGCGAGCAACTTAGTTTGGAAAATACAGTGCAGGTAATGTTTAACAGTCTGCTCAGTTGGCTGAACGGATGTTTTATGACGCGCAGTGCTGCATGCAGCGTGGACTCAATTCCTGCACTGGCTGAGATTAATTTGAACGATTTTCCTTCGCAACCTATCCTCTTGACCCGGGAGTGGTGACCCTCAGGTTAAACCATGTCTCTCTAATTTGAGGGCAGCGGTATAATTTGCTCAAACTATGGTGACTTTACCTTTGCATCCTGCGAATGTGCATTTATTTCCAAACCACTACGACATACAGAACAAAATGTAACATATGTTTATGGCTCATGCCGCTGATAAATTTTGCATTGCTAATTCTCATAATCATGCTGGATGACAGAAATAAACAAAAATTTGTCTTAGAATATATAGTCAGATGCGAATTGTGCATAAACACAGCATTAAAACTTTGGTTCTAATACTTTCTCACTGAGAACACAACACTTAGTGTAATTATAATGTTAGGTTAAGAAATACTCATTGGCTCGTGTTCCATTTACTTAATGTGCACAGTTTTATGACAATGCCACCGTTTAAGAGAGAGGAAAAAAAATACTCATCGTAACATGTTTACTTGCTAATATCTTCTGGAATACATACGTGTGCCTGTAGTCTGTCCTGCAAACAATCATTCATAAGGAATTTTTATGATAAGTTGAAGATTTCGAATAATGTTATATAATTATTTGTATAAGCATTACCATACTGTTTGCAATCTCCTATATATAGCAAACACAAAACAAAACTAAAATTTGAGGAAAACAGCATTGTGCTTCTGGAGAAAAATAAACAGCTGTTTATAAAACAATATTTCATTTGGTGGAGTTCAAACTGATGGTTTTTTTAAAGTACAAAAACAATGAACAATTGCACAAACCCAGAAGAAAATGAAGTTGCTTAGAGTTAAAGTGCCATGCAATAATTTTCACTTATGAAACAATGTGGCCAATGATTTTATAATGATTTATGATTCCATTTAACACCTCATGTTGTCCAATTGTTGCCACAGAACTGGATGTTTGATGTCATTAAATACATTCATTGACTGTCTAAAGAGTTGAATTGACTTTACATTTACGCTAATATAAATGCTTTTCATGAGTTCATATCCATACAGCTGGATTGAGTGGACACCATAGATGTGTAAGATACCTGTGAGCAAATTGAGAGATGTCTCAACAATAAGAGACAAGCGATTCTTATCTCCACAGTTTTGGCTTAACTTGCATTTTTTCATAAACTGTGCAATTATAAAAGTGGTTACAAATGCAGGATATCTGGAAAGTGCAGATAGTGGTGAGAACTGTCATATATGCACCAGTCAGCGAAAGACACGAATGAGTGGAAGTGAGTCTGGAAATCACAGCGGTCAGGCAGCGTTGATGGAAAGAGAACAAGCTATCGTGTCAATTCTAGATGAGTCAGAATCTGATCAGTGGTATGTCAGAAGGGTTGGATCTCGCTCCACTGTTTTTCATCAATTATATAAATGTTTCGGATGTAAACATAAGAGGTATGAAAAGTAAGTTTGCAGATGATACCAAAATTGGTGGTACAGTGGACATCAAATGATGTTAACTTAGACGATAACGGGGCCTTGATTAGATGGGCTAATGGACTGAGGAGTGGCTGATTGAGTTTAATTTAGCAAAATGTGAGATGCAGCATTTTGGAAAGCCAAATCAGGGAAAGTCTTAGACATTTAATGGAAAGGTTCTGGGGAGTGTTGCTGAACAAAGAGAACTTGGAGTGCAATATCATAATTCCTTGAAAGTTCAGTCACAGGTAGACAGGATACTGAAGAAGGCGTTTAGTATGCTTGTCTTTATTGATCAGTGCATTGAGTATGGGTGTTGGGAAATAATGTTGAAACTGTGCAGGATATTAATTAGTCCATGCTTGGAACACTGCATGTAAGCCTGTTCTCCCTGTCATAGGAATGATGTTGTAAAACTTGAAATGATTCAGAAAAGATTTACATGGATGTTGCCAGTGTTGGAGGGTTTGGGCGATAGGGAGAGTCTTTATAAGCTGGGGTTGTTTTCTCTGGAGTTGCAGAGGCTGAGCGGTGACCTTATAGATGTTTACAAAGTAATGAGGGGCATGAATAACGTGAATAGTCAAGGTCTTTACCTGGGGTGGGGCAGTCCAAAACTCGAGGACATAGGTTTGAAGTGAGAGGGGACAGATTTAGAAGGCACAGAAGGTGGTGCTTGTATGGAATTAACTGTGAGAGGAAGTGATGGAAGCTCGTATAATTACTGCAGTTGAAAGGCAAATGTGTGGGTATATGAATAGGAAGAGTTTAGAGGAATATGGGCCAAATGCTGGTAAATGGTACCAGATTAATTTAGGATTTCGGATCAGCATGAATGGGACTTATCGAAGACTTTTTTTTAATTTCCATGCTGTACGGCTCTTTGACTCTCTGACTCCATGACTCTTCATCAGAGCAGTAACCGCCTTGTTGAATGCCATGAGCGAGTGAAATGGAAAGCAAAGAGGATGTACATGCTGAAAGAGACAACCGGAATTTCTGTCAGAGGGAAGAGTAAACTTCTTTACAGTGGGCATTCCTCGAAGACAATTGGCAGTCGACTAAACACAATGTATAAGCAAATTAATGCAGATGCTAGAAGTTGTACTGAAAATGCTGGAAATCAGGGCAAATCAGGCAGCATCCATGGAAATAGCACAAGCTTACGTTTCGAGTCTGGTTTACGTTTCATCACAGCTGCTTGTTCTCACTCCTTAGCCTGCAGGGCTACAGCAAAGGGAGGGGTCTCCTGAAAAAAGTCTGTTAAAATTCTTTGAGGAGGTAACAAGCAATTTCGACAAAGGATATGATCGTTTTAGAAAAGTAGTTATTGTCGATTTCGATTTCCAGAAGGTCTTTGGCAAGGTAGTGCAGAAGAGGCTGCTAAGTTAGATAAGAACCTTCGGTGTTGAGGAAAAGTTATTGGCATGGATAGAGGATTGGCTAATTGGCCGAAGGCAAACAGTAGAGATAAAGCGTCCTTTCTCAAGTTGGCAGCTGGTGATTATTGGATGTCCGCAGGGGTTCATATTGAGACAACAACTATTCACGTTATACATTACTGCTCTGGACGAAGTAACTCAGGGTTATGATGCTAATTTTGCAGATAATACAAAGATTAGTCGAAGGGCAGGTCATGTTGAAGAATGGAGATAGGTACAGAAGGAGTTAGGCTTGGAGGTTGGATAAAGAAATGCCACGTAGAATAAAATGTTGGAATGTGTGAGTATGTCCTATTTGTAAGAAGAATAGACTGCTTCTAAATGGGGAAAGGCTTAGAAATCTAAAGCACAAAGTAAATTTGGAGTAGTACATCAGGATCTCTTAAGGTTAGCGTGCAGTTTCAGGTGACAGAAGGCTAATACAATTTTTGCTTTATCTTAAATAGAGCTGGATTACAAGCGCAGAAAAGTACTACTGAGGCTGTAAAAGCAATGACTAGGCGGTATTTGGAATATTGTGAGCACTTTTGGGTCCATGTCTAAGGAAAGTTGTGCAGAGATTGGAGGAGCTCCAGAGAACTTTTACAATAATAATCCCATTATTGAAGGGGTTTGTCCCATAAGGGGTAGTTGAGGATTTTGAGTCTGTACTTGCTGAAGATTAAAAGGATGGATGGATACTTGAAACTTTTACTGACAGAATACTGAGAGGCATTGATGGTTTTGACTTGGAGAAGATATTTCCATCCTTAGGAGAGACTGGACCTGTGGGAAATGCCTCAGATTGAAGGGACAGCCCTTTAGAACTGAGATGAGGAGGAATTTGTTCAGTCAGAGGGTGGTAAATCCTTGAAACGCTGCCTCAAAGTGTTGTGGAGGCCAAGTCTTTGAGTGTATTTTAAGACTAATTTGATTGGTTTATGATGGATAATGGGCGCAAAAGTTATGGGAAGAAGGCAAGAGAATGAGGTTGAAAAACATATCAGCCATCTTCAAATGGCGAAGCATACTCGATCGACCAAAAGGTCTAATTCTACTCTAATGCCTTAGGGTCTTATGAGTAGAAAATATTAATTATTAATTTACAAAGGTGTTCATAACTATGTATAAGATTTTCATTACAAAGTTAGGGAATTTGGTCACGTAGTCATATGTCGAAAAGTTGACACACATTTAAAGAGATGGCCAAACGCAAGAAAACATACAGAATATCAATCTTTCATTTTGCTGTGAGTGGTTACATTTTGATGCACAGTGACCTAACGCATATTGAGGTACCATCTCTTGAAGTTGATTAAATATCCAAAAGGAAAGAAGAAAGTCTCTGGAAGAAGTGACTAATGTACAAATCCAAGTGAAATTTCATTGTCACTTTTTCCTTGTTTTTTTTTCTTTCGTCATTTGTTTTCATCAGTGAATGACAAATTCCCTATGTCTAATGACTTGGTGTTTATAATTTAAAAACAGTGAACATATATATCAACTTTTAATCATCAAGTTACAGAGAATAATGGATCCAGGATAGAAGACATGAAAATTCAGAAAGTGCTCATTCAGATTCTCGAATCATTAAAGTTTTCCTATAATGGAATCCACTAATTTACTTTACCCTAGACTCTTCATACAATCCAGCAATCTATTTATCTCAATCACTCATAAAATGACCTGCTAAATGCATTGTCCACTGAAAATTAAATTGATTACTAAATCAGATCTTTTTTCATACCTCATGATTTATCTTATTGGCATCAACTAAATACAACTCACTTGCCTGGAATGATTGATAACAATAATAATAATGTTGATACTAATAATACTATTAATGATATAATAATAATAATAATAATACAATGAAGAAGAAGAAGAAGAATGCAATAATTACTTCTATTTGCAGATTCATTATAACTGATATTACGGTGGAATTGTAGATGCTACTCCACAGCCTATAAAGAGTCTTATTGTGACCACACAGGGAATGTTGTAAATATCCACTACATATTACATTACATTTAAATTGATTGATCCATTTATTTTCTGATAGGTCGCAGAAAATGAATGCAATTCGTCTCAAGTATAGCTATCCAAATTTCGCCAAGACTTGCCACTTCAGAGTTGGAATCGTTTTAAGTCTTATATGAAATATGGGATTCATCAAAGTGAGGTGTCATAAAGTCTGCATTATTATGAATCTGGAGTTCAGCAATTATCTATAATTTTACAATGATGTAGAGAAAATGTTTTGTCAGAGGTAAAACACAATCTTCATCACCGAACAGAATATTTTGAGCACATTTATCTAGATTGACGTCTTCACCTATTCCATTTTCACTACCTTCCAATGGAAAAGAATTCTAAAATGTCAAATGAATAACAAAATGCAAGGCTATATGACTACATAATTAAGATTAAACTTCCATAAAGCAATAGAATTGTTGTTATCATTTGTAAATGCCTGCGACTTCGACAGTTTCTGTTTGCCTTTGAAAATTTACCTTTCTCGCCATCTGTTATAGAAAGAAAAGAGAGTGATTCATTTTATTACAGAAAATGATAGAAATAAAACTATTGCTGCGAAGAAGGTATTATTCCATCTGTTAAAATAACTTAGATGACAGTGCATAACTGCATAAGGTATGTTGTTCAAACACCTCCACTTGTAAAAGAATAAATTAGTGAGCATTCACCAAGATACTTCATACTTGTGATAGTTAATACTGACTATCATAGGCTTTCAGACAAAACCATAGTCAGAAGTGTCTTCAGATTAACACAAATACTTATAATGCCTTAATGAAAATACTTTGCCAGAACTCTAAAGTAGAATGAAATAATTTATAGGTACACTTACCTCCCACTTTCAATTTGCTCTTAAGAATATCAATATCTAAAAAAAATGTTCATTGTTCTTTATTTTTTTCCAGGAGAATCTTTTTTTTTAAATAATTACATCATCCACTGTGCCAATATGGAATTATTATTCAAGTGAATACTCCACTTTATGATATTTTATGGAGAACCATATTTATTGAAAAACAGCGAAACAGGATCAGGAGTAGGCACTTCAACGTTTCAAGTTTGCTACTCCGTTGAAACTGGCTGATTCTCAATGGAATATTGCTGATTTGTTCTTTGATCCTTGTTGCTTATAAAATATGTATCAAAAAATAATTTTCTTGATGATATTCACTAACTTGGTCACCACTGTTTTCTGGGTAGATAATTTCATAGACTCACTACTTTTGAATGTGGACCCATTTCCATATTTGAATTGAAAATGGCCTACATCGCAACCACAGACTTCGACCACTGAGTATAAATTTCTTAAACAAGGAATATATTCCCAATGTATCTCATCTCTCGAGCACTGTTATAATATTATTAGATTCAATCAGATTCACTTTAATTTTTCTAAGCTCGAGACAGTACAGGCTCAGTTCAATCAATCCTTCTTCCTGTGACAACTCTGTCATTCCCCATATCAGCCAGGTTAACTCTGCCACACTATTTCTATCATAATTAAACCAATTATTTGGTACCACCAGCAATACTGCTTGCAATGCTGCAGGTGTGGTCTCACCAAGCCCCTGTATGACTTTAAATATACCATTTGCCTTCCTAATTGTCTGAAATGCCTGCCTGTTTACTCTTGTTAACGTCTCTAAACCGACATGCAAATCACTTTTGTATTTACAAAATGGCCAATGCAACACTTTTTAAGTAAAACACTTCTCCGTTTCTTCACACCACAGTGCAAATTGTTACATTTGCCTATGTTCTACTGGATTTGTAAATCTGCAGGCTCCTTGCATTCTGCTGACAATTCATAATGTCACAAAAATTATATCATCAGCAAAATACTCATCCTGGAGAGCTTGAAAACATGCCCTGAAGCTTTCTGGAACGGTCACAGGCCCTCGTAGTGGAAAAAAAAAGCATCACATTACTCTGCATTTATCTGCCTTCTGTTCACCAATTCTAATTCCATATCAGTGAGGTACCATTATCCTAGTTGATCTCATTTCACCCAACATCTTTAAAGGGTTCGGAAAATCAAACCACACCAAATCTGCTACTTCTCACTTATCTATTCTACAAGTTAGATCAGTAAGTAGCTCTAATATGTTATGTAATGCATTATTTCTCTATCATTGACCCGTGATGGTTTTGCATAATCCTGTCGATATTTCCCAAGCGTCACATAATCATATCATTTACAGTACACCGGAGCATTTACATGCTATTAGGCTACATGGTTTACAATGGATTTTTTTGCTTTTTTCTTTGGTCAATGATTGAAATAGTAGGGTTATGCTTGTAACCATCTAATCTGGTTAAAAATTAGTATTATGCCTAGACGTTTGATGCAAAATTGAGCCACTTATATCACAATGACGGTTATTTTAGCAGGTGTCGTCAATCTACAGAAATTACTTGCGTGGGAAAACTTTAACCTAATGTACTCAATTGTTGATGTCAGTACTGCCAGTTCGTCGTAGTTGGAGGATGCAAAGTTTTGAAGGTTAAATGACATTTTGATTGCCAACATTAGTTTCAAGTAAATATCCTTATTTGAAGGATGACCAACGAGATAGCTTGAAGCAGGTATGTAAACCTTTCAACTATCAATAACTTGCACTCTGCAATATCGTGTCAAATGTTTACTGTAGTTACTGCAAAAGAAAACTGAAACATATTGTCATTACAACGTATTTCTTTCTTTCTCTTAGCTGATTCACTAATATACTTACATGAAAATCACAGACTTTTTAAAACAATATTTCTTTCTTCAGAAATTAATCAATTTCTTAATCACTTAAAGTGCAGAATTATATCACAGTGTCAAAATATTGTTAGCACACAGAAGAAAGTTGTTCTGCCCAATATGTCTGCAACCGTCTTATTACCTAGTGTCGACCTCCTGCTTTTTCCATATGCTCCTTCAGACAAATTATATCCAAATAATCATTCAATGCTCTCTTGAATGCCTCAATTGAACCTGCCTCCAACACATTTCCAGTCTGAACCTTTGTTCTCATTTTTTGAAAATGTATTTTATGTTGTAGATGTTGGTATGTTCACCGAGCTGGGAGGTTTGATAGCAGACATTTTGGCCGCTTACTAGGGGACGTTCTCAGCGCTGTGGAGCATCCTGTGAAGTGCTGTTGTCTTGTGCCAGCTCGAACTTATATGGTCTGGTTATTGCAGCTTCCGGTAGGAGCTGGTTTCGTCTGTGCGTTGTAATGGTTGGCATATCGGGTCTAATTCAATGTGTTCATTGATGGAGTCCACGGACGAAACATCTGCTATCAAGCTTCCCAGCCCGGCGAACACACCATCATCTAAAACCAGCACCCGAGCTACAATTCTTCTCTCAAACCCTGAATGTATTTTACGTATTTCAACTCTCTTGTCGACCTTGTTTCGCATGCACATCACTTTAAAACTATGTCTTTTGTTTTCCTTTTTATGAGGGGACAGATTCTTCCTATGAATTCAGGATAATTTTGAAAAAAATCGACCAAGTCCACATAGAGCTTTTCTCTCCAAAGCGAACAGTGCCAACTCCTGGGCTGGTACAGTGGCTGTGGAATGTGGATTTTATTTGGTTTGATTCATTGCTGTCACCTGTACCGAGGTATCTGCTTTACATGCTTTACAGACAGATCGTACGAGATAAATGCATCAGGGTAACAGAGAAGAGTGCAGAATACAGTGTTACAGCTACCGAGAAAGTGCAGAAAGAGAAAGACAACAATGTTTAAAAAGTCCATTTATAAGTCTGATAACAGTAGGGAAGAAGTTGTTTTTGAATCTGTTCGCAGTTGTATGCACACATTTATACATTTTGCCCGATGGAAGAAGTTGAAAGACAGTGAATCGGGTTGGGACAGATTTCGAATATGTTTGCTGATTTCCCAAAGCAGTGGGAAGTAAAGATAAAGTCAATGGTTGAGACAGTGATTTGCGTGATAGGCTGAGCTGTGTTCACAACTCTATAGCGCCTTTCCATCTTGGGAAGAGCAATTGCCATACCACACTGTGATGCATTCGGATTCGATGATTTCCATGTTACATCCATCAGAAAAATTGTAAGAGTCTTTATTGACCTTGTGCATGAATCACAAAATGTTTGTTTGCCGCTGAAGCAGGTAAGAAGGCAAATGTAATATTGTCTTTTATTGCTTAGAGGTTTAAAAAGGAGTTTAAAAATCAGGGAGCTTATGCTACTGCTGAGTAAGATACTGGTGCATTTTTGCTCTCCTTACTTGAGAAAGGATGTACTTGCAATGGAGGGGCTGTAGAGGAGGTTCAATAGCTTGATTCCAAAGTTGAGAATGTTGTCTTATGAGGAGATGTTGAGTAGACTGGGACTATGTCATTGGAATTTAGAAGAATGGGGGGTGGATTTATGAAAAGTATAAGATTATGAAGGGAATATACAAGGGAATATATAAACAGGGAGGCTGATTCCAATGGAGGGTGAAAATGAAACTCAGGGATAGGGGGGAGGCTTCAAAATAATGGAGAGCAAATTCAGGAGTGAGGTGAAGAGCAACTCTTTTATACCAAGGGTTGTGAATCTGTGGAATTCCCTGGCCAGAGGCTGAGGCTACCTTCTTGATTGTTTTTGAGGTAAAGATAGATTTTTGAAAAGTAATTGAATTAAGGGTAACGGAGAGGGGGTGGTTAAGTGGAGCTGGGTGCACGATAAGATCAAAAACGAACATATTGAATGGTTGAGCAGGCTTGAGGGGCCGGATGGCCTGGTCATGCTCCTTTTTTTTATGTTCTTATGACATGTTGAATTTCATTAGTCCTCTGAGGAAATAAAGGTTTTTTTTATTGTATTTTGCTGATCTTAGTAATCATGACTCCCAGGAACTTGACGCAGTCGACCATCTCCACCTTAGCACCATGCAGTGCCATCCATGCTGCTTCCTGAAGTCAGTGATTAGCTCCTTCATTTTACTGACGTTGATTGCTGTCTTTACACCATGCTGATAAGCAGTTAATTTCTATTCATACTCGGTTTCATCATTGTTTGAGATCTGACCTACAATAGTGGCGTCATCAACAAACTTGTAAATGGAATTCATGCAAAAATTGTCGACACGTGTATATGGAGTATATCAGGGAACTGAGTACGCTGCCTTGAGCAGCACTGGTATTGGACATTATTGTGGAAGAGTTGTTCTCGCCTATCCTTAACGAATACAGCCTGCTGGTAATAAATTCAAACCATCCAGTTACAGATGGGGAAGCAGATACCAAGGTCCAGGAGTGTGAAGATGTGTTTGCTTGGAATCATAATGTTGAAAGTAGTGCTGTTGTCAAAAAAAAAACATAGGAGACTGTCATAGGTATTCTTATTGCCCAGATGTCCCAGGGATGGGTATGGGGTCAGGGCGATGGTTTCTGCCTTGGAAGCCTTGCGACAGTAGCTGAATTGCAAAAGGGGAAGGCAATCTGGGAGTCTGGCGTTATTGTCAGCCATGACCAATCCCTCGATGCCCTTCTTATCAGAACCACCGGGTAATAGTCATTGAGGCATGCCACATGATTTTTCTTTGGCACTGGGATGATAATGGCATCTTTGAAGCAGGTGGGGATTCATATTTAATAAATAGATGTTGAAGATATCTGTGAAAGTGCTCGCCAAATATTCTGCTCAGCATCTGAATGCAGGGCCAGGGACTTCATCCGGGTTGTTTGCTTTCCATAGGTACACCCTTAAGACGGCCAATCTAATGTCTGTGGTAGTGACTGATGATATGGGTGCATCCGAGTCTGATGGGATTGGTAATATAATTTCATTTTCTTTCTGTTCAAAGCAAATACAGAATCCATTGAGAACACTGGGTAGGAATCTACTGTTGCACATGATTCTGCTTGAATTTGCTTTGTAGTCCATTATGTTGTGTAAGCATTGCTACAAATGACAGGTGTCTATGTGAGTAGTCTTTGTCACAAGTTTAGATTGGTATTGCCTCTTTGAATCCCTAATGGATTTGCAAAGGTGGTATCCTGTACTTGAATTTCTTGCATAGGTTTGGTTCATCCGACTTGAACGCCTAAGGCCTGGACTTCAGTAGAGAATAGATCTCCTGGTTCATCCATGGTTTACGTTTCAGATTCATCACGCAGTCATCCATGCACCAACTAATGAATTCTGCAATGGTCATGGCATTCTAATTTTGGTTTATCACTGAGTTTCTGAATATAACCAGGCATAGAATGACAGAGTCATTGATATGTGCAACACAGAAACAGACACTTCAGTCTACTATTTCCATGCTGGCTAGATATCCTTAATTAATCAAGAACCATTTGCAGCATTTGGCCCATAACCCCCTCATGTACCCATCCAGATATATTTTAAATAATGTAACCATACCAGTCTCTACCACCTCCACTGGCAGCTCATTCCATACAAGCACCGCGCCTGCATGAAAATAGTTGACCCTCATATCTCTCTTAAATGTTTTCCCACTCTCCTTCAACCTACGACCTCTAGTTTTGGACTCCAGGGAAAAAGACCTTGGCTATTCACCCTATCATTACTCATCATTTTATAAGGTCACTCTTCGAGGGAAAATAGCCCCAATCTATTCAGGCTCTCCCTATAACTCAAACCCACTTACCCTGGCAACATCCTTGTAAATCTTTTCTGAATCCATTGTAGAATCCACAGATCTAAGCAATCCCCTAAAAGCCCTTCAGGTTTCCTCAGAAAAATGCTGCACTACTTTCTGCATTGGGACCTCACACTTCATTTTCTGCTTATAAGCCAGAAGGAAGAGCATAGCCTTGTAGTCCCACTTTCCAAAATGCAGACGGGATATTTAGCACAAGACATCTTTTATGGATGTGCAGCAATAATCAAGAATGTTTGGCCTTCTGGTGAGACGAGAGAAATGCTGGAGGAATTTTGGTAGGACATTCTTGAGGATGGCCTGGTTGAAGTCACTGGCTATGATGAGCAAGATTTCAGGGTATTCCATCTCTACTTCGTCGACTGCATTCTTTGCTTCCATATGGAGTTGGATGTAGACAACTGTAGAGGTAGTGAAGGTGAACTCGCGTGGAATTCGGCATGGACGGCATTCCACTGTGAAATACTGTTTATCGAGGGAGCAGTGACCTGTTAGTACAACGCATTTGTCACCAGGTGGTATTGATGAGGAGGCAGACCCCACCTCCCTTTGCCTTGGTTGAGAACGCCGAAAGGTCTATTTAGTAAATTGAGAAGCCTTCAAGTTTTAAGGCACAATCAGGCATAGCAGGGGTGAGCCGTGTGTGTGTGAAACAGGCACACAGCAGTCCATCTGTTCTCTTTCGAAAGTGAATTTAGCTTTAAGATCTTTTGCTTTGTTCTCAATGGCTTGGACGTTTCCCTGGAGTATGCTGGGGAGAGTAGACTTTAAGCATTGGAGTTTCAGTCTCACCTGAAGTCCAGTGTGTCTCCCATGTTTCTTGGGTAGGGTAGACCCTGGATGTTGCTAAATAAAGTCAACTGCTCCTAGAGGTAAGTCTGTGTTCATGATTGTGTTATGAGCACCAGTCACAGCCTTAAGATTTCCCCAGACTTCCACGTCAATTTAAGAGAACATTGTTAGTAAATTTTACAGACATAGAAATGAGTTTAAATGAGCAGAATAGTTATAAAATATGTAAGAGGTAGTTCTGCTGTGGACAGCTGGTAAGGAATTACCACACTCTGGCGCCATCTTCTTATTTTATATACATATAAATATGGGCAGCGTTTTGCCTCAGTCATTAGCACTGCAGCCACACAGTGCCAGGGACCCAGGTCTTATTCCAGACTGGGATGTCTCTAGTCTGTGTGGAGTTTGCTTATTCTCCCCATGTCTGTATGAGTTTCCTCCATGTGCTCTGGCTTCCTCCTATAGTACAATGATGTGCAGGTTAGATAGATTGGCCATGCTAAATTGCACATACTGTCCAGGGATTTGCGGATTAGTCATGGAAAATGTGGGGAATGGGTCTGGGTGTGATTTGCTTTGGGGTATCAGCGCGGATTTGATGAGCAGAATAGCCAGGTACAGGCTGAATGTGTTCTATGATTCTCTGTGTGTGTGTGTGTGTGTGTCTGAGAGAGAAAGAGGTGAAACTTTTGAGCCCTTCCTATGGTGATAATAGTGATTTGTATGGAAGTAAAAGTACAACTACAACCATTAGTTACTGAAATGCTTGGATTTGTTTTTGTTTTAGAAAAATAAATTGTTTCTTTTTATTATATTTCCTTGAGAGAATGTCACGGACACAAATTTTGCACGTTAATTCACAGAGGAACTGATTGGCATCAGTGTAATAAAAGTTTCCCCCAGACAAAAGCATTAATACAGATGTAACAAAAGTTCGTCCACTGATAGTTAACAATAATTTGGAAATAGATTTAATCAAAGTAATGATTTCAATTTTAAAGTTCAAAAGAACAGTTCATGTCCTGAAAGGAGAACAGATTGTTTGAGGCTCAAAAAAGGAGTTTGATTTGAGAACAGTAAAGGAAATATCTGTTGAGATCTGAAGACAAACATTATTCGAAGCAATTTTGTAAAACCTAAAGCAACGATGGAGAAGGCATATCTCTCTGACCACTGAAGTGATTGGATTTCGATAGGTGTGAATTGGTTTGCATATTTGAAAATTTTCAAATAGTGATATAACATTTAGTTTGGGTTTCTCTATTTTGTCTTCATTTATTTCGTGTATTAAGCATCTGTTTTATTTTCAAAACCAAATCTACAGCAGTGTGACCTTATTTAGTAATGAAATGCCACCATATTTTTTGAACCAATTCAGTAAACTAATTCAGTGTAATTTAGTGTAGGACTTCATTCGTTCATAAGTAGCGGAATGCCCTGCCTGCAAAAGTAGTAGACTCGCCAACTTTAAGGGCATTTAAATGGTCATTGGATAAACATATGGATGATAATGGAATAGTTTAGGTTAGATGGGCTTCAGATTGGTTTCACAGGTCGGCGCAACATTGAGGGCCGAAGGGCCTGTACTGCACTGTAATGTTCTATGTTCTACGTTCTATGTTCTATGTCATCAAGTAGCCCTGAGAAAATTTAATCTAAACAAAATGTTTTCCATAGCTTGTACTCATATCTGGGAGAAAGTTAAATGTTTCTATTTGATGCAGACTCATCATCAACTTCTAGGGTGTGACGACAGCTGTCAATCATGACGGTGCTCCTATCCTAACTTGTCACCAATACTTCTTTCATATTAATTGAGTCTCTTCTAAGAAGTCGATATCTTCAATTTTGAGTGCAAAATGTCCAATAAGATTTACACTTCGTACACTGAAATTATTTACGTTTTCAGCAAGTCAGTCAACACTCATGTTTGGTGTGATAGCCTATGCACTAACACATGTGCACCATTCAACAATCAGACAAGCCAGCTATGACACTCAATTCAGAAATTTGATTAATATTTTGCATTTACCAGTCTGAATAATTCTCCAATAATCCTCAGGAAATCCGACATGGTCCAGTACATAAAATATATTTTTGCGTTGCATCAGCGCATAACATTTTCAATCTCACCAGTATCGACCCTCATTGACAGCATTGTATTCCAAATAAATTTTAAAATTCTAGCATTCTACTTTGTTAGGTTATTCCGAATCATCAAATTCTAACTTTGAGGTCGATATGGTCAACATGCTTTGGGAAAACTTATATCAATAACTTTGCTGTATTTCATTAACACATGCATACTTTTTACAGATGGTACTGAGTGCAGCCAAGGATATTGTATGGTATAAATTGAAAGAAAATGTGTAGGATACTGCAAAGAATTAACAAAGGTAAAAATATTGTGGAGATTTCATGCACTTTTTTTTAAAAATGTTGAAATCTTGTAAAAACTATAACAAACAGGGTATAAATAACTAAAGTATGATTAAATGTGATGAAAAACTACAGTGGGTATCTCTTATAAAAATTGTGACTGATGTACTAATAGCGGAAAACACAAAAATAACAGTTGTCACTAATAGTTCTGAGTTTTTTCTTCAGAGCTGAATCTCTAATAAGTAACTATATCTCAGCATAATAAATCAATAGATATATGAATGAATGAATGAACGAATGTATATATGAATGAACGAATGTATCTATGAGCAAGGAATCGAGAAAACAAAAACAATAAATATATTTGAAAATAGAAAGTTATAACAACCTTTTCTTTTAAATAAATCTCTTATTCATGGCAATGTTCAACCTTGATTCGGGTTTGACCTGCCTGCATAAATTCTGAATGTTTTTCGTGGAATATTCCAACATTCCCCAGATTGTGCAATGGCTTTCATGAATTAGAATATGACAAATGTAACATTAGATCAATTTATGCGTATGGAAGAAGACATAGGAAAACAAGTTGAGAGTAGTATAATCAAAATTTGCAAGGATAAATTATTGGGCAAATTTATTAATATGTGCAATACATTTGGGGGAAATTTGAGTTGCTCTTTTTCACTGGAAGAATGGGAAAGCAGCAAAATATTTACATGGAAAAGTAATCAAAAACAGAAAGAAGCAGAGGGACATAATGACCCTGTTAAAAAAAATAAAAACACAAAATATGAGCATGTGTGCAGTTATCAGGAGCAAGAAATGTAAATGCAATGTTGGTCTATAATATAGGTTCTAGATAATAACTCCTTTACTTCTGACTCTACATTTAATGTTCTCACAATCATGCACTGTCAACATTCATTCCCTTCACAACTGATTAACAGTGACAAGCATATGAACAATGAATAAGGTGACCAGCAACAGCTCACGAAGGCATGGTTGACAATACATACCAAATCTACCACCAACATCACCACATTCGAAATCTACTACCAATACAACAGTTACAGATGTCGCACGACATCAGGTTATAGTTCAACAGGTTTACTTGAAATCATAAGTGTTCAGGGGGTCGCTCCTTCATCAAGTGAAGTGGAAGGATGGACACGGGCAGAGAATTTATATTCAGAGAGATAAGGGCAAAGAGAACTTGCCATTATCTCTCTGCATATAAATTCTATGCCTGGGCCTGCACTTCACAACTATGAAGGAACAGTGCTTAGAAAGCTTGAGATTTCAAATAAACTTGTTGGACTATAACCTACTGTCATGTGACTTCTGACTTTGGCCACTCCAGTCCAACACAAGTACCGCCACATCAATACTACAATGAGTAAGGAAAGCATATGCAACTACAATTATCACAAACAATTTATGTTTGCTGAAACATGCAACATTTTGGCCTAGAAACATCACTATTCCTGCAATCTTCCAGAACAAAATGCAGCATTTTCATTCTTAGTAGCACTGCCGATGTACCTGTACAAAAATACACTGCAATGATTCATGAATATGTCTCACCATCCACTTTATATGGAATTGGTAATAAATACATCCTTTCTGACGACATCTATATCCTATAAGAAAAACACTTACATGTTCAACATCCTCAAGCGATGTGAGTTTTCATGTCTTAATTATTCACAATATTGTCTTGTTCATTCATTTTTTTTTCAACATACATTGCAGACTAAATTGTAAGAGGCAGTAGCAAACATGCTTCCAGCAGTTCATCTTTAAAAACATTATTGCAGCACAGTTCGTTAAACTCTAACTTACCTTGGCAATGCGTTTTAAAAATAGGTGACATTTCATAACATTCTCATGGATCATCCGACTGCATCAAGAACCACGCCTAATAGGGATTTTCCAAGTGATGCAAATGGTGTTGCTATTGTATAAGTTGGCATTATCAGTCGTCTACAAAGAAAAGACTAATCATACCAGAGATATTTATTTTCATCAGATGTTGGCAATGGTTTATTTTTCAACAGTAACAGAAGAGATCTCAAAAGTTCTTCCTATGATTTCATTTTACTTTTCTTTTTTTGAAGGCAAAAATTCAACAAGCCAAACAGAATGTAGAAAACTTTTTGAGTACAATCTGTTTTTTGTCCAATTTGTTGGATGGAGAAATAGAAGAATCCAGAAATTTACCCATTGATGTGAAATAGTTGCTCCCCTCTTACTTTTACACAAGACTAGTGAACTAGAATGTACCTTGATCACAGCAGTCCAATGTTGAGGACGAAAATCATCATTTGGTTGTGAATTTGTTAAACATGTTTCATATCCTACCTTCCTTTGTTTCCTTGAATCCTCCCTCTACATGCAACAATAAAAATGTTTGTTTTTTCAAATACAAAAGCAACATTTTTTCTCTGACATAATAAGCCACAAGTAAAGGGAAATAATATTTGCTGCATCTTTAATTTACTGCTAATGTTATTAGCAGCATGTAAGAAAAGAGGCAAACTTTCAAACAAGGTTGACAGCATCCTTCAGCATTTGTTGAGCTATGTTGATTGTGAGGTGCTGATTTCCTGCCGATCATGCTTATTTCTCAAATTGTAAAGACCAAAAGTTTCCAAGCTACATTTCCACTGAAGTTGCACATCATAATTTATTCACAATGTCAAGACAATGACGTTAATTGCACTAAAATAGGAATCCTATACGTAACATATGTTACTTAATTTGCTGAAAGACGTAATAACTCAAATGCTAATATTCAGCCTTCCTGCAAACTGTGACCACTTTTGTTGTACTCTGAAATATGTCTTTTAATAATTTGAAAAATATCATGTAATATATGTGCTACTGGACTTGTCCTCCTACAAGGAAAACATACACATGTAAATAGAAAAAAAAATAAAGTATTTAAGAAGAGGTGAAGGTGTACCCATATCTTGTTTCAGTTGCTTTATTTCTGAAATCAAGTAGATACAGTAACAGTTTTAAATATTTAATTTTTCAAAACACAAATTTCTGTGCAAAGTTACATTGCATTCATTTTGCAGAACTTGGTTCCACTGATAGGTAGTTACCTTGCATAAAAAAAAATTCACAATTCCTCAGCAAACCATTATTTCATGTCATGTGATACTGTCAGACACCAGGAAAAGATTACATATAAAATAAGTACTGTGGTCGCTGGAAATCTGAAATAATAAAAACAGAAAATGCTGATAAAATCGAGTAGTTCTGGCAAATCAGAAAAAAAAAGTTGCCATGTTGCCAGACTGTGATTGTTAACTGATTTTTTTTTTCTTTTCAGATGTTGCCAGAACTGCTGAGTTCATCCAGCTTTTCTGTCTTCTTCTGTTGAAATATAACTTGATTTAATCAATACAATAACATACTTTCAGTGTGAAACTGGTGGCTTAAAGTACAATGGGCATTGCATATGCAGTTGTACATTTCATAGACCAACATAAGAAGAAAGCTTATCTTCACATTGGCATTGTATTAAAGTGTTTACAGGATGTGTGCTGACCTCGATTTTGGATTGCTGGTATACTTAGAAATGCAGTGAAACACATACTTATTGTATTACCAAAAAAAAAACAATGCAGTGATGTTTTGGAGTGGAAACAATGGCACGCCTACACCTTTCTTCAGATTTTAGACATGAATCTTCTGTAACTTAGGTATCTGTTCATTCACTGCGCCTATTGACTGCTCGTTGGCAGCTCTGGGAAATATATTAAACATTTGTGCATTGTCTAGTCGAACCACATTATGTATTGTAACTGAAAAGGATACATTTACAACTTACATATCGATTGCCAAAAATGCATCAGGAAGTACGAAAAATCAATCAATAGACATAAAAGTAAACCAACAGGAAGATTCATGAATACACTCTGATTTTTACAATAACGTTCCAACAGGGTTTTTTTTATTTTAAAAGACTGAACGACAGATCAAAATTTTTCAGTAAAATAAAATAAAAAAGTGTACTGCAGGTAACATATAATTAAGATTGGAATAGGAGAGGGTTTTTTGTTTGGGTTTGTCAATTATAGTAAGTCTTTATTGTGTAAGGATCACTATTCAATGATTTGCGTGAAATTAGAGACGTACCAAGACGATTAGAACAACTTAATAGGCAATTTAATAATTATTGCATTTCACCATGCATGTGTTACTAAAGGTTATCAAATTGACGCATTGTAAATGATAAGCACAAAACATCCGGTGCAATTCATATTAATCATCTATGCCAATATTATTTTAATGTTTGATGAGTGGCATTAGCTCTATCCTACAATGAAGACATGAGCTTACAGAGAGGTTATAACACAGGATGTGACCTCTAAAGAGCACGCTATTCTAATCGAAACAAATTTTGAGTGTAACTTCATGACCTGTCATATCAAACAGTGTCAATTTATTCATCACTTACTCCTGATCCTAGGATTTCCTGCAGGCAAGATTTTGCATTGGATGTACTTGAAAGCCTTCTCTGCTTATATACAAACAATGAAGTAATCATGTATTTCACTGAATCCACTGGGATACATGTGATCAGAGTGAGAGGCGAGTATCTCGTTTTCAATTTGGGCTGAAGCAATTTCAGCAATTTTGAATTGCTTTTTGAATTCGTATGTAGGGTTGTCACAAATTATTATTTTATTTCTACCTAAGTAAAATATTTAGCGTTAATCACATATTTGGTTATGCACTACTATACGAATATGGCTGGGATCCCATGACTCAATTCAAATAAATTATTAGTTTCAGCGGCAGGTTTCTTGTATAAATATGCAATATTAAACATATTTATATATTAAAATATATCATATTGAAATGTATTGAACAGGTGCTGAATTTAACTACAATTATGTTCATGGAAGTTGGTGGGAAGATTGAAGTTTTAGATGTTCTACATTTTTTTTACTGGTTCTATTCACTTCATTGGGAACTGAACTTCACAGACTGAATACCAAAGTTACACAGATTCCTGTCAGTTTTCTAAATTATGGTTTGCAATTATTTATTCATGCAGATTGTTTTAAAAACAATGAGTTTTCATGTTTTCGCTTCTGCTGTTAGAGGAATGATAGAAATGCATTTCTCTAAAAGATGCAATGCTAAAAAAAAGTCCACTATGAAATTATGGAGGTAGACATGATCATTCAGAGGACAATTACATTATACTGGCTGTATCATTACTAAGCTTTAACCAGCCCATAAAGGAAATGTCACCGTGACAAATTGTTCATGTTTATGCTTCAGACCACATCCTCTGAAAATATTTTGTGAAGGTAGCCAAGACACTAAATTCTTCTTACTTTAAAGGCAAGTGTAAAATATTGTGTTCCAGATGCAGTTCAACTGATGAAATGACTTGATGGTAAGCAAAACACGAGGCATTCAAACACTATTGGTAAAGTACTAGAAAAGAAAGAAGAACTTTGAATAACTTAATTCAATTGGAAAACTTAGCAGAATAATAGATGCAATAAATGTTACCAATTAGCCGATCCAACATATTGACTTCCCATGAAAACACACCTTGACAAAATTCAGAAAATAGGTTTGTCTCACAGGTTTCTCCAGCAATCCAGAAGGAAAACATTAAGAAAAAACTGAGAAAGAAAGCAGCCAGGAAACATTTATTGCAGCTTCCAACCTGTTGAGAAGCCAAGAGCAACCAATGTTGAATCTCAAAGCTAAAATACATTAAAATTTAGAAATCCTGGTCAGTGAGAGCTGGCCAGACCCATTTATGCTACTTCTATTGTTCCAAGTTTCGAAAAAATACTTCCTCCAAGGCCTTCCCAGCTGCTTACTTTATGGACATTCGCTAGATACCTCGATATCTCCGCCTTAAAAAAAGAGTTTCTTAAAAGAAAGCAGGACAATATGGAGCCTTTAAAGCCACCTCATCGTCACAACTTCACTTAAAAAAATGAAACATCAATAGCAGAAGGTAGCTTCATTTTTAAAATCCCTCAGTCTTACTATAATAGTGCACGTATAAAACATTTATATAGCATGCAAACATTCACTACTACAGCCTTTTCCAGTCCCTTTATTCCCAAAACCGAATGCTTCCATCTTTCTTCATCAAATTCACAACGGTGTGTCAGCAATTATTTTCTCTTGGACTGCCATATTTTTTTTTAAATTGAATGGCTGTAACAATAAGTTCTATCTAAAATGTCTAAAACTTTTTGTTCTTAAATTTCTCCAAATACTTTAATGGGTTATGGTCAGTATATATAAATACAGTCTCAGACACATTAGAGATAGGATAAATTTTGAAATGTTGCAATGCCAACACCAAACTCAAGTGTTCCTTCTTAATCATTGAACATTTCTATTGATGATCAGTCAATTGTCTGGGAAAATAAAAATGCCCAATAGGTCTTTCTATCTTCTTGTTGTCTTCTTGTAAGAACACAGCACCGACACCAACATCACTCGCATTGATGGAGACCTTCAATGGCTTTGTAAAATTAGATGTGGCTAACGCTGCGGTAATGGTTCATACAGCTTTCAGCTGATAAGTGCCTTCTGACAGTTCTCTGCTAATGAAATTCTCTGAACTTCTTCAATAAGCCAGACAGTGGACCAACAGTACTGCTAAAATTCGGTCCAAACTTCCACTAAAAAACACTCAATCTCAGGAATGATAGTCCTGCTCTCTTCATTGATGATATTGGGAACAACCTTTGTTTTCACATTCCACGGGGTCAGCTGTCCATGTCCAATAACATGGGCCAGTAATGTGACTTGTGTTTTTGCGAACTCACTCTTAGGCAGGTTTATCACCAAACCTGCCTCCCAAATAGGTCAATAAATTCTGTATATTCTGGAAATATTTCTTCCATGTGTGATTAAAATTCACCAGGCTGTTGATGTACACCACACAATCGTGTGATCCAACAATTACTTTACTGGTTAGTACTTGAATTATGGCTGGTGCCTTTTTCATCCCAAATCGCACAACTTTACATCAGTATAGTCCATTCAGTGCCACAGAAGTCAAAAGTGCCTTCGCTGTTTCGAAATTGAAGTTCCCTGCTTGTATCCTCTGCGTAAGCCCAACTTAGCAATATAAATTGCTTATACAACTTTATCAATACAGTTGTCCAAATGTGGAGTAGGATATTAATCAGACAGTATAACTGCATTGACTTTGCAATAGACCACAAATAATCGTTGGACACCAATTAGTTTTGGCACCATTAGTATGGGTGTGTTCCAATTGCTGTAACTCACTTTGGTTATGCTGTCTTTGAGCATGCATTCAATCTTTTTTAGAACCTGTGCCAACTTCAGAGCGTTAAGTCCATAAGGACTGTGCTTAATTTGAACAGCATCTCCAATATCTCGAACATGCGCCATTAATACCTCTCAGTTTATTCCCATATATATCCCCATGTGATTGTCATAACGTTCAGGGCATTTTGATTTTCTGCAAGAAGATAACTCAATAGTTTATCCCCAAATTTTGAGAACTTCCTCATTGTCCAACTTAATTTGAGGAATGTCCAATTCAGAATTATCTGAACTTGGTTCTTCACTCACTGTTGTAAGCAGTAACATATTCTCCTTTTGTTTTTGATGATACTCATATGGCACACTCATTGAGATTCCTTTCTGTCTGTTGCTCTTATCAAATAATTCACCTCATCATTCATTTCCTTTCAAATTGATAAGGTTCCCTAATCCTTGCTTTTAAAGGACCACCTACCACTGGAAGTAACACCAAGACTTTATCCTTACCACCAAAATTGTGATTTTTGATAATTTGTCTGCTTCCTGTTTCATCACATTCTCTGCTACATTTAAATTCTGCCTGGCCAACTCACCCACCCCTATTCAATCTTTCCTCATAATTTGACACATAGTCAAAAGATGTGCTCTCTAAATGCTGACTCACTAAGTTTCTCCTTAATTTAATTCAGTGTCCGCTCACCTCATGCCCAAAAACTGATTGAAATGAATTGAATTTGGCGGATTCATTCGTTGCATTCCTAATTGCAAAAAGCACAATGGAATTCCTTTATCCCAATCCTCATCCTCTGATAAGTCTTAAGTATAAGCCCTCAAGGTGGTCTTTATGGTTTAATGCCACGGTTCTAAAGTTCTCAGCGATTCTGGATGGTAGGCAGCGGATTTGAATTGTTTTATTATCAAGCTAGTCATAATTTCCTTGAATAATTTCAATATAAATTTTGACCCTTGGTCTGACTGTATCGCTGATGGTAGTCTGTATCAAATAAAAAATGGAGTATCTTTCCTACAAATCTCTTAACAATGACACTGTGTAATGGAATGGCCTCTGGAAATCTAGTAGACATATCCATTATGGTCAGCAAATACAGATTCTCACATTTTGTTTTAGGTAGGTATCTTACACAATCAAATAAGACCCTTGTGAAAGTTTCCTCAAATGTGAAATTGGGTATTCTGAGTACTGGTTTTATTACTGCCCGAGGGTTTCTAATTACCTGATATGTATGGCATGTCTGACAAGATTCAAACACATCCTTATGCAGCCCAGGCCAAAAAATAAAGGTTTTGGATTTTTGCTTGAGTTTTCCCTAATCTCAAATAGCCTCCTAATAGTAATTCATAGGCTGCTAGCAGGACTTCCTGTCTATAACTTGGTGAGCTGTTGTCCCTCTCTCATCTACCTGAATATGACGGCCGCAAATTCCTCATTGAGATGTCATTTTTAAGATAGCAACATTTTGGGATACACTCAGATTCATGTTCTGCATGTACTTTTTGGTATAACTGCTTTAGTTTTGCATCTTTCTGTTGTAATTCAGTTCAATTCTCTTAACGAACACTATCAACTTTGTCTTTTACCTGTTCTGGATTTTTCTTAATCAGTAGATTAGAAATGGCCTCTTATAAGTGTACTTCAACTTCCTTATCTTAAATCGTTGACTTCTCTTCCTGCTTCAACTGTGGTTTTGTGACTATGTTGCCACATAGTCAGGAAACATTCCGGGATATACTTCCTGAAATACCTCAGTTGTCTGACTTTCCTCTGGCTTTTCAACTGTAGTAGGCATCACCTCCACCTATGATCCAACTATATGAATACCAAGAACAAATTGTGTTCTTGGCACTGAGAGTTTCAACTGTATGCCTACCACTATTTCCACACTTCTCACCGGGCTCTCCATCCTCACTTTATATAATGGAGCACTTCTCCCCTCACCATGAATTCCATGTTTGACCACTTTTTTTTTCTTACAATACTCATTCTGAATTACATACCTACTCACCTATCATCATCAAAGATTGACATGTCCCTTATCTCTTAAAATTTTAATTTCTACTGGCATATATGTGTAAAGCTTACCTTTGCAAGTAAACTCTTTCAAGGGATATGGCACTTCCTTTGCAACCAGACCCCTATCAGCTTACATATTCTGGTGCAGAATTTTAGTTTCTCCTGTGCTTTCCTTTTCCACTTCAACAAAATTCAATAGCTTATCCGGTTTTCTCACATACACCTGCCCAGTGCTTTGTCTAAACCACTAACACTGCAAATTCATGTGGCCTGCTCCGTTGCAGTGAAAGCACCTGAGCTTTTCCGACTTGTCTATCCCCCACATTGGCTTCTTCTTTTTAAACTTCTGTGGTAACATATCTTTACAATCTTCAATGAGATCACCTTTTCCCTTACCACTTGATGAATTCCTTTTTCCCCACTTTTTAGCCTTCCCAGATTGAAACTGATGTCAGAAACCAATCTTTCACTCATAAATCAACTCACAATTGCAGATTGTGCAGATTTAGTTCTCTGCTCTTCCACATGAGTTCTCAGCACATCACGAAGTGAAATTTTAACTCCTCCAAAATAATCATCTCTCGAATAATGTTATATATTTGATCTATTTTCAATGTCCTTATCCACGTATTAAAATGACTTTGTTTACTCCTTTCATATTCAAGGCTTCTTTCTTAGATTCATGAAATCCTGTCTATAGGATTCTGGTACTAGCTCACATATACTTAAAATGGCCTTTTTCTCCTCGGTATACTCAGAAGATACCTCTTCTGAAAGTGATTCAAGTACTTCATTCGCTCTACCTAACAACTTTGTTTAGATCAACAATGCCCATGTGCTCACTGGCCGTTTCATTTCTTTAGCCACTTTCTCAAGTATAATGGAAGAAGCTTCTACACCTTCTCCTCGAAGTTAGGCAATGCTTGGACATGTTTAAACAGATCCCCACCAGGCCTTTGTCTACAATGTGTTTGCTCTCCGTCACTGTTCTCACCACAACTCCTCCTTTTCATCTTTACCTCTGCCGTTTTATGTCCACTTTGAGTTTTCAGTTCTCTGAATTTCAAATATTCTGTCTTCCTCCTTTTCTGCCCTCTCTTTCTCTTGTACTTCTCTCCCTCTTTCTTTTACTTCTGTTAACGTCTTTGTCTCCTTTTTTTCCCTCCTCTGGTGTTAGTCATAATTCAAACTGTTTCTTTTAATGTTCAAGATGTTTCATTTTCAATTGAATTTTAGTCATTTTCAAAACATCTGAGGGCATTCCTGACAATTGCAAATACTCAGGGATTGCGCCAACTGTCTCCCTTTTCCTTGTTAACACGGGCACGCCCAACTCGACCTTGTTTTCCAATTTGCAAAGCTTTGCACTGCTCACATTCTATGAAACTCTCTAAGTGACTTCTTCCACCGCCAGGAATCACTTAGTGTTTGGACAACTCATTAATACACAAGGCACATGTTTTTAAACTAACCGAATGCAATACCCAATACAAAAGACATTAAATTCTACCACTCGCTCACTTTGAATCCAATAATCTGAAACCTATCCTGGAATTAGAAATTTTAATCCCGACAATGGCCCCAGATTATTATGGATCACACCGCACCCACACGAAATATTTTGAGAAGGTAGCCTAGACCCTAACTTTATTTATTTTAAAGGCAAATGTAAAGTGCTGTGTTTCTGATGCAATTTGACAATTCAAACTACTCGACGTTAAGCAAAACCCACTTTATCAAGCACTATAGTTAAAGCACAACAAAAGAAAGAAGAACTGAGAATCACTTAACTCTGTTGTAAAACTTAACATCATATAGATACTGTAAGTATTATTAATTAACTGTTCCAATATATTAAAATTCCATAAACACACCCTTTGGCAAAATTCTGAAAGTAGGTTTGTCTCACAGGTACCTCAAGCAACCCAGAAAAAAAAATCAAGAGAAAGATCGGACAGAGTAGCAGCAGGAGACATTTACTGCAAATTCTAACCATGTTTAGACTCCAACAGAAACTAATGCTGAATCTCAAAGCTATGCAAATAAAAACTAGAAATCCCGCCTGTGACAGGTGGCCACATTTATCCAGACTGTTTCGATTGTCCCAATGTTAAAACAATTAAAACTTCTGGATCTCCTGAGCTACTTACTTTATGAACTATTCCTAGTCAGTTCTGCCTTAAAAACTCTCTTAAAAGAAACTAGGACAAAATTCACCTCTTAAATCCATAGTTTCCATCACAGTATAAGTAAGCAGTGAAAGTGCATTTCCTCTGATTAACATTGCAGAATTCAACATGTGTATGTAAAAAAAAAATGAATATATTTCCTGTGTATCATGATTGTTCCCGGGTTTTAATGAACAACTTGGTCCATTGGTAGGTGAAAGTTTTCAGTGTGGTTCATTGATACCTGCAACTACAAAGCTTGGTCATAGAGAGTCCAACATAGTAATTACCATATTTTCTAGGATTCTGGCAGTTCTCTTCATGAGTAATTGTTTTGGTAAAATTTCTTCTCTTGTGCACATTTAGTTACGTGTCCTTAAAAATGCTTTTGTTCTCCAAGAAAGCCATGTGGTTATTGGCCTATTGCAAATATTGGTAACTATACATACTTCAAAGAATACTGTCTGGAACTTCAGATGTTGCCAATATAAAGGGTGCAGAGTACTTTTCTGATACTTATCATTCAGCTCATGTATTAACATTTCAATATTTACTCAATTGCTCGACGGGGTCAGGGAGATTATGAGTAAAGCTGAAGATCATTGTAATCACTTCTATACGTTTGTGTTATGTTTCTTCACTGAAAGGAAACCTGGCTTAGCACAAAAAGTAACCAATTCTTACAATATGATATTGGTTGTACAAATAATCTACTTAAAGCTGAGAGAAATAACATGGAGACTCTTCGCTCCCCCCCAGCCCCAATTCTAGCTGCAGGCAAAGGAACATTCAGATATAATGAAAATGACAGCTAATGCTTTTACGCTTTTTTCATAAGCTCACAATGGAAGCTCCAATGGAAAACATAACGCTTTGCTTTTAACTTAACAACTTTTCAATTCGTTCACAAGTTGACCACCAGAACCTGAAATAGAATTATTTGCCATTGACTGAGAATCGAATTGATTAAGCTATTAAATTTACCATCATTGGATTTGATGACAGTTGTCATATGAATACCAGATGAGGAACTGTAGGGTGAGTTAACATCTTTCCTCTTACACTTGCCTCTGATCCCTATGTTGATGTCTATAACAAAATATGCATTGTACGTGCAAAAAAGGACAAATGAGACTAGACCTGTCTCTATTATAGGCTACTTAACTGTGGAAAATTCAATCATACATGAGTTGATAAAATAAATCTGAATTTGAATTAAAATAAAATCTGTAACCTGGATCCATTGTTATCTTCCTTCCTATCTTCCTTAAGTTCGTTGTTCTTATGAATGCATAATGGATGACAAAGCAATTCCTGACCTCTCTGAATGTTTTGTAACTAAATCCTTTTCTACCTTTCTTTTTAAATGATTTAACTTGATTATTTAAAATTGGACTCTACGAACAAATAGTTTCTGAATTTCCTGCAACACATTTCGCTTATTGACAGGAGTTAAAACAAAGCTTAACTCATAAATAAAACAATAACATGCTGTGTCTGGACTAAGAGGAAATAAATCGTAATTTAATTTCACACAAGTCTATCGTTGTCCCTGCCAACAGTTACAGTATTACTGGCATAAAATTCAGAACAGCGTTATTTTCCATTTTATCATCTGCAGGAGAGCAGTTAAGTGGTTTTTTTAAAGTGCAACCTTACTCTCTTTTTACTGTAAATCTACAATAGTGAGTAGAGTGGGTTCTTTTTGGATTATATGGTTCATTGAGATTTATCTCTTGATTAAACTTTAAAATATAAAATATAGGTACTAAGTTAGCCTGGAACAGTGTCTTTCTTTTCTGCAGACTGTGCTATTTTCTGAGTCTGTAGATTATTAAGGTGCAAAGGCCTTTTGTAGATTGATGTGATCTTCCAGTCAAATGTGGGATCTTAGAGAGACTTTCCATGTTATTGATGATTAGGTTTGCAAGAAGTGTGCTTGGTTGTGAAACCTATTGGATTGCATGGATCGGCTGGAGCAGCAGTTAATTGCAATGAGGAATTTACAGGAACCGGGGTGTGATGGATGTAGTAAGGGAGTAAAACCACAGATACAAATAGGTAGAGAGACAGTAGGAACTGCAGATGCTGGAGAATCTGAGATAACAAGGTGTAGAGCTGGATGAACACAGCAGGCCAAGCAGCATCAGAGGAGCAGGAAAGCCGACATTTCAGGCCTAGAC
>NC_063366.1:14497644-14522286 GCF_021869965.1 Rhincodon typus
CAGACGAACAGGAAAACTGACGTTTCGGGTCATTTCAGAAGAAATGTCCTGACTCGAAACGTCAGCTTTCCTGTTCATCTGATGCTGCCTGGCCTGCTGCGCTCCTCCAGATGTATACTTTGTTGTGATCAATTACAGGTCACAAGTATCAACGACTAACCTGAAGTGATAGCAAAATCTGGGGAGCCACCACCCGTTCATTGATTAAGATGGCGTTCCGAACCTCCAAAGATTCTTCACACTCCTCTGGATATGGTACCTGTTTTTTCTTTAGCAAACCATTGATCAGCAGCAGTAAGAGTCATACATCCATCAACACCAGAGGATATCTTGTGGCAGGGTAGTCCGTGTGTACCTGTAACCTTGCTGTTCCTGGGCAAAGCATCCCTGATTTACAGTCTTTCTGCAGGCGATTACATTTAGTGAATTCACTGTCATCATGGCATATCATGAATTTAGTTATTGGTAAACTTTCTAATAAGAATATTCACCAAAGATCTTACCAAAGGTCATCACAAAGCAGAACTTTGTCATGATATAGAACTCAGAAATCACTACAATATTACGTTCATCAGAATCTGGCACCAACCGTTCTTGTTTGATGGACATGGCAGGATGTTCAGTGCAACCAGAATTTTCTGTAAGTTTCAGGATTTTTTTTGTCGCTTTTTTTCAGAAAAATTTTTTTTCTGAAGAAGGGTCTAGGCCCAAAACGTCAGCCTTCCTGCTCCTCTGATGCTGCTTGGCCTGCTGTGTTCATCCAGCTCTACACCTTGTATTCGCAGATTCTCCAGCATCTGCAGTTCCTACTATCTCTGGTGCATTGAAGTGACAGGGAACAGGTAGTTCAGGGTCTTTTTTGTGAGCAGAACGTAGATGTTCTGCGAAGTAGTCGCCAAGTCTACGCTTCGTTTCCCCAATGTAGAGGAGACCACATTGTGAGCAGCGAATGCAGTAGACGAGATTCTGGGAAGTGCAGGTGAAGTGCTGCTTCACCTGGAAGGTATGTTTGGGCCCTTGGATACTGGGGAGAGAGGAGGTAAATGGGCAGGTGTTACACCTTCGCCGGTTACAGGGGAAAGTGTCGTAGGGCTGTGGGGAGGTAATCACTAACAGCCCCCATTAACAACTATTCATCCTCCCAGCCTGATCGTTAGCAACTCCTTTATCTATCCAACTGTCTTTCTCTCCCTTTGGGCTCTATCCTATCGTTTACTCCCTACCCCACCCACCTCCCTATTTCCTGCATATAAATTGACATTTTCCCAGCCACCAGCAGTTCTGTGGAAGGGTCACCAGACCCAAACCGTTAACTCTGTTTTCTCCTTCACAGATGCTGCCAGACCTGCTGAGCTTTTCCAGCAACTTTGTTTTTGTTAGTGATAAAACAAAGCATGATCAAAACCCTGCAGCATAACTCTGGAAAGAAATTACATCCCAGCAACCCTTCGCCGGGAGATGGGGTGAAGACAACAAAAAACTGTCCAGCCTAGTCATTTGATCATTCTGGGTAATATGTTTCAGTTAAGTGCTGTATTAAACTAGTGAGCTTCCCCATAGTTATTAACAACATGTACTGGCGATTTTTTTTTTGTTAGGTGGATATTTTTGATACTTTTCAGAATTTGGAGAGTAAAAGAATGATTTATTTAAGTTAAAGTGTGCTCTGTGCCTTCTACACTCACTTCCATTGTGGTTACCTATTGTGTGAGGCAGCAACAGGCAATGATCCCGTGGAGTCAATGTTTTAATTTGTGATAAATGTCACAGCAAAAAGTCCTGGTGGATATCATTGACATGAAACTGAACTTAATTAAACATATAAGTACAGTAGCATCCCAACTTCATATATTTGTGAAATTGCCCGTTGTGTTAATCAGCTACAGTCTGTTCAGTCTGGTCTACCACGCACAAGGCATAAATCAGGAGCGTGATGGATTACTGTAACATTCCTAGAAGTGTGAGACTGCAACAATGTTGAAAACGTTCGACACAATCGAAAGAATCCCAATGAATTCGCACCCTATCTATCAAAATAATTTGCTTTCTCAATTTCACACATTGCCGAAATATGTAACATCTACAATTTTTACTGCAAGCAATTAGCTTTGTGAGTTCAGTACCACTGCCAATGGCGCAGCCCTGCAGCATTAAAGACCAACGGGACATATGATTTGGAACTTCGGCAAGTTGTCCTGCAAGACAAACAGCACAGTGAAACATATTTGACCCTTTACTGTATCTGTCTCAATATACTGGAACACTTTTCCAAGTGGAACTCTGGATGTAGCTACACCCCAATCACTGCAGACTTCAACAGATTTGCTAAATATTAACACGTTAGACTGCTCTGTATATTTTCATTGAGCAAGCAATGCCTGAATTTCAAAACAAATAATGTTATAGTCAATTAAAGTATTGGCTTAAAATCTTTTCCATTATCAAATATATCCTAAATTGAGGATGAACAGTTTTCTCAAAGTGCGATTTGCAAACTGTTACAGCAAATTCAGCAAGAAGCTGGGGAGGCAGTAACCTAACAGTATTATTCATGCAATGAAAATCCAGACACCCAGACAATGTTCCCAGCAGATTGGTGGAATTTAAATTCCATAAACATCTTCAGTTATGACCATATATTGACTGCCAGGCAGAAGGCATCTGGTTGACTAATGTCCTTTAGGAAAGGAAACTGCCATCCTCATTTGGTCTGGCCTACATTTTACGACACACCCATTGGAATGTGGTTGACACTTGAGTGCACTCCAGTTAATAAATGATGGCCTAACCAGCGAAACTCTCATCATATTAATGACATTTTTCTTTAAAACTAATTGTGTCAACCAAAACCTGACTCGTACAGTTTCGTGATAACAATCCTAAGTTATGTGAAGACATACATTAACCACATTAATAGCAATCATTGTCACTGTTTATGAGATTAAGAGTGGGATAAGGGATGGCCTAGTGCTATTATTGTGAGACTATTAATCCAGGAAACCCAATTAATGTTCTGGGGACCCGGGTTCGTATCCCACCATGGCAGATGGTGGAATTTGAATTCAATTAAATTGACAAAAGGAATTAAGTTTCAATTGATTATCATGAAATCATTGTCGATTGTCAGGAAAAAACATCTGCTTCACTAATATCCTTCAGTGAAGGAAATCTGCCACTCTTAACTGGTCTACATATAACTCCAAACACACAGCAATGTGGTTGACTCTCAATTGTCCTCCAAAATGGCCTACCAAGCCATTCAGTCATACCAATCTCTGCAAAGTCTCAAAGAAATGAAACCGGATGGATCACCTGGCATCGAACCAGATACCAGAAGAGACAACGGTGGAAACAGCCCTGTCGGCCTGCAAAATCATCTTCACTAACATCTGGGAGCTAGTGCCAAAACTGGGAGAGCTGTCTCACAGGCTAGCCAAGCAACAGCCTGAGATAGTTTACTCACAGAATCTTATATTACAGATAATATTCCATACACTACCACCATCATCCCTGGATATGTCCTGTCCCACCAGCAGGACAGACTAAGCAGAGGTGGCGGCACAGCGGTAAATAGAAGGGTGAGAATTGTTCTGGGAGTGCTCAACATTGACCTTGGACCCCATGAAATCTCATGGCTTCAAGTTAAACATGGGCAAGGAAACCTACTGCTGATTACCACATACCGTCCCCCCTCAGCTGATGTTGTTCAAAATTTGGAGAAAGCACTGAGGATGGTAAGTGCCCAAAATATACTCTGTGGGGGCTTTCAATGTCCACAACCAAGAGTGGCTCAGCAGCAGATCAGGCTGTTCGGGTCCTAAGGAAATAGCTGCTAGACCGGGTCTGCAGCAGGTGCTGAGGGAGCCAATGCGAGGCAAAAACACACTTGACCATATCCTTACCAATCAGCCAGCTGAAGTTACATCTGTCCATGACAGGATTGGTAAGAGTGACCACCGCACTGTCCTTTTGGAGATGAAGTCCTGCCTTCACATTGAGAATAACTTCCATCATGTTGTGCAGCACTATCACCGTGCTAAAGGGGACAGATTTCACACAGATTTACAAACTCAAGACTGGGCATCCATGAGGCGATGTGGGCCATCAATAGCCACAGAGTTGCATTCCAGCACAATGTGTAACCTCATGGCCCGGCATATTTCCCACTCAATCATTACCATCAGGCCAGGGGATCAACCCTGGTTCAATGGAGAGTGCAGGAGGGCATGCCACGAGCAGCACTAGGCATACCTGAAGATGAAGTGTCAACCTGGTGAAGCCAACAAATAGGACTACATGCACACCACACAGCAAAAGAACAGCAAGTAATAGACAGAGCTAAGCGATCCCACAACCAACAGATCAGATCTAACCTCAGCAGTCCTGCCACATCCAGTCGTGAATGGTGGTGGACTATTAAACAACTCACTGGAGGCTCAACAAATATCCTGATCCTCAATGATGGAAGAACCAAACACATCAGTGTAAAAGATAAGGCTGAAGCATTCGCAGCAATCTTCAGCTAGAAGTGCCGAGAAGATGATCCATCTCGGTATCCTCCAGTGGTCTCCAATATTGCACATACCAATATTCAGCCAATTTGATTAACTGCACGTGATATCACGAAAGAGTTGGAGACATTGGATACTCCAAAGCCTGACAGCATTCCGGAAATAGTACAGACAGCTTGTGCTGCCCTAACCAAGCACCTACTGTTCTGGTACAGTATTCTGGTATTTACCTTGAAATTTTGTGGAAAATTGTCCAAGTATGTCCTGTACACAAAAAGCAGGATAAATACAACCTAGCCAATTACCACTCCATCAGTCTACTCTCAATCATCAGTAAAGTGATGGAAGGTGACATCAACAGTGCTAACAAGCAGCATCTACTCAGAAATAACTTGCTCAGCGATACCCAGTTTGGGTTCTGCCAAGGCCTCTCAGCTCCTAACCTCATTATGGCCTTCGCTCAACATGGACAAAAGAGCTGAATTCCAGACGTGAGGTAAGAGTGAGAGCCCTTGACATCAAGGATGCATTCGGCCGAGTGTGGCATCGTGGAGCCCTAGCAAAACTGGTCTCAATGGATATCAGGGTCAAACTCCCCAGTGGTTGGAGTTATATCTGATACATGGGAAGATGGTCCTGGTTGCTGGAGGTCAATCATCTCAGCTTCAGGAAATCTCTGCAGGAGCTCCTCCATCGTAAAGTCAGAAGTGGGGATCTTCGCCGATGATTGTCCAATGTTCAGCACCATTCGGACTCCTCAGATATTGACACAGTCCATGTTCAAATGCAACAAGATCTAGACAATATCCAAGCTTGGTCTGACAAGTAGCAAGTGATATTTGCATCATACAAATGCCAGGTTATGACCATCAACAATAAGAGACAATCTGACCACCACCCCTTGACAGTCAATTGTGTTACCATCACTGAGTCTCCCACCGTCAACATCCTGGGCGTTATCATTGACCAGAAACTCAACTGGATTCACCACATAAACACAGTGGCTACAAGAGCAGGGCAAAAGTTAGGTATACAGCAGTGAGTTACTTACCTCCTGACTCCTCAAAACCTGCCCACCATCTACAAGTCACAAGTCAGAAGTTTAATGCAATACTCCCCAGTTACCTGGATAAGTGCAGCCCCAACAACACTCAAGTAGCTTGACACTATCCAGGACAAAGCAGCCCACTTGATTGACAGTAAATCCACAAACATCCACTCCCCCTACCACTGACACTCAGTAGCAGCAGTGTATACTATCTACAAGATGCACTGCAGAAATTCACCGAAGATCCTCAGTCAGCAGCATTCAAACCTACGACAACTTCTATCTAGAAGGACAAGGGCATCAGACATATGGGAACCCCACCACCTTCAAGTTCCCCTCCAAGCCACTCAGCATCCTGACTTGGAAATATGTTGACATTCCTTCCCTGTCCCTTGGTAAAAATTCTAGAATTCCCTCGCATGATAGCATTGTGGGTCAACACACAGCAGGTGGATTGCAGCAGTTCAAGAAGACAGCTACTACCACCTTCTCAAGGGCAACTAGGAATGGGCAAGAAATGCTGGCCAGCCAGTGACGCCCAAATCCCACAAATGCATAAAAAGCCAGCATACCTTTATGTTTTTTGCTAATATCATTTGATATCTTTGGAAAGCAAGTTAGCATTATATGTTTGCAATATTGTGATTATATTTTCTTCTAATCTTTCCAAATATCAACGTTAATGATCAAATTCAGGAAAAATACAGGATTTTTCTTCTTTTCAGCAATGAATAACTTTCACATTGCGCCTAATATTGCAAAATTGTTCAGGAAAAATTGCATAGCATGGATTTTTCGAAAAAAAAAAAGTCCACAGACAAAAATAGCTCCATGCATATTTTGTTTTCTGTACTGGGCATAATGATATTTCAACATGATATTATAGATTAAAACCCAAACAGTATATAACAGAGTGAACATTGTGAGTTGTCAACAGCAATGACAGTGACAAAAACACTCTGTGTCCTCTAAGCAAATATATGAAACATGGATACGCAAACCATAAAAGTGAACAAAAAGATATTAGCGAGAATTACTTCAACCATCTTCAGCAAGAGGTGATGCTTGCATTCATCTTGGACACTTTTTCAGGATCCTTGCATCATAGCTGCCGACTTCCATCCAAATTATTTCACTACAAGTGATATCAAGCAACGCCTGCATCAATTTGGATACATCAAAGTCTTGAAAGTTCGTAATGCTGCAGCAGCAGTACTGAAGACTTGCGATCCACAATAATCCATACAACAGGTGAAACTCTCCAATTCAGCTATAACACTGTTTCTTTTTTTATTTTGAAAATGTGGAAAAATACTTAAGCACTTTTCATACCCTGGATAAATTTATTTTGGAAATTAAACATCCCAACATGTCTACTCTTGATCATCAAGAACATGATGGGTGGTTTCAGCAAAATTTCCATCAAAAGTGTTGCTCATGCATAATTATGTTCAAACTGGGGTGTAGTTTAACTGCTTTCAGGATCACTCAGCCTCTGACCTCATTACACCATTGGTTCAAACATGAAAACAAGAACAAGCTAAACTCCAGAGGTGCATATAAGACTAGCGCCATTGATGTCAAGGCAGATTATTTTTTCTGCCATATAGGCCATCAAAGATCCATCTTAAAATGCAGTCAATGGATATCAGGAGAAAACATCCCACTCTTCTAAGCCAAACATTGCAGAAAAGGGGATGGTTGTTGTTGGATGAATGGCAATCCTGCTATTCCCAGGACATGGCTGCAGATTTTTATCAGATTTATATCCTGTGGTCGACGACTTATTTAGTTTTATTCATCAAAGAGAAACAGGATCAATGTGTCCTGTGCTATCACTCTATCTTCTTGGCAAATGTTTGCATCAGGGCAAAACAGATTCTGGCTTTCGTATCAGGGGTGAACTAGCAATTTGCTGTTTAGCCACATATGTCTACCATCACTAAAAGAAATCTCTGTAGTTATAGCAGATTCTTTTCCTTTTCGTCTGAACATTTTGTCCTTGAAATCATTACAATCAGCCTTCACTTGTTCAAGAAATTTCAGACAAGCCCGATTTGTTTCACTTCATACTGTAAAGGTACCTAAAACTACTATAGATGTTTATTCACAATTCATGCTAATTATTCATTCAACCATTCAATAATTTAACTATTTATTTGTTTATCTATCTATCTATCTATCTATCTATCTATCTATCTATCTATCTATCTATCTATATCTCGCTCTATTTATGTGGCCCTATATCTCGCTCTATTTATGTGGCCCTACGCTGGTTGTTTGCCTACAAAATGAGTCATTTAATATAAATTATCTTCTAACTCTTATCCTTCCATTCATTCCCTCCCTCTCTATTGTGATCAAATCTTCTGATTGCACAACCTTTTACAGTTGCTGCACTCATAAAATTCTGCCCTCTAGGCATTCTGATACTTTTTTTGTTATCATTGTTCAACATACAGTCAGACTCTGTGCTTTATGAATTCCAGGCTAAATCATTTTGTCTCTTGATGGATTTTAATTCTTTAAAACAGGCTTTAAAACTCCACTCATCTCCAAACACTTTTCCAGCTCTCATCTGGTCAGATTCCTCAGACCATTGTCATATTGTGCTTATAGTGCTCTTGGGAAGTACCTTTAAATATTCTTGCTAAGTGACATTTCTGCAAGATGAATATGCTCTAGTTTGCTATCACAGAAGAAATATGACTACAGGATAAATGTTCATTTTGGCAAGACAATATTTGAGTTCATTCCACCACCAAGTATGAGGCTTGACTGAAATTGCTATTTGTGGTTATAACAGTTGCATGGTAATGGTAGACAACCAAATGTCCACAATTCAGATGATCAGTTTATTGTTTTTCATTAAACTGAATAACATTACTCATCACTCTACCTACATTTTCAAACTAAATTTAGTAAATGAATTTCTATTTTAATAATGTACTTTGAAATGGTAACACTGGATGATGCCACTTAAAAGGGAAAAAAACTGCGCAATCATATTAAAAAAAAACTATTAAGTTACTTACCTTCGGATTTAGCTACCAGTTGCTTCTCTGTTCAATAAAAATAGGCAATTACATAACAAATTCCTTAATAGTTTACAATACCTAGATGAAAATACAATACAGGATATCTATGGTATGATATTAGGCTTCGATGATGCTGTTAATGCAAAGGTCTGGCAGATGGAGTACAATGTTGATAAGTGTGAGGTCATCCATTTTGGTAGGAATAACAGCAAAATGGACTATGTTTTAAATGGTATAAAATTGCAGCACGCTGCTGTGCAGAGGGACTTTGGGTGTCCTTGTGCATGAATCGCTAAAAGTAGGATTGCAGGTGCAGCAGGTAATTAAAAAGGCAAATAGAATTTTGTCTGCCATTGCTAGAGGGATGGAGTTTAAAAACAGGGAGGCTATGCTGCAGCTGTATAGGGTCCTGGTGAGGCCACACCTACAGTACTGTGTACAGTTTTGGTCTCCTTACTTGAGAAGAGATGTACTAGCACTGGAGGGGGTGCAGAGGAGATTCACTCGGTTGATTCCAGAGTTGAGAGGGTTGGATTATGAGGAGAGACTGAGTAGACTGGGATTATACTCATTGAAATTCAGAAGAATGAGGGGAGATCTTATAGAAACATATAAGATTATGAAGGGAATAGATAAGGTGGAGGCAGGGAGGTTGTTTCTGCTAGCAGGTGAAACTAGGACTAGAGGGCATTGCCTCAAAATAAAGGGAAGCAGATGTAGGACTGAGGTCAGGAGGAACTTCTTCACCCAAAGGGTTGTGAATCTGTGGAATTCCCTGCCCAGTGAAGCGGTTGAAGCTACCTCGCTGAATGTTTTTAAGGCAAGGCTAGATAAATTTTTGAACAGTAAAGGAATTACGGGTTATGGTGAGTGGGCAGGAAAGTGGAGCTGAGTCTCAAAAAGATCAGCCATGTTCTTATTAAATGGCGGGGCAGGCTCGAGGGGCCAGATGGCCTATTCCTGCTCCTGGTTCTTACGTTCTAATGTTCTTATGTAATGACCAGAACAGAATCCCTCAAAATGTTTTAAACCCTGATCTTTTGTTTTGTTATTTTAAAAATGTGATGTAACTGGTCAAACTACTCAATGTTAAGCAAAGTACAATTTATCTAAGCACATAGTTAAAATAGAAACAACAGAAGGATGAATTTTGAATAATGTAACTATCAGAAACCTTATAAGAATAATGGATACAGTACACTTTATTACATAACTGTCCTAATGTATTAACATTTCATACACATAACCCTTTGTAAAAAAGAAGGTAAACTCATGCACAGATTTTTTCATGCAGTTCTCCAATCCAGTAGGAAACAACGTCAAGAGAAATTTCAGAGAAAGTAGCAGCAAAGAATCATTTGCTGAATGTCCAAACATCGCCTGACTGCTACAGCTAACAAAATAAAAGTCTGGTCTGTGACAGCTGGTCATTTCACTTCCATTGCTACAACAGTTTTAAAATAAACCTAAAGGCCTCCTAAGTCACTTACATTTCTTCAAAAAAAAACAGGGCAAAGAATCTTTTTAAAATGACAGCATTGTCACACTTCCCTCTTTAAAAAATCAAGATAGAAAAATGGCTTCATTTTAAAAACATTATTCTTACTCTACTAGTGCTTTACAATATATATGCATTGCATTGACTCAAAGCATGCAAACCCTCAGCACTACATTCTCTTTCAGTCCCTTAATTACACGTCTGTCTTTCTTCATCATAGTCATAACAATGCACTGGCAATTACGTTTTCTCGTCCTTCCATGTGTATAATGATCAAATTGAATGGCTGCACTAACAAGCTACATCTAAATAGACTGGAATATTTGTGGTTAAATTTATCCCAAAACGTTAATGGATTATGATCAGTATCTAGATTTTCTCAGACACATTACTAGCAATACAAGTGTTGAAATATTGTAACGCCAACGCCAAGCTCAACATTTCCATCTCAATCACAGCATATTTCTGTTAATGGTTACCCAATTTTCTGGAAAATACACAATCGGCCTGTCTATCTTTCTGTCGTCTTCTTATAAGTGTAGAGCACGAACACCCATATCATTCGCATTAATAACCATGTTGAATGGTTTTGCCTAATTATGTGTGGCTAACACTGGGGCAATGATTAACGCAGCTTTCGAGCTATCAAGTGCCTTCTGACAGCCCATGGTGGTCTGAAATTTTCTGAACTTCTTCAAAAGGTCAGTCAGTGAAGCAACCACACTGCTAAGATTTGGTTAGAACTTCTGAAAAAAAACACTGAATCTCAGGAATCATAGTACCACCTTCTTCGTTGATGGAATTGGAAACTTCCCAATAACATTTGTTTTCATATCCAGTGGGGTCCTCTGTGCTGCCTGATGACATGGCCCAGGAACTTGACTTGGGATTTTGCGAATTCACTCTTAGCTAGGTATATTATCAAGCCTGCCACCTGAAGTCGATTGAACAGCCTGATAAATGCTACAAATGTTCCTTTGATGTGTGACTAAATATCACCAGATTATTGATGAGCACCATGCAATTAATTAATCCAAAAATGACTTCATTGGTTAGTCTATGAAAAGTGGTTGGTACATTTTTCATGCTAGTTGGCATGACTTTAAATTGGTCTATTGCATTCGGTATCATGAAAGCCGAAGCTGACTTTGTAATTTCTGATAAGTGTACAAATAGTAAGTGGATAATAATATGGATAAATGGGGGAGGTGATGGCCTAGTGGCATTGTCGCTGGACTATTAATCCAGAGACCCAGATAGTGTTCTGGGCACTCAGGTTCGAATCCCACCATGGCAGATGGTGGTATTTGAATTCAACAAATATCTGGAATTAACAATCTAATGATGACCGTGAAGCCATTGCCAATTGTCAGAAAAACCCATCTAGTTCACTAATGTCCTTTATGGAAGGAAACTGCCATCCTTACCCGGTCTGGCATACATGTGACTCCACACCCACAGCAATGTAGTTGACTCTGAACTGCTCCCTGGGCAATTATGGATGGGCAATATATGCTGACTGGCCAGCGATGCTCTCATCCCGTGAATGAATAAAGAAAAGAAAAACATGGCAGCAACCCCTGATAGGATATGTTTCAGACTTTGCAACTACATTGACTTTGCAATAGTTCACACACAGTTGTTGGGTAACATTTAGTCTTAGCACCATTATTATGGGTGAGCTCCAGTTGCATCAACTCACTTCAGTTATCTTGTCTTTGAGCACGTGTTACATCTCTTTTTGAAAATGTGGCAATTTTAGAAGGTTAAGTTTATACGGATGCTGCTTAATTGGAACAGAATTCCCCTCTATCTACGTCAAGCATTTGTAGAGTAGTACTTCCAAGCTTATACTTACATAAACCCCCATGCAATAACAGTAATTGTTTCAGGTCATTTTGCTTTTACTCTGGAAGGTAACACAATAATTTATCCCAATTTTTGAGAATTTCCTCATTATCCAATTTAATTTGAGGAATGTCAACTTCAGAATCCTCGGAATATTGTCCTTCACTCTGTGCTGTAACCAATAACACATTCTTCCTTTACTTTCCTTCCCTATCAAAATACCTTTGAAGCATATTCAAATGATTCATGCTGTGAGATTTCCTTCTATTTGATGTTCTACATAAATAATTCACCTCACTTAATCTCCTTTCAATTTGATAAGTTCGACTAAACCTGGATTTAAAGATTCATCTATCACTGGAAGTAACGTAAACACTTTATCTCCATTAGCAAAATCGTGAATTTATGACTTCTTGTCTGGTTTCTGTTTTTTGATTTTCTGCTGTAATTCAGTTAATTTCTCTGAACTAAAAATATCCACTTTGTCCTCCATCTATTCTTGTTTTCTTCTCAACCATTCTATCAAACATGGTCTCTGATAATTGCACTTCAACCTCATTATGTTTATTGTGTGATTTCTCCTCCGGCTTCAATCGGTTGCCTTGTGGCCTTGTTATCACACAGTCAGGAATAATCCCAGGATATGCTTCCTGGAATACTTCAGTTTCCTGATTTTTCACTGGCTTTTCAATCAGAGGAGGTAGCACTGCTGTCTGTGATCCAGCTATATCATTGCCAAGGACAAATTGTATTTCTAAAGCCGAGATTTTCTCCAGTACTCCTAAACTTTCTCCATTTTTCACCGGACACTCCAACCTTACTTTGCATAACGGAGCACTTTTCATCTCACCATGAATTCCACATATTGCCAGTTCCTCTGGAAATAGTCATTCTGAATGACATACATCCTTACCTCTCAACATCAAAGACAGACATGCTGCCGTTTCTCCTAAAATTGCAATTTCTTTGCCTGCTCCTTTTGGCATTTGCAAGTAAACCTTAGCTTTACAAGTAAATGGTTTAAGAAGATCTGTAACTCTCTTATCACCCAACCTCCCAACAGGTTGTACATTCTGCTGCAGATTTTTGCCTCCACTGTGCTTTCCTTTACCAATTTAAAAAAAACCAGTCTTATCCTGTTTTCCAACGTCGTTTTGCCAGGTCAAGTGGCCTACTTCATTGCAGTGAAAACACTTGAGCTTTCTTACTTCTATTTTCCCCATGGGTTTCTCTTTAACCTGTGTTAAGTTGTATTTATTATCTTCAAAGAGATCTTTTCCCTTACAACCTGAAGATGTCTCTTTTCCCCAATTTTTATCCCTCACAGACTGAAACTGATTTCGGAAACCAAACTTTGATTCAAGAATCAATTCGTAATTGTTTGCAATTTCAGATGCTAAACTTGCATTTTTAATTCTGTGTTCTGCCACTTGAGTTCTCATTACTTCAGGAAGTGAATTTTTGACCTCCCCCAAAATAATCGTCTTTCTAAGAGAATTATGTATTTGCTCTATTTTTAATGCTCTTCTCGACCTATCAATATTATTTTGTTTGATCCTGTCAAACTTAATATACAATTGATCATGTTCCCTCCTTAGATTCCTGAAACCTTCTCTGTAGGCTTCTTGCCCTAACTCATATGCACTTAAAGTGGCTTTATTCATTTCCTTGTAATCCCCACAAAGCTCCTTTGATAGTAATGCAAAACATCTCACTTGCTTTACCTACCAACTTTGTTTGGATCAACAAAACCCATATGGTGACCGGCCAATTCATTTGTTTAGCCACTTTCTCATATGAAATGAAATAAAAAAGGCTTCTACATCCTTCTGGTCAAATTTAGGCAATGTTTGGAGATATTTAAACAGATCCCATCAGGTCTGTGGCTATGAAAGGTTCGTTATTCATCACTGTCCTCCTCACTAAGCATTTCTTCCACCTCCAACTCCGCCCTTTTAAGTCAACTTTCCTCTGTAATTGCCAACTTCTGAAGTTCAAACTCTGTGTCTTTCTGATTTTGTTCTCTCTCTTTCTCCCTTTCCTCTGGCAGGGTCTTCCTGCCTTTTTCTTTTTTTCTCTGCTTTTAATCATCATTCAAACTGTTTCATTTCCTTTTCATATTCTAGCTGCTTCGTCTGCAATTAAATTCTAGCCATTTCCAAAAATTCTAATCGTTTTTTCAGTAAATTGAAATGTCGAATTATTGCTGCAGTTACCTCTCATTTTCTCACAGACAAAGGTGATCCGTCCAGCTTGTCTGACATGTCCAACATCATTGCAATGCTCATTTTTTGCAAAACTCCTGAAGTCACTTTTCAACACCCAAGAAAACTTAGTGACTGAAAGAACCATTAGTACACCATGTACTACCTGATTAAACCAAAGCAACACCTGAAGCAATAGACTCTAACAGCTAGCACTAAATCCAAGTTAGTGGTATAGATTTTGATCCTGGCAAGAGTCCCAAATTTGTTATGGACGAGATGAGACCCCCTCGAAATATTTTAAGAAGATAGCCTAGATTATAAGCTTTTTTTTAAAGTTAGATGTTAAGTGCCTGTCCAGATATGATGCGACTGATCAAACTACTCAATATTAAGCAAAGCACAATTAAATTACACACTACTTGAAATACAAACAAAATAAAGAGGAATTTTGAATAACATAACTTCCATAAAGCTTAACTGAATTGCTACTTAAGTGTTCAAATATATTACCAGTCCAAAAACACATCCCTTGGTAAAAAGGTAGGCTCAGACACAGATTCTTACACGCAGATCTACAATTCAGGAGGAAACAACATCAAGAGAGATTTCCGAGAAATTAGTGGCTAGGAATCATTTGCTTGAAGCTTCCACCTGTTCTGAGACTCCAACAGCCGCTGAATGCTACAGTTAAAATAAAAAAAAAACTTGAAAGCCTGGTCTTTGAGAGCTGGCCACCCCCCTTCCATTGGTACAACTATTAAAAAAAAACTTAAAGGCCTCCTAAGGTATTTACTTAAGCCATTTTCAGTAGTTAGTTCTGAACCTCTACCTTTACGATGCCTATTCAAAAGTGACAGCACCATCGTAACTGATACAGAAATCAAAGATTGGGAAATTCAGCGGAATTCCAGATTAGCTAATGTAACATAGACTTGCATATCTGAAGCGAGTTCATACACGATCAATCATTCTTTTCAAATATTGAGCTATTTTTCGTCAACTTGTTTCATGTGTCAAGGAGAAATCAATGTATTGATTGTGATTCTTGCACATGGCAATTTCAAATTAAGCCAGTGAATGGGTGCTTCCTGAACTCGGGGCTAGGATAAACGGGTTTGCTTTGATTTGGAGGTGTTACTCTGAATGCATATATTCTTTGGGACAAATATATGCAACTAAATACCGGTGTGTGACCATTGTGGATAAACTCAAGAATGTAACTCAGACGGAAGGAATCATGAATCAATCTTATCACTCACCCAAAAGTTTGAGAGCTGTTACCAATGCTTCAATGTCTGCAAATTAAGAAACACCAGTTATTTATTTTGCTTCTCAGATATCTTTAATTTTGAAGCCTGTATTTATATGTTTGTATTTAAATTTTAGTTTGTTGAAAGGGACTGCACAATGAAATGATCTGAATTGTCGTCTAACATTTTTATTAAAACATCGGAAACATTTTTTTTGTTATCACAATATTAATCTATAAACTTATTCTGTATCAAATACTGAACAAAAGCAGATTTTTTTTGTATTTTGCCACTAATATTTTCCAAATTCTGCACTTATATTGCCAAGTGGTTGGCATATTTGCTAGGATTATGAGATGTACCATTAAAACCTTCAAGTTCCACACGTTCTAAAAACATTTCTTAAGAATAATGCAACACATTGGGAGCTAAGCATAATTTGTAGAGCGAACATGTCCATGAAGTTATTAAATTGAAAATTATTGACGTCTGCATGAGCATCACACAGGTGCGCTTTAGGTATGCAATTCAGCCTTGTTGAATAACAATTCTGATGAAAACTTCACACAGCTTCCTTTTTAATTCTGTCTTAGAAATTTAATGTTGATATCTTATATTTTGATAATATGCACAATAAAGGTTTTATTTTCACCTTAGGTTCAATGAGTGAACCTATTTACAGAAATATCTATAGAATAATTTGTGAATCTGATACATGTAACATGATCTGGCTGTTGGCCTAAGAGCATAATAATTGTATTACATATAAACGATAATGAATGGTATTTACTGTTTATGATTTCAATGTCGAAATTTGATTTTATTCATTATTCAGAATAAGGTCAGAAATACAATTTGCAATGACTGCACAATGTTTGATACTATTTACAACTCCTCAGGTACTGAGGCAGTCAAAGCCCAAGTGCAGCAAACATGAATAATGATTATGCTGTCAATTCAAAAGTTTTTTTTGTCACACATTTGCCAGGAAATTACTACCTCAATCAAAAAAAGAGCACAATCTAAGCGTTGCCCTTCGACCTTCACTGACATTACTATTACTGAATCCTTCAGTACGAACATCCTGCAAATAGTCATTGACAATAAACTGAAATGGTGCACCCATCAATTCTTTTTTTGAAAAGAGGAATTCACAGTCTCGCAATCTGGCAACAATTAATTTACCTTCAGTTTCTGAACATGTTTCCACCATCAACAATGGAGAAATTAGTAGATTGGTGAAATACTCACTAGTTGGCTCGATAGGTGTAGTTCTAACACTCAGAATCAGAAACCCTAAAGGACAGGCTGTAGCTTGATTGGCTAAACATTCACATCATCCACCACAGACACTCATTTGCAGCACCTCGTATCACCTATATCATGTGCTGCAGAAATTTTCCATTATGCTTTATGCTACACATTTCAAATACTCGTGCACTACCAGCTGGGAGGACAGGGGCAGCAAAAATTTTGGAACACTACCTGAAATTTCTCTTCCAAACAAGTCACCCCTGGACTTGTGAATATATTGCAGTTACTTCAGTGTCATTGGGTCAATATCCTAGAACCCCCACCCTATTAGTATTGTAAGTCTATCCTCTCAAGCACCCTCAGAATCCTGCATATTCCAGAAAACTCATTGTTCATTGTTTAGAACTCTAATGCATAAAAACATAACCTGCTTTGATTCTCGACAAGTCATACCCCAAAAGATGAACCTAGTGAAACTCTTTTCAACTATCCCAATGCCTGTATAGCCTTTGCTAAGTTTTAAAACTGTATGCAGTACTGCAGATGTGGACTTGCAGACACTTTTTTCAATTGTAAAACGCAGATCCTAAGTTTCATCTACAACTTCCTCAAATGAAGCCAAAATTCCATTTCTCTTTTTAACAAACATTTAACAACCCAACTATATCTCCTTGCACATTTTGTATTTTCACATCACAAGACATCTTTCCACATGCTTTGTATTACCAGCAAATTTGGATACATTGCACTCTTCCTCTCCTCTAATTAATGTAGATCACAAATAATTGAGACTCCAGAAATGGTCCCTGCAGCAGTCCGCTACTTACATCTTTCCTACCTGAAAGAGACTTATGAATCGTGACTCTTTTTCACATCTGTGAGTTAACAACTCCTCAGTCCACTCTAATATATTACCAAAAAAAAAAGCTCCTATCTCTTGGAATATCATTTTTAATTGTCTCCTTTTCAAATGCCTTTCAGAAATCCAAATGCAACTGAACCTCTTTCATTATTATTCTTAATAAATCGTCTGGATAAGAATTCTGGAAAACTTGGCAACCAAAATTTCACTTTCACCAAACCATGTCAACTGTTAGATTCAACTAAGTTGTTCTAAATGTCATTTTATTTGTTCACTAACAGTGGACTTGAGAATTTATCAAATGGTTGATTCCAGTTTAACTGTCACATCGTTGCCTGTTCTCTCTCCCTATCTTTTCTTAATCACAGGTTTCACATTAGCAGTTTTTAAATCTGCTGATACACTTCGAGAATCCAGTAGTTCTTGAAAATTTGAACCAATGCCTGCACTCTCATTGCAACCAGTTCCATTCAATCCCTTAGAAGAAGATAATCAATGCTGACTTATTTGCCTTCATTTCCATTAGTTTGTCAAATACATAGACTCTGTCACAAGGGACAATGCAAAAACCATTCCTCTATGAGAACATTTCTCATCTGATATTTTTGAAATCCCGATGTCCTCCACTGTGAAGACAAATGTAAAATATTCTTTACATTTCCTTTAATTTCTATGTTGATTCCATTTTTCCACCAGTCATATACTGTAATGGTTCCACAGCACTTCAATTATTTCCGTTCTTAAATATCCATTGAAGCTTATGCTTCTTTTCTTCTTTATATTCCATGTAAATTTAATACAGAAACCTTCCTGTCCACTTCTGTTAGCTTTTTAATCATGCACTACTGATCCCTAAGGAAAAAAAGAAAATGAATCTTCTGTTTTACTGTTAGTTGTTGTGGTTCAGTATTACATTTTCTTAAATCCTCTGTTTGGCAAACTCTTTTCCACAAAAGTAGTTAATCAGTCTCAGTGAGAGCAGCATAAATGCTTGCTGAATTTTAATCTTGTCCAATGAAATATTATAATAAAAGTTGTAGGATATTATACGTTGATTTTATCCCAAAATATGAAATGTTGTTTTGTTTGCAATTCATGTCGTATGACATTTGTTGGCAGGGTGAGCATTTGTCCTCATCCATAATTGCACATGAAAGGGGTGTTTTAGATTATCGCACATTACTGTGGATCTGGATTCATATATAGTCCAGACCATGTAGACAGGCAATACTTCGTTCCCTAACGTACAATGGTAAACCATTTTGGGTTTACGACTTTTGGTTATGTTTTTCAAGGCCAACACATTTTTAATGACAATTTTAGACGTTTGTACTGAGCTTACAGTCGACTAACTGTTACGTTAGAACTTGAACCCATGCTTGAAAATCATCACCTAGGCTTCTGGATCACAACTCAAATGATGCTCATATCAAATCACATTATTCCCCTTTATGATATAGGACGAAATAGATCTATTTATATACACATTGTTAAAATAAAACTCAAATGTTAACTCAACATATTGTCAAACTCAACAAGAATAAAGGTTGCAAGCTGTTCTGGAATATTTGAGCAGATACATACGTGAAACCGTTATAAGATTGGTCATTTTCCAGGCATAACGTTTCAGTATTTGACATATTAAAGGGGAATTGCTGTTAAGTGTGCATTCATTAACAAGTTGAAAATCAAAGGCAACCGAAACAGATAAACAACATATCCAGGACAAAAACCAAGTACTTGGAAATTTGCTACGTTTCTCAAGCATAGTAAATAGGATATAATCCCAGATAAACCAAAATCAACTGATCTTCTGAATTAAGCATTTAGAGTATTTAAATCGACATTCTGATAACCAATTTTCACATGATAGTTGCAATAAATTTCAATAGTCACCTTTTTTGTTTTGCGATATTCCTTCTGCAAACATTAATAGAATGCTTTGATGAAAATATAAGTTTGCAATTAGGCAGGAAAATAAAATATTAATCTTCTTTCTGTCGATATAAATTCGAAAATTATAATAAACGTTTAAAGTGATACCAAACAATTATAATTAAATAGCATGCATTACAACTTGTCTTGTACTGGTTATATTTGTAATAAACGGTCATCTGGCCTTAATTTCATCAGTGATGATACTGCAACACCTCCTTTATGTGACATAGGTGAATTAAGACAATAAATTTACGCATGCCTTTTGTCATTGCAAAATCAACAGCAAAAATAAGGAAAAACAAAGTTGCCACTGTTATGGCCTCTGTTATGGAATTCTATCCAAAATATAATCAAGACTATCACATTTAAGAACAGTACATAACAATATCAGAGAGAAATAGATAGCATGTATAATATGGAGCAAAAGCACTAATATTGTGTGAATATAATTTATGTGGTAATCTAGAAGTAATGATGTTGAAATTTTTTGGTGCAAAGACGATCAAAAGTTGATCGATCAGTTCCTTAACATATTAACTGTTCAATTGATGAGAGTTACGATGCTTTGCAGGGCCAGAATCCTGTTTGAGGAGATTTCAATCTGGAGTTATGGTGAGGATGAAACTTTCCTGGAAGCACATGACTGTAATAATTCTGTATATTACTGCACAATCGGCATTCCAGGTTAAATTACCTCACATCATAATGTTTGGAAAGTCATGTTTCTATTTGAAATAAATAGACTTTTTAAAATAAAATTGTCCAAATGGGTGTAAAATGCAGTAGCTATTCTCTACTGATATCAGGATCTTGTTCATTTATTCCATGTTTTTAAACAGATCGTATTTGATTATTTGGATTTGAACAACGAAGCAATAGGCTCATGTTTGCGAGATTAATTTTTGGCATGTAGAAAAATAAAAAAATTATGACGTACATTTCAGCAAACCTAAACAATAACCCATTTAAATCCAATAAACCACATTCATTCACTTTAGGAATGAATATGTTGGCCGAAACAAATAGTCAAGTTAGAATAGTTGTCGGTTCAAGATTTTCGGTAAAATGGAAAATACAATCTGCATATCAGAAATTAAATTCAAAGGGAAATAAATGTATCTGCCTCAGGGTTTACCTTATACAATTTTCACGATTATCTGTTTTCAGTGCTTTTGATAATCATTTTCTATTTAGTTGCATTGTCCTGATTTATACACAGAACAGCTTCTTGCTTCACAAATTAAAGCGCCCTTGCCAGCAATGAGAGGAATTCTGATACTATAAGATTAAAGGGAAAAATTCTTCTGACACTAAACTCACACATCCTGTCGATGACATGTGGGCACTGGGATCGGGGTATTTCATTTGTTTTTCCTAAAATCTAGAAAGGAATGGGAATTTCAATCTAAACATTTTGCAATTAGTTACTTCGAGTCACACTGTGAAAGTAATTCTTTGTTTGTGGTCAAAATTTAAAACTGCTGTGGATCTACATTCTGCTTTTCTCTTTGTGGTTTGCTATATCCCTCTGAAATATGATAGTATTTCCATCAGAATTTTCAAACATATTGTGCATCTTCTCCTTGTGTAGCTTTCTTTAGTATTTATTTGGACACTGCTCAATGCAATGGCCTTGTAAGCAGATTCTGTCATCTCCATATGTTTCATTGCACGCTTAAGGGTTTCAGAACTACTTTCACCTGTCTGAAATACGCAATAGGCCACTGATGCATTTCCACCCTGACTGTTCTGGAGTTTTGGGGGAATTTATTCCATCAGCTGAAGTTCTTTCCTAATAATTGATCAAGGTGTTCAATGGAGAGATTTTTGATAACAAATATTGTCACCAAATATATGCGAAGTTCATGTTTTAAATAGGTTTTCATGTCACAACAACAGCATTCCCAAAAATAGCTATGATACTGAATTTCGTGTTGCTTCCCCCTGGAAATTCATCAAATCTCCCCTCCAAACAGTTATGAAAAAGAAATATTAACTCAAAATATTTGCATCTTCACCCGTAGTTCGTTGGAATATTGATGGCATTTTTTTGCCTTTTCTCATGAAATCCTGGTGTTGAATGCATGTTAACTGCACTTAAGACTAGCCAATTTCATGAAAGTGAAGACTGGATTCAGAAAGACCCTGCCCATGAATTCTCTCGTTGTTTATTGTTTATTTCGTCTAACATGGGCTGAATTTTAACAGTTCAGGATTTACATTACAACTCTGGGTTCCGAATTTTCACTCCAACTTCAATGTTTGGACTTTCTGTTGTTTACATCACTCACAATTGTTGTATGATTTATTTTGTATTCCTTCTTCTAGTCTTTTACAATTTCCCTTTTATCCAGAATACTTGGAGCATGTCTGATGCAATTAATCACTGTATATGTAAATGTGTAATTCTCAAACTTCAAAGTATCTGCTCGAGATTAGACAAATGTTTGTTCCAAAAAGTGCATTTTGATTCGTAGTTAATGCAATTTAGGAACTTAAATAACAACGCTAATTAACTTATTTTGTCATGTTGACCATTTATTGAGAAGAAAGGATCATTCAACATCCAGATGTTTTTTTTCTCGGTTTCTAATAATAATTTCAAAATTGCAGAAGTTATGCTACTGGCATAATTGTCTCAGTAGTCTTCATTTCACCAGTCGAAATGCCTGAGATTGAGGAGGTCACATTTCCACAATATGTGCAGTTATTTGTGCCTGAGCGTTGGTGTCGACATTTTGTCTGTTACATAAGACACTCGTGCTATATTTGCAAAGAATAAAACAACATAAATATGGATTCTGGCATATTATTTTCTTCCTATGTTGAAGAAATGTGGTGAATTTGTTGTGTTCTCTACCTTCTTTTGTTCGTTTCTTACATGTGAACCTTGCTTTATAGATTAGCATATGTGCCTGTCACTCCCCGTCACTCATTATATTGTTCGCTGAACAGTTTCTTTGTTTTGAGATGGTTAAGAATTGATTCTCTCCTCATCTAGATGATTTGTGGTGACATTGAATTTGAAAAAAAAACAATGTTTTTACACAAAAGGCTTCGAAATTTGTCTCAATGCTGACAGATGGTTCTTAGATTTTGCTTCTCACAAAATCCATTCCGAAATGGAATCTTCAAAGATATTTCCTCACTTATCGACCAGCATAACTTTACAATCTGTAGGTTGTAACTACACAACTACAATTGCACATCACTAATTGATGTAGAACTGGCTCTTTTATGTTCAGTTGACATTAAAAGACATGATCTCAGTGTTTTGCCGAGTTATAGCTGTATTGACTTTTTGACCAGTGTCTCAGAAACAGAATAATTAATTTACAAAAGTTTCTTTACAAGATATTGTTATATAATCATGCAATTGTGACAATCATGTTTAATGTTTAAAAGTGTTTTAAATTGTAATGACTTTCTCAAAAGATATCTTATGAAGATTACTATTGTCTGAGTCGTATTAATAAGATTCGTCATGAAACTGAATTATGTGAGCTGGGTGCATTGTGAGTATTTCATTAACAGTATCTTCAAAACTTTAAGTGAGTATACACATCTTTTTGTGCAGGGAACATAGTTTAATTGACTATTGTACGGTGTATTTGTTTCCAATGATAAAGATGGATGCCAATTTTACTTGCATTGCACTAACAACTGGCAGAAGTTCGAGATACAGTATTGACAGAGCTTATCATGACCACATTTGACCATATCATGACTCTTTATGATATTCCATATGTTAATTCATCTTAACACTCAAATGTCTACAGCACATGTTGAACCTAAAATGTGTCCTTCCTTTGTAAATTGATAAATACAACTGGTGCCACAACTGCCTTGAGCCCTACACCATTTTAGTGAACATTTGCCTGCTCAATATTTTGAACTGTTGATTTTAAATGTTGCCCTTCAACCCTTAGCATTATTAATGGTAGATGTGCCAAGTTAACCTGCACATTATAAAGCGCACGGTAATTAAATTGTTACTTGGACGATAATCAAGTTAATGTGGCGTTATAGTACATGAAAACCTAAATGAAATGGATTTATAAAATCTCTATTAGTCCACTGAAGTGGTTTTCTATGAAATACAACTGAATGCAAAAGCATTTTACTTCGTGGGTTTTTTTATGGAAAAGCTAATTAAAAGAATGGAGTAGCCTGAATTTCCTGTGTAATGGCATAGTTACAGGCTGTGCAGGTAAGACAAACTATTGATTATTGCACTGATCTCACCAGAATGAAGCAAACACAATGACAAAGGTGTATTCTTTTTTGGGAAGTCCGCTATTAGATCTCTTCCAAATGATAACTCTTTCAAAAATGTTGCATTCCCGAACACTGTTTTATCCCCTCTACATAAAAGTTCATACTTAATTATAGAAAGTAAATCCACTTTACTGATAACATTCGTGAAGAAGAAATAACACATTGGCTATTACAGGCATAAAAGTTTTGCATCGCTACAGAAATTCATGTTGTTAAATCATAATTATTACCTAATTCTTTTTTTCTCAGTTGATCTTCTGCTCAGAAAATAGTGGAGTTCCAATCTTAATTGGCAATAATACAAATGTAGTCGATGAGTTGCTAATTAGAGCTTTTCAGGTAATAGACATTTTGGGAAAGATAGAATGAAATAGTATAAATATGTACTGCAAATTATTCTGATATTATTAACGCAGCATAATTTACTTTATAGAAATTCTGGTGGAAATATGATTTACTTTTGACGCACCAACTTCCTTCAGCTTTTTTGCACAGTCACTTAAACCTGTAATAAAAGTTAAACAATTGAATTCTCATTATTTTAGTCCTGGTTCATCAGTTTTGTAAATTGTATTACATAAGCATTAGCTCTTTAATTTCAATTGTTATTTCTTTCTTTCCGACTATATGTGTCATGGTTAATCTCAAACAGTTATTTAGAGAAAGTTCAGTTTCATGTCGTTTTGTTTGTTTATATCTCAGTTGGAATGTAGACATTATATTATAAATCGTATCAGAAATAGTGGGAACTGCCGATGCTGCAGAATTTGAGATAACAAGGTGTTGAGCTGGATGAACACAGCAGGCCAAGCAGCATCAGAGGAGCAGGAAAGTTGACGTATCAGGTCTGGACCCTTTTCTGAAGAAGGGTCCAGATACGAAACATCAGCTTTCCTGCTCCTCTGATGCT
>NC_063366.1:14522686-14544609 GCF_021869965.1 Rhincodon typus
ATTCTGAAGAAGGGTCTGGGCCCGAAACGTCAGCCTTCCTGCTCCTCTGATGCTGTTTGGCCTGCTGTGTTCATCCAGCTCTACACCTTGGTAATCAAAACTGTTGGCATTTTGAGCATACCACCCCAAGTGCAACGCTGTTTTTTCATGCAGGCAACCATACAATTAATTTCCAGTTAACTGAATCATAATCAAAACGGTTTGTCTTCTCTTTGTATTCTGTTTAATAATTCATATAAAATTGTGAAAATTCTTTCTCTGTTATTTATTCAGTGTATATTTGTTTGTGTGTTGTATGTTTGTGTGTGTGTGTGTGTATGTGTGCACGCACATGCTTGTGTGCGTGCGAGACAGAGAGAGACACCTTACACAATTTTCTCTTGTGCAGCTCCATTGAATAGAATTCAAAAAAATATTTAGCCAATATTAGACAGCCAAATGGAACTCTTCTGTTGTTCACTCTGGCCAACTTGATATTTACATCAGGAAATTAAATATTCTGTTTACTGCCTCAAGGTTCTCAGACGAATCATATGTATACACATTGTTCTTGTTTAAAATTTGACAGTATAAATCTTTACTTAAAACCTTCTCACATTCATTCTTTGATTTTAAATACCAAAATAGTCAACACAACCATTGCTAATACGTCAGCTGGATGTTCACAACAATCACATTAACATGCACTATTGTCATCTGTAACATTAATAGGATTTAATGTGTCAAATATGATAATTACGACCAAATATTGGCTTTTTTCCCCTGCCCTCTTACCTCTGGCAGAATTTAGGAAAGGGAAAATAAAAGAGTCGCACAATGATTGAAATAAGCTGATATGCAATTATTTGTTGCTTTATGGGTGTTTGAGATTGATGATGCATATTTAGTGCTAGAGAAAGTAAAGGATTATTAAAGAGTATCAACATCTCATCTGACTTTGTTCTATCAACTACAATTTAAAGATTTTGCATGTAAACTCATGTAATCTCCAGAATTCTTAAAGTGTTGTAGATGGTGAAAGTGACATTCTTATCTGTTCATCTTGTAACATCAATTTCGGGCTTACCAAGTAATTTTCGAAGATTGTCATTCTCTGTGATGTAATGAGCCATAATGTTTAAATCATTGCATGTCAGGAGCATGATGAAGACATAATTTTATTTACATGTTTAAAGGCAACAAATTTTCCCATCAAAATTATGAAAAATGTTTTGAATTTAAAAAAGCTGAAAACATTTTTTTCTTTGCAGTTCTGCTGATTTGTGATTAATTGAGTGCACCATCTTAACACATGGAAAATTAAAACAAATTTTAATAATCAAAAGGATGTATTTATCCAATACCTCTTTTCAACTGTTTCACTGCCAACAGAGGAAATAGTTAAAAAGTGATTTTAAATTCACAGTATATTACTGATTATTGTGATGTTATTCAGAGCTCCCTGGAGAATGTTAATCTTGCTACAGAAAGGACTCTTCTGTGCCGTATGATTAGGTGATTCCATGATTTCCTGAAATAAATTAAATTCAAATATTTGAATAAGGAATAGTTCAAAAGAAGTGAAGTGATTTGGATAACGTGTCCTTTAAGCTGCACCAATGAAGGGCGACATTTCAATTCCAAGCATAAAGTACCTTCAACATTGAACCTGCACATAATCTGCATTGTTTCCGAAGTGTTCACATAATCAATTACGCAAAACTCTAAAAAAGTTGGACCTTGCATTAAAGAGAAAATGCAACAAAATGGAAAGATAAAATGATCAAAAATTAATAACGATAAAATATGAAACTGCAAGCTTGAAAGTAATATTTTTTGGATCTACTTGATGTATTTTACCGAAGCTTTAAGATGTGCTAGTTCAAAATAATTTAGACTTTCAACATTTTGCTTAGGTTATTTTGTTGGACATATACTTTGCAAATTGCAATTTACACAACTAGAATGATATCCAATAGCCTTCCCTGTTTCCATATTAAACTGTCTTCGCCTGTGTGCCTACTTTTTTCACCTCCCTATGTTAAATGCTAATCAAGCAGTTGTCTTACAAATGCTGGATATGGAATGTCGTGGCTACAGCTTTGTGCAAAATCCATTTTTGCCTTTATCGGTAAGGTAGGTTACATCTAAATCTATCAAAATAGCTATGTTCAGGCAGTCACTGCATGTAGTACCTATTCATATTCGTGAGTATTACTTCTGTATCTGTTTTTCCTTTTGAAGATAAGTGACGATTACTCGTTTTATAGTTAAATCGGATTGCGTGAATTCAATGGACCCTGTTCTTCTTTTGTTCTCTGTCTTCCTTACTTGCTTGAGTTTCCTGTAACTATAATTCCAACATATATGTTATCTCAATAATGTGAGTGCTCAGCAGTATGAGATAAAATGTATACTCTAAGTTAAATGTTTCTCTAAGTTAAAAACCAAAAGAACTGCAGATGCCCTAAATCAGATACAAAACAGAAGTTGCTGGAAAAGTACACCAGACGTTGCCAGACTTGATAAGTTTTCCCAAGTTGTTTTGGTTTTTAACTTAGAGAAGCATCCTGTTTCATGCCATACAAGACAGTTTAACATGGGAACAGGGAATGCTATCAGATATCACTCTAATATGTAAATTCAAAATTGCAAAATGCATGCACAACAAATTAAACTAAGCAATATTTTGAACATCTGACCTATTTTGACCTGGCACTGTTAAAGCTTTGGTAAGATATATCAATTGTATCCAAAAATTTCACTTTCAAATTTGGAGTTTTATCTTTTATTACTATTACTTTTTATCTTTTTAAATCTTCTTTCCTTTTTATTGCCTTTTTTTTCCTCTCTAATTGTTTTTGTTGCTTCTCAAACTTGGTGTTCCAACACAAAAAGATTCTTTAAAATGTAATATTGTTTCTCACATTTTGGTCATCCGACCTGAAATTTCTGTAGCTAAATCGATTTCATAAAAATTGTTTTGGATGTTTCTTTCAAGGAACTTGAAGCACGTATGTTTGTAATGGACCATGTAAACCAGTTGTTTCTGTTGGTTGGGATCCATTAATAAATATTGTTGTATTTTCATACTGATTTCAATGTCACTTTTCTTTAGCGGCATTAAAATCCATTAAAACCATTTTGATGTAGGGATTCACTTTATTTTCTTCTTTCAGAGCGAATTAATTATTTATTTTGCGTGTGTTTCCTTGCCTCCTCAGAGTCTTTGCATCTACTGTGCAATGTGTCTTCATCCTCGCTGTTATTCTTTGACTTTTTTTTAAAAATAAGTATTGTTTATTTACCATTTCTTCATTTTAATCCTCTCGGACCATTCAAATTGGCAATTCACAAAAATGGATGTATTTTCTTTAAATAGCTACTTTTCCAATTTTATCGTCTGTGGCTCCAAATTGGTCTCCCATTGAAATATGTGACACAATGCAAACACATAAATCTCAGATACATATTCATCATCATTCTATTTTGCTTTAACTGCACTGGGAATGCATATATCTATAAAGTTCTTTTCTGAATATTATTTGAACTCCATTTCTTCTTTCTTAATCTTTTGCAAACCAATGCACATTGTAATATTTCAAGACAAGAAATGACATAGCTATGTTGCTCCAACATTTTTTTTTGCAGCTTGTATTTGAACTTTCTACTTTCACTTCCTCACACTACAATGTTCTACATACTGGAACAGAGAATGGCTACCATTTTCCCCATACACCTAACTAAACAGATTACTTTTAAATCCTTCTGCCTTCTTCAGCATTGCACTTATATAGATGAAATTAACTCTTCCACGCTTCCTTCATTTCATTTTGCTTCAAAATAGCTTTCGATTATTTTGTAGCGATATATACTTAATAGCTCATATTGCATTTCTGAGTCACATCCTACTTCTTACAATAAACACCTACAAAAAAATTGAGGCACACGGACAATGAAAAGTCACCATATAGAGTTTTGTATTTGCTGACCTGCTCGTTCTTAGGTTTTTGTTTTCACTCTTGTTAGGCATTTCAGAAAGACTAACAATGACTTATCCAATTTTAAATTATATTATGTATTTCATACATTTTTCAGAAGTTCTTTATTCAATTAAAACCTGTTTCGATTTGTGTATTTACCATAGTCATCTTCGCTTTCCTTTGCTTTTGCATCTAACATGTAAAAGCAGATAAACGTTAATAGGTAAACACACTGAAAACTTAAGATTAAAATTCATACATCACAACACTAAGTGTTCATTACCAAAGTTTCTCGTTACAGCACAAAAGATGTGTTTCTGTGAACTTTTAGCAATATCGCAACTATCGAATAACATTCAGTTCTTAGTCTGAAAACCAAATAAATAAATGAGACAAGAATCATTATTTAACGTATATTAACTGAACTCGAGGGAAAGGAAAACTTGTCATTAAAATGTTGTACGACTGCAAGCTATTGGAATGGGAGTTGACTAATTCTTCCTCAAGTCTACTCAGTCATTCAACCAAAGCACATTAGATGTGATAACCTAACAATTCTCAACTTCTCTTTCTTGCCTTGTCCAAAGAGCAGTATGGTTCTCTGAGTAATTAAAAAAAATGTATATTATCACGTCACATGCTCCTTGATTCTCCCACAAAGGTAACTAACCTCTTTTATTCGAATTTGTTGAAGGTCTCTAAGAATCATATTCATTTCAAACCATTTATCTCTCAATCATCCAAACTCCAATAAGTCAAAAGAAAGAGAAGCTCAGAATGCTGTATCAGAACATATCATTAAAAATGCACAGCAGTGTTTAGGAATTCCTGGCCGAGTTGCTCAACCTTCAAAACTTCATGCATATGTAAAAGTGTCAGTTGAGAAGTACAATTGAGGAATTCTTACTTGCCTAGTTGAGGCCCTGTTCCAACAGACTTCATGAATTTTGACCACGTCCAAGCAATCACTGTCAACTTGATTTATACAAAGTCAATTTCAGTAAGCATTCACTCACTCAGGGATCTGTCCTTAATGATAACAGTGTGCAACGTCAACAACAAGTGCTGCAACAGCACTCCACGATTCATCTATACCACCTTACCAACTCACTAGCCCAATTAATTTGAAGTAGAAGATCAGCCAGAACCTGTCAAAAAAACAAACAAAAAAACAAACAAAAAGAAATCTCATCATCAAGTCAGACACAAGCATGACTTTGAAGTACAATATAATTGTGTGGTGCTAAAATTGTGCAGTTCCTTTCAGATGCACTCGCAACATCAAAAAAATAAAATCTATTAACTTAAAACACCCAAAAGAAGAAAACAATATTAGTGGAAGGAAAATGAATTAATGAATATCGAAGTCAATTACTAAGTAACTCACAGGAGGTGATAGTAAATGTTCAATGGTAAATAGTGAGATCAAAGCAATGGCAGATATACCAAAAACCATGAACAGGCAATCATAACATTGCTGTCAGAACCACAGATGAAAAAAGATGCTAAATAGATTAAATAGACTTAGTACCTATCAAGCAAAATAGATAGACAGATAGATAGTTAGACAGCTAGATAGATGGATATATAAATAATACATACAATCATAAAGACATACATAAATGAACAGAAATAAATATAGATGTCTACTTTTTTATATGTTTTAATCATAAATTTCAATAATTCCAAAGCTGATGTAGTCATGATAAACACAAAAAAAAATTCCACTTTAAGTTTTAAAAACTAGATGTTGATTCAATTATCATAATTTGTTTTTAATGATTAATTATCTTGCTTGTTATGGACAACAGCAGATCCCTTCAAAATATTTTAAGCAGGTAGCCTGGACGTTAGCATTATCTTATTTTAAAGTTAGATGGGAAGCATCGTGTTCCAAGTGCAATTCAACTGCTCAAATTACTGGACATTGAGCAGAACACAACTTATTTAAACACTATAGATAAAAGACAAACCAAAGAAAGGTGAATTTAGAATAACTTAACTTTGTAAAATTTAACCGAATAATAGATACGGTACATATTACTAATTAACTGTTCTAATACAGTAACATCCCATAAACACACGCCTTGACAAAAAGGCAAATTTTGACACAGATTCTTACATACAATTATCCATTCCAGAAGAAAGAAACATCAAGTGAAATTTCAGAGAAAGTAGCAGCTGTGAATGAATCACAGATCCTGCCAACACTTCTGAAACTGCAAACAACTCCTGATGCTGTTGAAAACAACCAAAACCCAGAAATCTGGATTTGTGACAGCTGACCAGACCCATTCACGCTGTTAAAGAAAGGCCTTCTAAGCTGTTTACTTAAGCTGTCCTCAGTAGCCAGTACATTGCTACTTTGTAACCTTTCCTAAAAAAAACTCAGGTCAAAATATTTTTTTTTAAAGTGACAGCATTGTCATATGCCTCACCTGCAGCTGCGCAATCTGCTTTCAATTTTGCAATTTCTGGAAGGAAAGTAAGATTTTGCTTAGAATGTAAATGTTGATCATAAACCTGTGTGTAATTTGTTTGTTGGCATCTCATAAAGCGATTTCACCATTTCTCCCTCAGTTTTGAATTACGTACTGTTTGAATAATAAAATTGCTTAACATGACGGGATGATGACCCACCTGTGATTTTATAGTTAACCACCAAATACTTTCCTAGCATTATGCCCAATTATGTACTTGTGCTCTGTGTTTCTGTGTAATCCATGGTCTGTGTGAGTGTGCCTGGTTCTGCACGCACTTTAACGTTGGAGAGTGATAAACATTAAAAAATGGCCTTATGACAATGACAACAGAATGAGAAAGTGACTCACTTTCTGAGACCGCTTTTAATTCTTAATGAGAGCCGATGCCTTTTGAGAAGTTCTGAGGAATGTTTCGCGTTCTGTTTCTTGTTCAGCAGCCCTTCCAAAATTATCAACTGTCCCTGGTATTTTTACCACTATAGTTTTGAAAGTTATGCTTTTTCTTTCAGTTAAACTACAGTATGATGAAAATAATATTTAAGATTTTACAGTTGCAGGGAATCTATGCAGGTCATAAATCTTTGCAAGCATTATTGTCAATAGATATAAATATAAAAGAGGGTTGATAATTGATTTTAAGTTTACGTTAAATTTTGTTAAATTGATAGAGCTCAGATGAAGATTTTGTAATGTAGGAGATTATTCTGAAGGCGACTTCTTATGAAGTTCAGAACATTTTTGCCATTTTTCGTATAATCAACATTGCCTAACGAAAATTAATGCCCTTTTTTAATGCATTCAAAGAGTGGGGCGTCTCTGGCTAGGAAATCATTTTTTTGTCATCTCTCATTTACCAGAGGGCAGTTAAGAGTCAACCACATTGCTGTATGTCTGGAGTCAAATATAGGTAATTAGGCAAGGTTGTAGTTTCCTCCCCTAAAGTGCAGAAAATCGACGGTAGCTTCATGGTCATCACTAGACTCTTAATTCCAGACTTTTTCTTATTGAATTCAATTTCTACCACCTGCCATGTTGGGATTTGAACCTGGATCCGCAGAATATTACTGGATTAACACTCTCTGCATTAACGGTCCAGCAATTATATCATTGGGCCATTGTCTCTCAATAAATTCAATAAAGCCAACAAAAGAATGACGGTGAGATTCCATTCAGGATTTCAAACGAAAATAAAACAAAATAGTTTTTAGTGTGCACCAGAGAAGTTCTAAGTATCGTAAAAAAACAATGGTTTATATTGATAGTTAAAGCATTTGAAGTTAACATTGTTTTCCACGACATAAATTCAGACTTTGCATTTGTTTATTCCATATTTTGAACTATTAGAGCCAACCATTGTTTTTGAGCTGAGGCAATTAATGTGTCATTGCCTCAGCCATTAATTTGAATAGCTCTTATTCTCTCAGGAGTTTTTGATTAATTCCTGATTAACCTTTGGAATTTTCAGCAAATTTCGAAATAACTTTTTTTTTATTGATTTGAGTACAAAACGAGTTCCAAAGCAATTGTCTAAGCAAGGGAAATTCTGTTGGCTCCGCCATCAATCTTAAAGACTTTTTGAGTCTCACTTAAAAATGGATTAGCTTCACCGGTTATTGAAAAAAAAAGTATACTGCACATTCATAAGAATATGCCTCACCAATGTTATGATTATGCTATTGGAGAGTGATTTCATTAAATAAAGGTTAATGAGGTGAGAAGAAAGTTAGAAGACATCCTTGAAAATAAGCACTGCAAGTTATTTGATACCAATCTGGGAACCATCTTTGGGTGAACTTATTTGAGATTTTTGGAATACTACATCCTTAACTTTCTGATATGTTATTTCCAAGTTAAGCTGACTTCATTTGAAATTGAAAATGTGGTGTGCATGTTTCCTTTGAACAATGGCAGTTTTCATTTGATTTACAACTAAAGAAAGAAATGCAATTGCTCAAAAAATCAATGAGTCTTACAGAACGTATCAGAAAAAAAAACTGGAATATACTAATTTTGTGACATATGTCATGCTTTGCGGTCATCTTGATGAAAATTGTTCATTGTGATTTTCCACCATTTAATATCACATTTGACTATAAAATATTTGGCTCTTTTTTATTATTTTATGAAATTTCAGGCTGGTTAAATATATCTGATTGAATTCTTTAAATTGGAGTTCATCACAGGTGATACACGTGTCAAGGCTAACGTTTTTTCTATGACTTTTTTTTTAAAAGCTAATAATTTGTTTTAATCAAATGTGCTAAATGAAAATTTTCTAGACGTGTACCTGCGTTTTTAGTTTCGAGTCGTTCATCTGTTAAGGAAGACAAATATTACACAAATATAATATATACAAATATTATGAATCAAAACGCGAATGCGAATGCTCCAAATTACAGTAGAGTTCGGAATACTTTCTTTTAAATTGAATGTAACAGATATGTCATACTTTCAATAAATGACCTTTCTATGAAACACAGGTATGTTTTATTTTGAATGATGACTTGGATATAATAGATTTTCATTTGAAAATAATCCCTACCGGCCCTTTTTAGACGTCCAGTTAGCCTTGCAATCTCTTGCAAACATAAGAAGAACGTAATCAGCAATGAAAATTTCGCGAAGGTTTCTTTTTCTTATGAGCTTCAGCAGATATATGTCCAAAACGGCTCAAAACTTGCTTCCTACTCCAAATAGTAACTGTAATTTTCTGACAAATGTTGTTACCAGAATATTTCTGCACTTCCCGAACATAAAGTGGCAGTTGAGGGATATTTACGACACAGCGATCATTGTGTACCTAGGGCCAGGATTATGATCTGTAACAACTCAGAACGTGAAAAAATCCATTGGTAAAGAACGGGTTTCAATGTCGCAAGTACAGTTGCGCAGGATTGAGCATCCCAAGAGTTTGGCATAATTTTTTAAAAATCAGGAAATAAACAATGGGCTGGCTTGAAAGAAGCGATGGTTCACGAACACTGAAGGTGTATTCCTTCAAGTAGGAAAAATAGAACAACTAAAGTTTCCTAGTTGACCAAGAGGATGGAAAGTAAGATAAAGAACCAAATTAGTGCTGGGAGCAAGTGTCAGGTTGGAAGTAGAATTTAAAACTATGTGGAATATCAACTGTTCAGATACCATGTGAAAAGCAAAACAAGAGGAATGATGAGAAAAGACTGACACTGACGAAAAAGAGGTGTTTCCAAATTTGTCTATGCTTATATAAAATATTTAAGTATAGAAAAAGGATGCGGAGGGCTGATTAGAAACCCAAAAGGGAATATAGATCTGGAGAAAGGGGATATGATTGAGGAGTTAAATAAACGTTTGCGTGTCTTTCCCAAGGGATAGTGGTGGCACTCAAGTCAATATGACAGAGGAGGGTACTCATTCACTAGAAGGGTTCAAAACTGATATGGTAGAAGTATTGAATATACAGTTAACACTTAAATTTAACAAGGAACGGACCAGGTGACATATGTTCAAATATTTTGATGGAATGTATTGGGAAGGTTACTGAAAGCTGGCCACAATCGTTCCATTTTCCTTCACGAGGGGGAGCTGCCAGATGCCTGGAAAATTGAAAACACCATTGTTGTATTCACGCAGGATTTGTACAAAAAATGAATCAATTATAGACGAGATGGTTTGAATTTGCGGGGAAGTTTCAAGAACCAATTATTTGGCATAACGCTGCAATTCGAGAGGGATTTCTAACTAAATTGTCAGCGGTATTTGAAGAGGTAAGAGAAAGACTCAAAGAGGGTAACACTCTTCATGTGGAGTATATCAACATTGAGAAGTAGTTTATTTGATTTCATTTACTGCTGTCACATGTTCCTAAAAAAAGTGAAAGGTTTTGTTTAACAATCAGTACAGACAGATTATAGCAAACAAGGAAATACAGATCATAAGGTGTTTAGACAAAATGAGGCATACAAGGTCGCTGCTGCACAGGAGGTGTGCAAAACGCAATTAACGTTAGCTAGATCAACGTTATTTGGAATTAGGTCCATTCAGCAGTCTAATAACAGCACGGAAGAACATGTTGGTGTGTGTATTCAAACTTGTGTATCTTCTGCCTGATGGAGGAGATTGGAACAGAGCGTTATCGGGGTGGGAGGGGTCTTTTATGCTATTGGCAATCTTTCTGCAGCAACGGGAAGTGTAAGTGGAATCCATGGATGGAAAGTTGGCTTTCGTGGTGGCTGTGCACACAGCTTTCTGTAGTTTATTATGGTCGTGGTCAGAGCAGCTGCATACGAAGCCGCTATGCAGCGGGATAGAGTGCTTTCTATGGTACATCTGTAAAGTTGTTGAGGGTCCTTATGGACCTGCCGAGTTTCTTAATCCATCTGAGTGAAAAGAGGTGTTGTTGTGCCTTCTTCACCATTGCATCTAACTGGGAGGTCCAGGCCAGTTTGTTGGTTATGGTCACTCCTAGGAACCTAAAGTTCTCGATCTTTTCCATCTCAGTTCCGTTGATGTAAATGGGGCTGTGACCTTCACCTTTCTTCCTGAACTTTGTGATCAATGCCTGCAGCAGATTTACCATGAAAGTTATAGGTCGTAGATCACAAGGGTTAGTTGCAACATGCATACAAAATTGGTTGGCATATTGAAGGCATAAGATAAAGGCCAAGATACATTTTTTTTTTGGGTGAAGGAAGTTATGTCATAGAATTCCTTAGCTGGGCGGTGTGGGGAACCTTACTTTAATTATCCCAATCTTGTATGCAGCAGAACAGTTTCAATATTTTGCAGGCAGCACAAATCTTGGAACAGTTGTACACAGTTAGCAGTATAGCATGGAACTCCAAAATGAATTTGGAAGTTGTTAGAATGTGGAGATAAGTGACAGAGTAGTGTCAAAGAGGGAAGTGTTAGGTGACATATCTTGGCAGGAATAATATTGAAGACGCCAAAAGATATGGTTTTAATTCAATGTGGAGTGTAGGAACAGAAGGACTTTGGTGTGTATACTCAAAACTTATTGAAGGACGCAGACCAGGTAGACTGAACAATAAATGAATTATGCATTGTCTTCGGCTTTATTGATTATGTCATACAGCACAAAAAAAATGGTGATGCTAAATTGTGTAAGACACTTGCTCGATCTCGGTTTCAGTACTCTGTACAGTTCTAAGTGCCAAATTAATGGAAGTTGTGAGTGTTAAGAACATGTGCAGAATCTGTTCACAGTAATGCTTCCAGGGATCAGGAACCTCAGATACCAAGAAAAGATTGACGAAATTAGGACTGCGTTTCTAGGAGAAAAGAAACAAAAGACGAGATCTGATACAGGTTTTGAACATCATGAGTGGACTGGATAAAGTAGACAGGCAAAAACAGTTCTCTTTCGAAAAAGCAAATGTAACAAGAAGGTATAGACTTAAAGTGATGTCTAAAAGAAGGAAGGAAGACGTAAGGAAAAGGCATTTTCACTCAATGAATAATTAGAATATCAAATGAATTGCCTGGAACTGAGGATGGGAGTTATTTTGAGGGATACAAGAGGGTGATGGATGATTATTTGAATAAATTTAATCTGCAAGGGTCTGAGGGAAAACAAGGCAATTGACATTTGGCAACAATGATCTGGTTCCCCACTATGAAATGAACCTTCTCCTTCTGAGCCATAACACTTCTGTTACCAGAACATAGAACAGTACAGCACAGTACAGGCCCTTTGGCCCAATGATGTTGTGCCAACCTATTATCCTATTCTAAAATCAAATTAACCTGCATACTCTTCATTTTACTATCATCCATGTGCTTATCCCAAGAGTCACTTAAATGCCCCTAGTGAATCTGACTCTACCACCACTGACAGTGCATTCCACGCACTCGACACTCTCTGTGTAAAGAACCTATCTCTGACATCTCCCCTATACCTTCCTCCAATCACCCCCTTGTGATAGCCATTCCCACACTAGGAAAAAGTATCTGGCTATCCGTTCTATCTCTGTCTCTCATCATCTTGTATACCTCTATCAAGTGACCTTTCATCCTTCTTCACTCCAATGAGAAAAGCCCTAGCTCTGGTAACCGCTCCTCATAAGACCTGCCGTCGAATCTAGGCAGCCTCCTAGTAAATCTCCTCAGCACCCTCTCTAAAGCTTCCACACCCTTCCTAAAATGAGACGACCAGAACTGAACGCAATTTCCAAGTATGGTCTAACCAGGGTTTTATGGAGCTGCCACATAACCTCGGGACTCTTAACCTCAATCCCCCTGCCAATAAAATCCTCCATGTCTTTATGTTACTTTATGTATTTTACATTAATTGTTGCACATTTATAGCTTCTGCAACATTTTAATTTTCACAGAAATGCATTCACAACCTTAATTTAAGTTTTGATAATGTTGATTATACTTTGAGATAGTAGGAACTGTCGATGCTGGAGTCTAAGATAACAAGGTGTGGAGCTGGATGAATACAGCAGCTCAGGCAGCATCAGAGGAGCAGGAAAGCTGACGCTTCGGGTCTGTACCCTCCTTCAGAAATGGAGGAGGGGAAGGGGGCTCTGAAATAAATATAGAGAGGGGGAGGTGATGATAGTAGATGGATAGTGGAGCACATAGGTGGAGGGAAGACAGACTTTTCAAGGAGGAGGGGATGAGGCTTGTAGGTAGGAAGTGGGGGTGGAGGTTGGTCAGTGAGGTGGGAGGAGCAGATAGTTGGGAGAAAAGACAGACAGGTCAAGGAGGTGGGAACGGGGGGGCGGGGTCCTGGTCTTGGGATGAGGTCGGGGGTGGGGAGATTTTGAAGCTTGTAAAGTCCACATTGAGACCATTGGGCTGCAGGGTTCCCAGGCAGAATATGAGGTGCTGTTCCTCCAGCCTTAGGGTGGCATCGTTGTGGCACTGGAGGAAGCCCAGGATGGACATGTCGTCCAAGGAGTGGGAGGGGGAGTTGAAGCGGTTCGCAACTGGGAGGTGTTTTCATTTGTCACAAACAGAGCGTAGGTGCTCCACAAAGCGGTCTCCAAGCCTCCGCTTGGTTTCCCCGATGTAGCAGAGGCCACATCGGGAACAGTGGACACAATATACCACATTAGCAGTTGTGCAGGTGAACATCTGTTTAATGTGGAAGGTTTTCTTGGGGCCTGGGATGGAGGTGATGGGGGAGGTGTAGGGGCAGATGTAGCACCTCCTGCAGTTGCAGGGAAAGGTGCCGGGGGTGGTGAGCTAGTTGGGAGTGTGGAATGGACGAGGGAGTCGCGGACAGAGCAGTACCTCCAGAAGGCAGATAAGGGCGAGGAGGGAAATACATCCTTGGTAGTGGGGTCAGATTGCAGGTGGCAGAAGTGGCAGAGAATGATGCCTTGAATCCGGAGATTATACTTGTTCAGCAAACTGAATGTTTGATGGAAAATATGGCTGATAGAATACCCAAAAAGTTATGACATATTCATGCCTAAAGTACAAATGAAGTAGAAATCAGCTCCTGCAGGAAGCTTTGGAGCACTAGTTACAAATAAGTTATCATTATAGCTGGTTACCTGAACTCTACATTTGCTTACGTTGATTGTAAATAATGTTCAATATTGCTGTATTTCCGCCAATTTAAAGTTCTGATGAACACGACTCCAATCACAGCTTTTTCAGAGCTAGCCAACCATTTAGATAAACTCAACACCAGGAGAAAGGTTTGTTATCATGATTCCAATTTTTTAATTTTCCATAATGACACCTGACTTTGAGTTCCATGGACTTTTCTCAGAGGGTAATAGTTCCAACAAAATGAGTCTAATAATCTGATTTGTTTTTGAACACAAATAAAGTTGTCCTGGAAATTCTTTCACACTGCAAACCATTCTGATATATCAATTTGTATTACATAGAATATTTGCCACCTCTTTGACAATAGGATAAAAGTGTCAAGTGTATTTCCAAGTCTATGACTTTTTTTTTTCTATAATGTAGTGTCCTGAACTTTTATATGGGCAGGTTAAGCTATCTAGCTTTTGTAGAAGAGTCACGGGACCCGAAATGCAGATACTGCCAGACTTGTTGATGTTTTCCAATAATTTCTATTTTGTTTTAAGAGAAAAGAAAGAGAAAGAAAGGAAGAAAGAAAGAAAGAAGGAAATAAATAAATAAATAAAGTAAGAAAGAAAGAAAGAAAGAAAGAAAGAAAGAAAGAAAGAAAGAAAGAAGGAAAGAAAGACAGAAAAGCATAACCTGAGAAGGCTAATCTTATACTTCGATAATAAAGACAATGAGTGCGAAGCAGGTTGATCTGATAGACGGACTTACTGGATTTTGGTACTCTCCATAATCCCATGCTTTCTATGCTTTGTCTCTCTACATCACTATCCAACATTACCACCCCGTGCAAACGGTTTGTATACAATGTCTTATTATCAAACTAAATCTGGCTTCTATTTCTTGCTGAAATTCTGTACAATGAGCATGGTGACAACATCACTCTTTTGAAATGTAAAGGTCTGTATCAGTCACTTTTCTTCAAGATTAATTTCCTCCACCCTAAGAATGTTGACAACCCTTTTTCCCTTCAGCAATCAATTATTTGTTCTATTAGTCTATGTATTGAGTCCACTGAATGTTACAATATATCATGATAACATATACGTAACTGGTGTTGTTTAATACATTTCATGGCCTTCCAAAGCTTCCTGCAGGAGCTGATTTATAATTCGTTTGTATTTCAAGCCATCAGTGTCAGTCATAATGTTTGGGTATTCTTTCAACTACATTTTCCATTAAACACTCAGTAGCCTTCATGTCACTGAAACCAACATGGTACACTGCGGTCATATCTACTATGGCAGATTCGATTTCCTGTTTCCCAAACAGAATTCATTGTATTTATTTAAAGATATTTCACTCAATGACAACATTATCCCTTGTATCGTGAGCCACCAATGGTGTGTGGAGCTTGACAGTTATTGGGCAAAGACAAACAATCACCCATTGAACAGCGTCTAAAAAGTGAGAACCATTGGTATAAACTTTGCGAAGCAGATACTAATAAACGAGTGGCAATGTTTGGTGACTTTTTAACCAATGAATGCAGAAATGGGAATTATAATCTTGTTTTTTATTTGAGAGAAATGGAGAATGTCAGAATGAAACATTCGAGGTTGAATGTGGCTAATAATATTAATGTAACATCCATTCGTAATTTTCCAGATGGTTAAGTTAACTTTAATATCCAGTGTACACCCTTAGAAGGAAAAGAAGAATTAATTGATAGAAATTGAATATTAGTTTGTTTCAGGAATTACCTTTATCCTTGTCTGTTGCTGTTTTTATAGGCATAAAGAAATAAGCATCAATACTGCAGAACTCATTCAGTAGATTAGAAAGTAGTTAAGCCACACTGATGAAAGATCAAATTCCAATAATGCACAAGTGATTATTGTTATGAAAATAGGACAGCAAGTCAAACCAAAACCTGGATTCACAACACAGTGAAATTAAAATATTCGATGACCATTAAAACTATACAATGGTTCTGTAACAGACTTTTACAAATAACAATATGAACAATTTATTATTTTTGTTCTAAGCTAAGCAAAGCAACCCAATTAATAACTATGATTTAAACCCAATCTAAATTGATAATATTTTCAATTACCTATAATCAAACAGACAATACAGTGAATGCATTTTTTTAAATGCAATTAACTGTTGTTTGCTTGTTTCAGTCGATGGATGCCATGAATTTATGTAATCCTTTGAAAATTAATTATTTACAGTCATATAACTGTATAAATATTTTGGAAGTCAACAATGGATGCGAACAGATTCAGAAGATTTTCAGAAGCATTTATTTAGTTGCTGCTGACTAAGATTGTTTTATTAGAACATTGATCAATTCCTCAACTGGAGTGAAAACTAGAGGGGAAAACACAATCACCAGTCTCAAAGTAATCTATACTTGCAAAAACCAGTCAGAAATCAGCTTATCTCTCCTCTTTTGTTTGAGTGAGCATTCTTTGTCACTGGAGGGATAGCATCCTTGTTCGCCCGACTGAATAACTCAACATCCAACCTGCCGTCAGTCCTGGGCGTAGAAATACTCAGTACCAATTCATAAAGTCTCGATTAGATTAGTAATTACGTGGCATAATCTTCCAGTTTGTAGCTATAAAAGGCAAACATCTGTGTTTCTTTGTCTTCTCTTTTAAAACAAACAGCTATTTAAAGTTTACTCCTAGCCTCAGTCACAGTAACTGAAAAATAAAAAAAAATTTAAAAAAAGGATAAATATTGAGGATGTCAATAGCATGTGCTTCAGTTTTATTGCTTTGTGGGATGTAAATGAAATAATTTGACACTGCGTTCACCGAAAAAAAAAGACACTAAAACAGTTACCTTAGTTCACAAAAAAAACATTGATTGCAAATATTTATAGACATGGTACAAGTCCAAATAATACATTTACCATCTTCAAAGAAATAAGCATGTTTCGATTAATTACGTTTGCATTACATGAGAATTGTTTCAAATTTATAAATCACAAAAGGAAGGGAAATGTTTACACTCACCGAGTTGTTCTTTTAGTTTTGCAATTTCTGAAAAGAATTAAAATATTATTTACTTGAATCCAGAATAAGAGGAGGTGAGTTTTTGGTCATCCCATGGACCCACCACATAACCCAGAATGAGGACCCTCTTTATAATCTAAGTTGCACTTTCATGATTGTTGCCTTATCCCTTTGAGTCTGCAGGAATCAGAAATCGCTCTATCTTAGATTTAATAATGGTGCACAATGGAGGACACAGAACCTCCTGAGAATTCAAAGTATACAAAATTCTCTAAATAAAGAACTTTCTCATTTTATTATATAAAAAAACACAATCGGCCCTGCATCACAAGGTTGAATTCATGTGTTTGGCATTCACAACTGGATTTATTTTCCCCTATTCCGTTGTTAATTCTTTGAGAAGTGGACCTAGGTAAGTGAAATATTCTCTTGTTTGCTAAAACTGCAGAACAATGGCTTAATTTATTATATCCTTTAATGGCTGTTAATATATTAACTGAGGGAGACCGATTGTAAGACTCAGAAGTTAATATTTTATTAATAAACTGCTGACAATTAGATATCTAACTTTACATTGGGAGTTTAACGTTAGTCATTGAACTGTGTTCAACAAAACAAACTGAAAACAGCCTGTGTGATTGAAAAGATAAAGAAAGAGCGCTCTTGGGTCAATCTTCCAATGTCCATACCATTGTACGTCTCTGCATAATTCATTATAATTGAAACATAACTGGATAGTGTTTTTTTTTTCCAATTTAAACGGAGTGCAAAGAATTTGTCTTGGTAACAAGTTACAAATTAAAAGAATATAATTGTAGAAATGGACTGTTAGTCAAATATATGGTGAAAACACATCAGTCACAAAATTGACGGAAAGAAATAAGGACAGAATTCAGGTCACATAGAGTTATGCAAGTAATACTGGACTAAACTAAATTTTCTCCACATGCTGCAAAGCATGTACAAAAGCAATGTATCAATTAAAAGCCATTAAAATCAGCAACAGAATGTTCGTAATTGATAGTGGTAACTAAAATTTGACTGAATCCAAGACTCAGAACGATTATGGATGATATTCCAGATGTAGAGTTTGATGCTTAATTTCATCGTGGCAATGAATGGAATTCCATTCAGAATTCATTGCAAATAGCAGAAACGGGTATTAGCTTCATTATTGCAAAAAAATGCATTTAAGTTATTGAAATTTATAAGCAAAATAATATTGTGGAGAAGACAGAAAACAATTGGGACATCCAATCAAAAAATCAGAGTACCAACAGCAAATTGGTACAATGAAGAGTTACATCTAACAGAAACTATTGATAGAGACCAAACTATTTAAAATAAAGGTCCAATTACAAAGATGAATTTGAATAATATTTTGAACAATTACTTTTCCATCATTCAAGAAGTTGATCTTGAATCTATTCGTACATGTATTCAAACATTTATATCTTCTACCCAATGGAGGACGGTGGAAGAGAGTATAACCAGAGTTAGAGGGTGGAGCGGAGTAGATTCATTGATGTTGATTGCTTTCATGAGGCAGCAGAAAGTAGAGATGGAGTAAATAGATCGAAGGCTAGTTAATGTAATTGACTGGGCTGTGTTCAAGACTTTCCGTGGTTTCTGCAGTTGTGATAAACACTGTGATGCATCCACAACTGAGAAGGACATGGAGAACAGCACGTTGGAATCCCATAAACATGAAAATATTGTTAACCTCACAAACGATCGTGACGTTCATCTTTTAACTTTTTTCTGGCATCAAATTCATATTGTTCCCTGTGCATATCTCAGACGCACAAGGTTATTCAGGAAATTCGCTCAACAATGAAAATGCAAACGTATAAAAAGATGGGAGAAGAGACTGAGATAGTGAAAAGGCATAAAAAGAAACAGAGGGATGAGATATATAAACAGAAGAATTGTGAGCTTAGTAACCCTTGTTAACATGTTTTCCACGTAATAAGATGGACTAGAATTACTGAAGAAAATACACATCTATGACGTTTGCCCTTTCAAGAATTGTCCCTCTTGGATTGTTTAAAATGCAGTAATATCATTGAGAGATGATAGAGAAATAGCAATCTGCAGAAATGTATGCCTAATTCATTTGTGATTTGTGGATCACTGTTTGGGACAGCATCCATTAATCATTCTTCATTTTTCTTGGAAAGTGGGTGGTAATCTGCAGTCTTGAACTGGCGCTTTACACTGAGTGTAGGTGCACTCACAAAGCCATTAGGGAGGGCGATCAGAGAATTTCCACCAGCAATACTGAAGAAACATTAATATATTTCTGAGTCATGATGATGAGGTCTTAGAGGAGAAGACGCTGATATTGATGTTCACATACACTAGCCTTCCATCTCAAAATCAGTTTCCACTGGAGGAAAATTTGCAGTTTGAGTTGCTTTGGTGATCGTTATAATGCATAATTTAGACGGCATATACTGCTTCCACTGAGCATCACTGGTGAGGGCAATGAATATCTATATATACCATGCCTTCTTCAATCTTTTTAAAGCTAAATTCATCCAGGTATGTGAGGATCCTGACTTGTACCTTTAAAAAAGATAAACTTGTGGAGTCAAGAGACGAGCTAATTGCGCATGTTGGGTTCCTAACACCTGACATGTTCTTTTAGTCATGGTGTTTACAGCGCTATTTGTGTTGGGTTTCTGGTCAGTTGGTGCATTAAGACTGTGGATAGTGGAAATTCAGCCGTGGATATTTCAGTGAATTTCCTGGAGGTATTTGCTAGCTTCTATATTGTTGCAGGTGATAATTTTCTGCGACTTTGTGGTACAAATGTTAAACTCTACCTATCAGCCTAGAACTGACTACTGTCCAAGTTTTCTTTATTTTAAAGATGGATTGTTTCATTATTTGAGGAATCAAGACTATTGAACATTATACACTAATCAATGATAATTGCCAATTCTAATATTATGATGGAGAAAAGATGAATGTTGAAGCAACTGAAGTTGCTTGGGCCTACACAACAGTCATGTGGAATTCCTTTTCAGATGGTCTGGATCAGGGATAATTGACCTCCAGTAACCATGACAAAATACCTTAATCTGTACAGTTTTGTCGATAAAATACAGCATAACATAATTTTCCCAATAGAGTAACATAAAAGATAAATAATTTATCTCACCTTCACAAGAGAAATTGATTGATTGAGACATATTCTCCCTCAACAAATTAGATGAATACACAATTTAAAAACAAATAAGATCGATTTATTGTTTTTTCTCTTTCACCAAACGTTTTCATAGATTTAGAGTCATGTGCGTACCCTAGCACAAAACCTACAATTGCTGGTTTAATAGAAAGAAAGTGTTGGGATGCTACACAATTAAAAGATTTAATGATGTGGATTAAATTTAGATAATGAAGACAAAAGAAAAGTAACCCATAGTATCAAGAATTCAGTGTGACATCCGAAAGGTGTTCAGCTGTGGGAAATAGAATGCAACTTGAAAGCATTAAACCTGTATAGATTGTTATGCATACAGATCAGAACTTATTGATACGAATGGCAGCTTTGCAAGTTAACTACAAGAGATTTGAATTAAAGAAAGATTTTAAAAAGCAGTATAAAATATCCCGAACAGACGATAAACAACAAAATGTTCATAGGCAAAAACAGACTGTCTCAAACATTATTTACTTTATCATTACATATATCTGTTTCCATGGAATCTGAACTTGTCTTTTGTAGAATGTGATATTCTGTTTTTCAGTGAATTCTATAATTTACATTGAAAATTGAATGATGGAAAATGATGTGAATAATTTCCGATTTTCTGTATAGCTGCAAAGTTAATGGTTCCTTGTTTTATATATTGTCAATGGACTTTTGACTTATTTTTATATTTTCCTGTGGACGTGAATTAATCATTTAAGAGTGCTGTCATAGCAGATGTGCTACAGGAATTTAAACATGTATTATTTTTACCAAAGTACGTGAAATAAATCGCATCACATTAGCTGCTTCCTCTTGCAGTCTACATAAGATAATACATTTTGTGGTTTTCAATGAAATAATTGGTCTATACTGTGCAGAATTTTAACGGCATTTTATGATCAATACGATGATGGTCCATTGTTAACAAACTTCGACACAGTCAAATATCTGAACAAATAACGGCCAGATTTTAAGTAGTAAAGGTTTTACCTTTATCTTTTTCGGCAATTTTGTCATCTGTGCAAGGGAATTGCACAGATGAAGTGGCAGTAGTGTAGGCTCAAGACTTGTAAAACTAAGTAAAAAACTCAGAAAATGCAACATGAATCCCAAATTTCAATGAGTAAAATTTAGTTAAGACACAAGGAGACGTTCTTCATTTCGAAACATATAACTTTAGATTTTTTTTTGGTAGCTGTGAAGACAGCGGCTGCAGTGAAGGAAAACAATATTCTTTTTGGTGCATTGGGGCAGGGAGTGAAAACTGTCCATGGGCGTGTCTAATGGAGAATGGGATACTGGTGGATGGTACATGAGGAGGCGATGCCTTGGTGGCGTACCTGATTGTTGTAATTGGCTGCCTGCGTAGGTTTAATGAATCATCAATTACAGCAGCAGGGAACAGGTTATTAGGTCCGGCAGTCCAGGAACGCAATGGTTCACTGCCAGGTGACTTTGACCATGTGCACAATGGTGTTTCTTCAGAATTGAGTCAGTTTGAGGAGTGGTGAAGCAGTGGTCGTCCAATTCACATCGGATTGGCTTGCATAGATTCCTCAATTGATTAGCATGGTTGCCAAGATTCCAATGTGTGGAGAGTTCTGAGGAAGGTTTACGTTGTATCAGAGATAGTAGGAACTGCAGATGCTGGAGAATCCGAGACAACAAGGTGCAGGGCTGGATGAACACAGCAGGCCAAGCAGCATCATAGGAGCAGAAAGGCTGACGTTTCGGGCCTAGACCCTTCAGGTCTAGG